>NC_047109.1:18615487-18940603 GCF_902500255.1 Thalassophryne amazonica
AAAACATAACCTCCTCCCTTCAAAGAAGATCCCAAATCCAGAACCAAATTCTCATCCATGTTAAATATCTTTGGGTTTTTCCACTTGATGACTGACCTCCACACCACCATGTTTTGCAGAGGTTAACTTAAACCTGCTAACAGACAGATGCCAGCCATCAAGTGAAGTCTATGGTGTCGGTAAGTAACTCACTTCCATGAAATCCATGGGAAAAAAAACAAAAAAAAAAACACGTTATAGCCACCAACCAAGGACGACAGAGGTCATGTGATCACATCTGTGATCAACATGACTCAAAAACAAGTGATGCAAACGGTGGTGCCACATTTTTATGTTTTACTGCTTTCACTGCTGTTGCATTGCAATTCTGCTTTGATTTTAGCTTCAATATTCTTGTGTATGACATCACAAAGACCCATCCTGCGTGCACACGGGCTGGTCTGTGATGATGGACAAATCTGCACTCTGCAGAGAGGCTCCCAAATAAAAATGTCAACGGGTCAAAGGCCCATTTAGCATAAAATCAACGGTGTTTTCCAGCAGAGTATGAGCCAACAGTGCATGCACAGCCAGAATGTACCCAGCTGCAAGCACGTGCAGAACATTTACCAGCTGAACAAGAAGAATAAAAAACAAATATATGTCCATCACAATTATTTAATTTGAATTTTCTGATGTTAACAATAAATCAAACCCAAACTCAGTTTCAAAGTTAATTACAAACTACATAATTGTATTCTTAAATATTTTTAAAAACACTAAGTCAGACCCAGAGCAGCATGTTGGCTTAGTGGTTAGCACTGTTGCCTCACAGCAAGAAGGTCATGGGTTCGATTGCCACCTGTGGCCTTTCTCTGTGGAGTTTGCATGTTCTCCCCGTGTTTGTGTCGGTTCCCTCTGGGTGCTCCGGTGTCGCAGACCAAATGGTCCGCCCCGACTCCACTGTATATGCGTCATTTTGGAGCTCAGCCACTTGTCTAAAACAGAGTCTCTTCACCCAAAGTCATCAAATGGATTAATGGGATTATTAAAGGAAAAGAATCAGGTTGATAGATTATGATACTGATAGCCCATATGAAAAGTTGTAGGCATGTGTGATCATTTATGTTAAAGTTAAGAGTGTTTTTGTATGACTGGTCTAAAGCCAACAGGCGGCCATGTTGGCTCCTATAACAGCGATGTTTGACATCACATGGGCACAGAGGTTCACAACTCCGCTAGTGTTACCCTTCAGTATAAAAGGGGCAAAGCACGTTGGTATCCGGTTCCGATTCCTCCCACATCCAAAGACATGCAGGTTGAGTGGACTGGAAACTTTAAATTGTCTGTAGGTGTGCATGTGGGTGTGCATGTGTTCGTCTGTCTTTATGTGTCCCTATGACAGACTGGTGTCTTGTCCAGGGTGAACCTGCCTCACACCCTATGACTGCTGGGATAGGCTGAAGCCCCTTAATTGGAGTAAGCGGCAAAAGATGAGTGAGTGAGTGAGTGAAGTCAGACCCACAATTCCTACTTTGAAAACATTATTCATAACCATTTTTTGGTGACATTGTGTCAAGATGATCAATTATTCATCTTTCATTGATAATCATACTGCAGTGTGCATAAGTTGCATTATCTATATTACATATACACAAATTATCTGCATTATGGTTACTGCTCCAAGTGGAGTAGTTTAAGTATGTCAGGGGTTTGTTCACAAGTGGGGGTAAGTGAGCGCGATAGACGGATTGGGATCTGATGTTTTATGGACGCTGTACCGGCCCACTGTGGTGAAGACGCTAAGCCAGAAGGGGAGACCATCAATTTACCAGATGATTTACGCTCCTCTCCTCGCCTATGGTCATGAACATTGAGTAATGACTGAAAGAATAAGGTCACGGATACAAGCGGCAGAAATGAGATTCCTCCGTCGGGTATCTGGGTCTTACACTCTTGATCAGCGTGAGGAGTTCGTCTATCCAGGAGGGACTCCAAGTAGAGCCTCTGCTTCTTCACATCACTAAGGCGCCAGTTGAGGTGGTTCCGGAATTTGCTGAGGATGCACCCTGGTTGTCTCCCTAGGGAGGTCTTCCAGGCATGTCCAACTGGGAGGAGGCCCTAGTTAAGACCCAGGACACACTGGAGGGATTATATTTCCCAGCTATCTTGGGAACACCTTGGGATCTCCCGGAAGAATTACAGGACTTGGCCAAGGATAGGAAAATGTGGGATGAGCTGTTTGGTTTGCTGCTACTATGAGCAGCAAGACTTAGATAAGTGTCAGAGAGAGAGAGAGAAAAATTTTAGACCTTTAAGTGCCGTTTTTACTTTTCTCATTGCCATTGGTTCAAACACACCATGTGATAGAAAGGCACAGTCTGTCTGTCAGCTTGGCCTACTTTGAACTTCTTCAGATTTTAATTTTTTTGGTGCGCTGAGCAGCGGCACATGAGCAATACCAACGTTTTGATCAGGACAAAAACGTGTCACTCCAAATGTTGCTCCACGCTCCGGCCAATCATCCACAGCTCCAGCTCTCGCTCGAGCGTACAGCTACATGAGAAATATGCAGATGTTTCCATCATTCCGCTTAGTGCACAGTTCCGGATCAGAGGCAGCGTTTATGGCTTTATGCATTTGGATCACAGCTTAATTTCAAAACTTCACCCGGCTGTGCAGCAGCACTGGAATTCAATGTGCCTTTTTGTGAAAATGATGCACTAAAGCAGTGCGCCTTGCAATGCCTCAAGAGGGTGCCGTTTACCTCAGGATTCTTTAGTAAAAACAGTCTGTGGCTTCTCCTGGTGGACTGGGTCAAGACAGGTAAAGTGTGTTTCCAAGGACACAGACAGGTAGCCTCAGGTGATCACACCTGGAACTGACACCCGGTCTTTCGGTCCTTCAGGGCCTGCCTACTAATGGTGGCATCATGATGTCAGCAGCCTCCCATTTATCACCGGAGACAGCTTAATTTTAGAAATCACCTCAGCAGAGGGTTCTCAGTGTGTTCATCAGTGAGTCGGAGACTAAATATAGGGTCCAGATATTTAACTCTCCTTCAGAGTCAACCCGGAGAAGTAGGTCGGCTCGAGTCGGATCGGGCCTGTGGCGAGTCCTCACAGACAATTACTGTTTACCGCACAGCGCGGCAGTGATGTTTGGCTGCAGCGGGCAGACGCCGTCTGTACGGCCTGCAGGAGGCTTTAAATAGGCAGCGTGCACCAAGGCCTCCTGGTGCTGCAGAGCTCAGTTACAACAGTCCAGCATCAATGTTTAACGTACAAAGACTCCATTCTGAATGTGGGTTAAGCGTCTTTATTTCACTCACCCCACACTCCAAATAATGACACGAGAGCAGATGAGGAGAAGAACCCATGTGGAACTTATGACATTTCATCAAGAATTCAACATCAAAATTATATTATGTTGAGAAAACAAGAGTACATACAGGAACGGGGGCGGAACTATGCATCACATATTGTGGGGCCTGTATCGAATTGCATTTTTTTTTTTAAATGAGTATCGTGATACCACGAGTCAACTACTGCATGAAAAACATAATGACATCTTACAGAAGAATCATAAATGATTCATAAAAAAGAATTGTAATTTATACTTCAAAATATTTTAATAACTAGTGTGAACAATGATGTAGTAATGTTATATTTATGGAATCACGATACATGTATCATAGTGCGAGTATCACCCCCCCCCCCAGCATAAGCACACAATGTCATGCCAAGAAGCACCTACTACACATGGGTATGGAGGATCAGCTTCTACCAGGTCCAGATTCAAGTGGACAGCACAAATAAAAATCCAGAGTGTGTCCAAATATTTATGGAACTGATGAACCGCATCACAGGATTTGATCCAGCTTAGCAAATATAGAAAAAGAAAAAACTGACCAATATTTTGTGCACAAACGCACACACGTTTCAAGTCATTCTGCAGATGATGTCACACTGAGCAACATAAGACAAGTGAGTTTTAAAAGGGTCAAAGGTCAAATAAAACATGCTTTTGACTCAGCCTTCTGGGAAACATAACCTTGAACGTAAAGTAACGTCAGTTACAACATTTTGTCCATGTGGCGTGTTTCTCTGGACATGCTCCAGCACGCAGGCGTCTCAGTGTGGAGAGCCCAGAGAGTGGACAAGGCCAGGGACACGCCCACACTCCTCCTGGCTGCAAAAAGCACAAAATTAGCTCTGAGAGGTGGGGACAGACTGGTTGTCTGTCTGGGTGGTTACCATCCAGGACTGGAGGGTAGTTCCACATCGTGGTGGATGTGGTCACACACAGTTCCAGCAAACACTCACAGACCTGACCTTCTGCCTCACAGTCATGGTCTCCACATGCCCTCTTATATAAAAAAATAAAATAAAATGAAAAATCTGGATATACAAAAACATCAATCTTTTCTGATTCCCACACTTGATAAACTCCACACCAGTCTGTTCCCTCCATTTTTCTCCAAAATTTTTGTTTTTTTTACCTCAACTTCCTATATTTCAAAGTCCAAATCTGTCATCTGACAAGGTGACCGTGCGCACAGCACGCTCCACTCATCAGAAGACACACCTTCACAGTCTGGCTCAAAAGCAGCAGAAGTGCTGTTTTCACTGTTGAATATGTGTAAAGTAAAAAAAAACAAACAAAAAAAAAACTTTTTCATGTTACACACCCTGCAGGACATATTCAAGTGATTATGCAACTGAATGTTTTAAAGGGTGTGTGTTGTTGTCCTTAGGAAGCTGGGATTTTCAGAGTTTGTCCACATGAGAAACGCTGCATTTGTGGACTGAAGGACATCATGCAAGATCATGTTAATGTTTGCTTTCAGAGATGAGCAAGACAGTGAACACACCGCAGCAGATACAACGTGCAGTTTGCAGAGTTGTGGTTTCCGAGAAGAAAAAACAGTGAACACACCGCAGAAGAAACAAGGTACAGTTTATAGAATTGTAGTTTCAAGAACTCAAGACAGTGAACGCAGTGCAGCAGAAACAACGTGCAGTTTACAGAGTTGTAGTTTCAAGAACTCAGTCAACACATCGCAGCAGAAACAACGTGCACTTTTCGGAGTTGAACACTTTAGTCTTTGTGTCACGACATGATTAATCCTGTTGTCAAAAAAATCTGCAGGACATCTGAACCTTCTCAAGTGTGAGAAAACAAACATGCCCTCTGTCCCACTGCATACTGGGACACGCACCAGCTGCCCGTGACTCTGCAGAGGTTGATGTGGTGCTACAAATGGATCAGTGGATGATGTGGTGCTGTTCCCATCACTCATATTAATGCATGTTAAGAGAAATGTTTCAACCAGAGTTCATCTTCCTGCTGAGCTGCACGCAGACACAAAATCTCCTGAGAAAGAAAAAAAAAAACAACTCTGAATCCAAAGGACACAAGTCCACAGAGTGAGGAGTCCTTCTCATAAACAATACAGTTGGCCATGTTTTTGTCATCTGTTAGAATACAGTTAACTGGAATGCAAATTAAAAATAAAATTGTTTGGACATGCAGACATGTTGTGTCACTTTGGTCCACCTCCACTGGACGCCGGCCAGGGAGGGCAAAGGAAATGTTGATATGTAATAACATGTATGTGGCGCACATTCATCATGTACAGTGGGACTATCAAACTGAAAGTACCACGTGCCGCTGTGCCTCTCTGTGGTCTCATGCACAGTAATGCGTCATAGCGTATGTCGGGCACGGATCTCACCGCTGTAATATACATGTTATTACATGGTCACCATCTAAACTCTGTAGGAGGTGTGACGTGGAACTGTATCACCAGGCCATGACGTCATTAAACATGAAACACCTCCAGCATGGAACCACGATCGTTTCACAGCACAAAGTGCACAGGAACCAAACCACAGCCTGTGGCCTCACCTGGCCGCTGTGTGCTGCAAATAACCACAGCAAAAATTAAATCCCATGTGATAATCCAACCGACATCACGGTGTACAGAGTTGTGTTGTGCTCCTGAATTTCCCGGGTAATTATTTTTTTCACATCGTTAAGAGTTTTGAAGCTTTGCCGAACCATAAGCCCAGGCAGTCTGTGAAATCTTCAGTCTGCAGATAGGACATTCTTTTTCTCTTATTGCACATTTTATTGTACTTGCACATTTCATTTGCAATTCTTAATACTGTGATTTATTCTGTGTTGAGTGTATATTTATACATGCCGTACAGACAGATTGCAGCTCAAACTGAAGTCAAATTCCTTGTTTTCTGTGGATACTTGGCGATAAAAGGTGATTCTGAGGCTGCATGTGAAGCTAAAACACAGCCTGTGAAAATGGCTGTGGAGGGCAGCGCTTCCACAAAAGCTGCACTGTGCAGCCTGTTGATAAAAACTCTCATCAAATCTGAATAAAGGCATTTTTTAAATAGTTAAACATGATTCACTTAAAGTGCGAGTCCTTTCGCAACATCTGTGGAGGTGGAGAGCAGCCAGTGGACTAAACCCTGTTGGTAAAATAATATACAAACACACTGCTTCACTTTAAATAAGTCTGTTTCAGATGATCAGCATGGACCCTCTTTCTCTTAAAAGGCTTTATTTTACTCAGCGTGCAGCTTTGTAAAGTTGTACCGTCGCCTGCTACATTGATTAGTTCTCTTACATTGGTTATGCGCATGCTCTGTTGTCTTCTTCTCTGTTTTTTGTGGGTACATTATTCAATAAACCATTTCAGCCCTACAGCAGTCTCTATCATCTAAACTGTTGTCTACATGCACTTTGGATGCCATCATGCAGGTGTGGACTAGGTAGTCTGGATGCGTTCTGACACTGCTGACCACGCCTCTTTCCCTTCCCGACTGCTTCCCATGATAGTATTATCTGCCGTTTCAGCCTGGTTCCTGCACATTCTTGCTATGTGTGACAGGAGCTAGACTCTTCATCATCTCAGTCCATCCAGCTGTACATGGGGCAGTAACCTGCATCAGACCGGTGTCCCCTCTGGGGGAGACAAACTCCCATCTGCTTCACATTACAGAACAGTTGAAAAGCTGGAAGTAGGTTTTCTTTCAGGGCTTTGAACCAGAACTGCATATGCCAAACCTGTATGTGGCGCTGTAGCATTCCCACAAAAAGCGGAGAAGAAGACAGTAGAGCGTACTGTAGCAGACAGCAGAAGCAGGACACTGAGTAAAATACAGCCTTTTCAGAGAAAGAGGGCCTGATCACCTGCAACAGACTTATTGTGTATTTAACGTGAAGCAGTGTGTTTCTTGTATTTTTAAAAGACACGGCACTGTGCTGCTCGCCGCCTCAGGTGACCCACAGCTGTCCACTGATTGGCACAGCAGCAGCTAACACTCCAGTCCTCACACAAACCTTCATACACTTCAACTGTTTCAAATTTTAAAACATTCATATCTGACCGGTTACATCGTGTCCAGAGTTCTCCCCAGAATTTTTTAGTATAGCGGTGCTGTTGGCAATTATCACACGAGGCGGTTTTTATTCATTTTTATTTTTTTGTTACATTTTCCAAACTGTTAGCGATTAATCAACATTCTGGATTAACTGTGTGCTGGCTGGCTAATAACTGCGTGCTGGCTGGTTGATAATGGGTTGCTGGCTGGTTGATAATTGTTTGCTGCCTGGTTGACAACTGCACTTATTGCGACCTGCAGACTCGATATGATGATGAGGTCAGTGAAGTAGGACTGACGTGGAAACTGTCCCGCAGCAAAATGTTCTGTCCCACAAACGCACTGACTACAAGTATCAGATCATCAGTGAATCCAGGACGGTCCTGAACAGAACCACAGAGGAGAAAACACGGCCGTCTTATTTTTCACTAATTCAATTTCCATTAACTCACTCGAGTCCACTCATTAAAACACAGATTTCTGTAAGACAATAAAATTATATAACCAGATATTTACTCATATTTCACCATTTCTCTCTCTCTCACACACACACACACACACACACACTTTTTCCTATTACCAGGGATTACAGCTGTATTATAAAATGACAGAAAACCCTGATATTCAAAGTAACTCTCTCTCTCACATACACACACACACACACACACCTTAATTGATACAAAATGTTCTACATACATTTTGTCATGCAGCAATACGTCGTGCTCAGTATGTTGATGACTCCCAGTTCACAAACTGCACAGTTTATTTTATTATACATTATAATATTTCTGTATTTGTTTTTAAGAATGATTTTTGCATTCATTGTTTTTGTGTTTGTGTGTGTGTGTTTTGCAATTTGAAGCATGCATGGGTGAAAACAACTGAAATTTTTTTGACTGAACATTTTCTGTGAGTGGACGGACAAGCGCCAAAGGCACAAGGTTGATAATTAATTGTTTGCTGGCTGGCTGTGGGTGGGGGGGAGAGTCTGTGGGCATGTCCCCACCCCCGGGAAATTTTGAAAAATGGTGAAATTTGGTGCATTCTGAGAGCACATTGGTCAGTTTTTCTTGGTTTAAAGGTATTAATCTGGTGATGGTCTTTTTTTTATTTTTTTAATTATTGCATCACTTTTAAATTATTTACAAGTGGCATAAGACTTTTCACTGGCAATAGTTATCATAAGTGTAGTATTTACTGAAAGCAGAAAGGGAGTAATTATTGATTTGTTTTATAAGACACACTTAGAATTTGATAAATGCAGAATGAGAACAATGAAAGCAGAATAAAAGTCAGTTCATGCAGACATTCAGTCCATTTGTGGAAACGTATTACAGACAAAACGTACAAGATAGTAAATAAATGTTAATGAAATCAAGACTTGAGACATATTTTGTTCCGCTATAAGAGTCAAATACCAAAAGCCACCAGTTGTAATATAAATAATAAAAATCATAACCAGTGAATATACTTGCAGGGGTGGTGGCCAAGTGGTTAATGCGCTTGGTTTCAGTGCAGAAGGTTCTGGGTTCAAATCCCACCCCTGCCACATTTCTCCGGTGATTCCATAATTTTTGCCAGGGGTTGTATTATTGTGAACACCTCCTTTTCTACTTTTTTTACTAATAGCCCAATTTCATAGCCTTAAGAGTGTGCATATCATGAATGCTTGGTCTTGTTGGATTTGTGAGAATCTACTGGTACCTTGTTTCCCATGTAACAATAAGAAATATACTCAAAACCTGATTAATCTTTTTAGTCACATAGCACTACTATTATTCTGAACACTACTGTATTTCTATATTTATTTATTTATGTTCATTGTTAGTTGGTTTTATATTTTCTGTTTTAATCAGGTTCTTTTTGTCTCTTTCTCTAAAATTGTTCTGTAGCATTATTAGTTATTATTACTATTGTTGTTGTTGCTATTTTATTATTAATTTAGAAATAAAAATAAATTTAAAAAATTACAATTTGTAATACATCTCTTACAACAACAAATGCTGAGCCATTATTATTATTATAATACAGAAAACAAATGCACACAAACGTGTTGAGATGCAAACAGCTTAATGCTAACTTTAGCATAAAAATGCCACAGACATGCTTACGCATTAGCATCGGTCCCGTTTTTAAGTTATAAAAAAACATCTATCAACTATTTCAGAAGATCATAACAGGTCAGTTTAACATAAAAAAGGTAAATATTACTCATAGACATATGCTCTTTGGGGTTTTAGCAGGGAAAAATTAAGATAAAACAAAATAAAACAAAGAACCAACGAAGCAGCGGTTTGGATTTATGTTTCATTGCTTCAAGCTTCAAAGAAGAGCTGCGCTGCAGAAACAGTTGATTACAGACCCTGCAGGGGTTCTGTAATCAATGTAGAGACATGATCATTTTCCCGATAAACACCCCCAAAAACAACAGCCACTCTGAAGGACCGCTAAGGGAATCGTTAAGCAAAAAGACTATTGATGTCAGTGGATCGAATAATTTCTTAACAATACCCGGAAAGAACCGGTTCTCAATACCCAACCCTACTTAAGACACACTTGTTTTCCCTTTCGTATGGCTAGCACACCGGCATAGTATGTTACTATGCTTTTTACCCTTTTAAATTAATTTTATTAGTAAACAGAGCAGGTCACGGCCTCAACTTTATCTAAAGTCTGGGTCTTTAAGTGAAGGTTAGGGCTAGTGGCTAGCGATCATCTTAGTATTTTTGTTTTCCTGTTACTTAATGCTGACAAATTATACCTTAAGTGTAGTTTTCTGCCCGACTGATTCTGTTTTCTTTTTCTCTCTGTCCGAGATGTCGCTGGATCCACGTGCTGGATTAGATGATTTCTGTGGCGGATGCTGGGTGGACTCCGCTGTAGGAACAGATACAATGAGTGGCTCGATGACCCCCACCCCTCACCCCCTCCCCATGATGGTGGACTGGACGCCTGCATGGACTCTTGTCAATTGTTGTTGTGTTGTGTTCTGTACTGTAAACTGTGTTGGTAGCATGGTAGCATCGCCCCTTTGAGTCTGGTCTGCTTGAGGTTTCTTCCTCAAATCATCAGAGGGAGTTTTTCCTTACCACTGTCGCCTGTTGGGTTGGGAAGTTTAGACCTTATTTGCGTGAAGCGCTTTGAGGCAGCTTTGCTGCGATTTGGCGCAATACAAACTAAATAAATTGAAACTGAATAGAAATTGTGGCAGCAATAGAGCAATAAGGATGCCGGCTGCCATTAAACGCCACAGAAGAAGAGAGGGGTGCGTATGATTTGCTGCACAGGGACACGTTTTGAGAGGAGCATGTTTCATGTCAAAATAAAGCCATAGCCTAAAATAAATAAATAAATACAAATTAGCGGTTTTATGACAAAATCAATGGAACACGGAAACAAATTTTCACAGAAATCCATATACAAATGGAGGTCTTGCAGCCCTGAGCATGACTTTCAAAAAAATGATACATGCATTAATTTAGATTAATTAATCACAAACCTTGTAATGAATTAATTTATTTTAATTGGCTGACAGCACTAAAATATACACATGCATCCATATTACAGGCGTCACGGTCCGAGTTTGGTTTTTACAGACAGTATGTTTAATCTGTGAGCAGCAGCAAGCTGACGTCAGACGCTTTAATGCTTTAACATGTAAACCTTTGTTTGTTTTTTCATTAAATGTTTATGAATTGATTACATCTCCTGTCACTTGTGTTGAGATGAATTTACTTTGCAGCGTCGTCTTGTTTGTTTGTTTTTATGTCGCACGACGCATCAAGCTAGACAGCCGTCAATTTAAGCCTCCATTTTAAGTCTGTTTGATTTCCGCACAAATGACGGCATCTCATAAAATCCTCACTCTGTACAGATTTGAAATCATTATCATAAACTTTGTAACTTTTTAAACTTTGACCTCAATATTTTAAAGGGTGCTGCTAGTGATAAGGGACCGTTCGTAAACCACGACTTGCTGTTAACATGACCCCCACTGTTCTTTAAACTACCCAACATTACGGTTCATAAACAACCTTGATGTGAAACAACCCCAATTCAAAGTTTTGAGCTTGAAATTCCTCAATTCTATATCGCACCGTTGCCATGAAGGCTCACTGAGGTTCCAATGATTTCTTTGTCGGACGGCACGCAATCGCACTGGTTTCTCGTTGGACGGCGTACAGCGGTGGCGCTGCAAAATCACAATGGTTTCACGTCAAATGGCATGTGGAGGTGGCGGTTTCTTGTCGGATGGCGCATGTTGCCGACAGTTTTGCATCAGGTGCTGCACAATCGCAATTGTTTCTCTTCAAATGTCACTCAGTGGTAATGGTTTCACATCAGGCGCTGCTCGATCACAACAGTTTCTCATTGGACGGCACGTGGTGGCGGCACTTCCACGTTGGACAGCGCGTGGTGACGGCAAGCAGTGACGACGGTTCCACATCAGACGCTGCATGATCGTAATGGTTTCTCGGTGGACGCTGCGCGATCGCGATGGATTCGCATCAGGCGCTGCGCGATCACAACGGTTTCTGATTGGACGGCATGTGGTGACAGCAGTTTCACGTCAGACACCGCACAGTGGCCTCTCGTTGGACGGTGCACAGTGGCAACGGTTTCTCACCAGATGCCACACAATTGCAACAGTTTGTCATCGAATGGCGCACGGTCGTGACGGCTTCTCATCAGACGCTGTGGGTGCCACGCGACTGCGAAGGTTTCTTGTCGGATGCCACACAATCACGTTTCTGATAGCGCGCTATACAAAGAGGTGCAATACAGGCGATGTTCCTGACACAGAACTGCAGGACACTTTGTATTTTAAATCCACACATCTCAACAGTCGTACTGATCTTGGCAAGATGGCAGTATCCAATGGTGCCAAGTGACACAAAGAAGACAATTTGTCTCAGTTACCAGGAACCAAATGACCTGGTGCAGAGCACAAGAAGATGGAACCATGAACCACTGACAGTGAAACTGGATCCAAACAGCCACCTGCTTCCATTATCGGACGTCCTTTTGCTGGTTGCCTTTCAGCTATTTTCAAGACGACGTTCTAGGTGGACCCGGAACCAAACGACGCGTTAACGCGTCAAAAAGGTGCGTTCGTTTACGTAAACTGCATCAAAGTACTGCGTGACACGACGCCGCCGAGTTCCATTATCGGACACACAACGGCGAGAAACCGGCAGATTTATCATTAAAAACTGCTTTAAAATCCACGTTCACTTATACAAAGCTGATGAGCCGAGACTTTATTTAGTGAAAGTTAATTAAACAGTGACAACGATAAATGATGTGACGCTAAAACGCCGCAAAGCGAAAGTGGCTGCAGACGAAGGTCTGTCCGATAATGGGCGCACACATTCTCCCGTTATACCTTCGTGTTAGCTCCCCGTTAGCCAAGCGACGGGCTTCCGCCGTGTCGCCGTTAACGGGACATTTTACTTTAGAAATAAACCTCCTACCTCGTTGTTGGTGCTGCTTTTTCCCGCGGTGAACCTGAAGGATCATGTTTAGGTTATTCTGTCACATGTGACGTCCATGTTTCTGCTGTGCGAAGCCGCAACAGCGTCAGAAAGCTAACCGCAACGACAGCGCGTACACACACCGCACAAAGAGAAGCTCTTCAAAATAAAAGCATAAAAGAGATTAAGGGCAGGACGACTAATGTTTATCCATCCATATTTCTCACGTCTTTTAAAACAATTGACTGGTTACACGAACTACATCCTCTTGTGGCAACACCATGCGGGTAGTTTGGGCAGATGATATATTGTTGCTAAACAACGTCACATGGGAGTTTCACCCAGGGGCTGTTTTAAATTAACTAAAGTAACCCAACAGTGATGCTATTTGCAAAAGTACACAAGCGTATAATTACGAGAAAAGATTAGGTGTCTAAACTGTTATATATATATATATATATATATATATATATATATATATATATATATATATATATATATATATATATAATACAAATAATGGTTGGTAAGGAGTACAACATAGAGAAATATTGGATGAAGAAAAGTTATACTCTGCTACGCCTCATCCAATATAAATTTTATTCATCCAATATTTCTCTATGTTGCTTCTAAAACGTCAGTAGCGTGCTTGTCTACCTTTTTCGTGTTTTTGGCATCCTTGGAGTTCAATATTTCCACCAGTTCCTCCTCTGTGAACTCAGTAAACCTCGCTGGCAGATGATTTTCTGCTGTTGCTGACATGTTTGTTGTCATTTTTTCAACCAGCATCTTTCAGCTAGTTCCTGACCTTCGTATGCCACGCTCTGATTGGCTAGCTGTTGGCAGTAAGCTCTAACGCTATTGGTCAGTGGGAACAGATCCAATATAACTTTTGGTCCTAGCCTTTTTGGATCCTTTTGGATCCACCATAACTTTCTGGCGCCAAGCATGCCAAAATACAGGTAAATGATAGACAGAAAGGCTAATCTGTGATTGGCTATTGCAATCTGAGTGGAGAACACACATATATATATATATATATATATATATATATATATATATATATATATATATATATATATATATATATATATATATATGAGGTCTGTTAGAAAAGTATCCGACCTTTTTATTTTTTTCAAAAACCATATGGATTTGAATCACGTGTGATTGCATCAGCTAAGCTTGAACCTTCGTGCGCATGCGTGAGTTTTTTCACGCCTGTCGGTTGCGTCATTCGCCTGTGAGCAGGCTTTGTATGAGCACTGGTCCACCCTCTCGTCGTTTTTTTATTGCGAATAAATGTCTGAATGATTTGGAGCTTTGCTGCATCAATTTTTTTCCAGAAACTGTGAGAGACCTCCAGGTGGACACCGTTCGGAAAATTAATATGGCTTTCAGGGACGATTTTGTGGGGATTACACAGATTAAGGAGTGTTACTGCCGCTTTAAGGACGGCCCACAACTGCTGAGAGCGCGCCGTGCTCCCAGCGCTGATCGACAGTCTCACACCCCGCTGAAACAACCAGATAATTTCCAACGTGAAGGCTTTGTTGATCCGGGACGTCGTCTGACTTTCACAAAAAGGCAGAAGGCGTGGATATCAGCACTTTTTCGGCACATTCCACTGTTAGAGGAGTTTTTTTCATGGAAAGAAAAGCGGAGGGACGCGCCACGGCACAAAACCACCTCCGTGTTGGTCTCACAGGACGGCTTTCAGGTGGATTTCAGACGGCTGTCGGTGGGTTTTCAGTCGTGTGACTAACCGAGAAATTGTGCATGAGCTGGACATGCCAGAACATATCCTGTGAGGCTTCATCACGGCGTTGCTTTGTGCCATGCGGCTCCACAGCGACGCGCGGAAAAAAAAAAATGTCAGATGACGTCCTGGATCAACAAAGCCTTCACGTTGGAAATGATCTGGTTGTTTCAGCGGGGTTTGAGCCTGTCGATCAGCGCTCAGAGCGCGGCGCGCTCTCAGCAGTTGTGGGCGGTCTTTAAACTGTCTGGATCACTCCTTAATCTGTATAATCCCCATAAAATCATCCCTGAAAACCATATTAATTTTCCGAACGGTGTCCACCTGGAGGTCTCTCACAGTTTCTGGAAAAAAATTGATGCAGCAAAGCTCCAAATCGTTCAGACATTTATTTGCAATAAAAAAATGACGAGAGGGGTGGACCAGTGCTCACACAAAGCCTGCTCACAGGCGAATGACGCAACCGACAGGCGTGAAAAAACTCACGAATGCGCACGAAGGTTCAAGCTTGGCTGATGCAATCACACGTGATTCAAATCCATATGATTTTTGAAAAAATAAAAAGGTTGGATACTTTTCTAACAGACCTCGTATATATATATATATATAGTCACTTGCCCAGTTCTGGATCACTGCTGTAGTATTTGCGCCGCCGTTTCTCATAATCAGCGCGAATAAGCTAATACTTGGTACCACTGGAAAGACTGTTTTGTCTACAAATGACCACATGTTCGACCAGATCCAGCCATCTTTGTGATCAGCAGAGGAATCAAAACATTCCGGGACTCCGTGGTGTGCGCACGTTTTCTGACTCACTCATTCGTGCAAGTGTGAAAGTGACAATCTCTTAAGAAGGTGCAATGGTGAGTTAGCCATTCGGTGTTTTTGGTTCTAGAGTGGGAAAATACTTACTTGGATAGAAAATGTCAGCGTGTTATGTCTTGCTGTCAGTGTTGTATAGTAACGAAGTAAAAATACTTCACGACTGTACTTAAGTACGTTTTGGGAGACTTTGTACTTTACTTGAGTTTTTTAAATTCAGCTTACTTTCACTTTTACTTAATTACATTTCCGACCTTAATTGCATACTTCTAGTACTCTGATACATTTTCTATGCGCCATACCGTTACTCGTTACAAAAAAAAAACACAAACACACACACACAAAAAAAGTTGTGTTTTCACCCAGAGACACCACTGATTACTAGTGACTGCAACGAAGTCAGGCCGATTTGTCATGATGAGGAGGGTGTTTGTCAGGAAAATGATCATTTTGTTGGGAAAAGTGAGGAACACGGACCCACAACAGGGGGCGCAAATGAACGGACAATGAAGAAGTCAAATAACAAGGTTTTACTGTTGTGAATTCGCACAACAAACACAACAGATCACAATTGTAAGAATAAACCAATTCCACTGGTGACGTGTGGGCAGGCTCGACGATAGGAGACGTCCGTCCGAGTCGAACCGGAACCACCCGATTTCCTCTGCCACCGAACCCCGGGAATACTGGAGCCGCCAAGTCCCGAACTCCCAGGTGGCCACTGCCTCCGCTCGTCGGATCCGGTACTGCTGGCGAGGAACAGAAACAGTCAGATGTGGGTGCGGCTGCACCCAGCAACACGTAGGGTGGAAACACCACCTCCACCTCTAGTCACAAACAATATTGCAGTGAAGGGTACTTATCCGATATGGATCAAGTTCAGTCTTCAGCTGTCTTAAGCACAAGCAAAAACAGGTTAGTCCTCAGAAATATGATGACTGGCTGAGTGCGTTACCTTCCTGGTAGAATGATATCTCGGCAATGAGATGGAGATGCCGTCCAGCTGATATACCCCTCAGCTGATGGATGTCAGCTGTTTCAGGTGATGGGTGACGGCTATCACCTGGGCTGCTCCTCTTCAGCGGCAGCGCCCTCCGGTGCCTGGAGCCCGCACTCCAGGCGGGGCGCCCTCTGGTGGTGGTGGGCCAGCAGTACCTCCTCTTCAGCGGCCCACACAACAGGACCCCCCCCTCAACGGGCTCCTCCTGGCGCCCGACCGGGCTTATCCGGGTGGCGGCGGTAGAAGTCGGCCAGGAGGGCCGGGTCCAGGATGAAGCTCCTTTTCACCCAGGAGCGTTCTTCGGGGCCGTACCCCTCCCAGTCCACCAGGTATTGAAAACCCCGGCCCATCCGTCGGACATCCAGAAGCCGGCGCACGGTCCAAGCCGGCTCGCCGTCGATGATCCGGGCAGGAGGTGGCGCCAGACCGGGAGTACAGAGGGGTGAAGTGTGATGTGGCTTGATTCTGGACACATGGAATACAGGGCGGATCCGCAGTGAGGCCGGAAGCTGAAGCCTCACTGCGGCGGGATTGACGATCTGGAGGATTTTATATGGTCCTATGTATCGGTCTTTGAGTTTCGGGGAGGCTACTTGCAGTGGTATGTCCTTGGTGGATAGCCACACTTCCTGCCCGGGGCGATACGTAGGGGCCGGGGTCCGCCGCCGGTCTGCATGGGCCTTAGCCCTCGCCCGGGCCCTCAACAAAGCAGAACGGGCGGCACGCCACACCCGACGGCACTTCCGCAGGTGGGCCTGGACCGAGGGCACACCGACCTCTCCCTCAACCACCGGGAACAATGGGGGCTGATACCCCAAACACACCTCAAAAGGAGAGAGGCCGGTGGCTGACGACACTTGACTGTTGTGGGCGTACTCGATCCAGGCCAGATGAGTACTCCAGGCCGCCGGGTGCGCGGCTGTCACACAACGTAGTGTCTGCTCCATCTCCTGGTTGGCCCGTTCTGCTTGCCCGTTGGTTTGGGGGTGATACCCGGATGAGAGACTGACCGTGGCCCCCAGTTCCCGGCAGAAACTCCTCCAGACGTGCGAGGAGAACTGGGGACCGCGATCGGAGACGATGTCTGATGGTATCCCATGCAGCCGGACGACGTGGTGGACCAGGAGGTCCGCTGTCTCCTGGGCCGTTGGGAGCTTCGGGAGGGCCACGAAGTGGGCCGCCTTGGAGAAGCGGTCCACTATCGTGAGGATGACGGTGTTTCCCTGGGACGGCGGGAGGCCCGTGACAAAATCCAGGCCGATGTGAGACCAGGGGCGATGAGGTACGGGCAGCGGCTGTAGCAAACCCGAGGACATGCGGTGGTCGGCTTTGCCCCTGGCGCAGGTGGTACAGGCCTGGATATAGTCCCGGACGTTGGTCTCCAGGGATGCCCACCAGAAGCGCTGCCGGATGACTGCCACGGTTCTACGCACCCCAGGATGACAGGAGAGCTTCGAACCGTGGCAGAAGTCCAGGACCGCAGCCCTAGCTTCTGGTGGGACGTAGAGCCTGTTCTTCGGCCCGGTTCCGGGGTCCGGGCTTCGTGCCAGGGCCTCCCGGACGGTCTTCTCCACGTCCCAGGTGAGGGTGGCCACGATAGTGGACTCCGGGATGATGGGATCCGGGGGATCCGACGGCCCCGTTTTGACCTCATCTTCATGTACCCGGGACAAGGCATCCGATCTGTGGTTCTTGGTCCCGGGACGGTAGGTGATCCGGAAGTCAAAACGGCCGAAGAACAGTGACCAGCGGGCTTGCCTGGGATTCAGCCGCTTGGCGGTCCTGATATACTCCAGGTTCCGGTGGTCAGTGAAAACCGTGAATGGCACGGACGTTCCCTCCAACAGATGTCTCCACTCCTCAAGAGCCTCTTTCACCGCAAGGAGTTCTCAATTGCCGACGTCATAGTTCCGTTCGGCCGGGGTCAACCTGCGGGAAAAATAGGCACACGGGTGAAGAACCTTATCGGTCTTCCCGCTCTGGGACAGCACGGCTCCTATCCCTGAGTCCGAGGCGTCCACTTCAACCACCAACTGGCGACTAGGATCGGGCTGCACCAGAACGGGTGCAGACGAGAACCGACGTTTCAACTCCTTGAACGCGGCATCGCAACGATCCGACCAGGTGAAGGGGACTTTTGGAGAGGTCAGGGCTGTCAGGGGGCTAACTACCTGACTGTAGCCCTTAATGAACCTCCTATAGAAATTAGCAAAGCCAAGGAACTGTTGCAGCTTCCTACGGCTTGTGGGTTGGGGCCGGTCTCTCACCACCGCAACCTTGGCCGGATCAGGAGCGACGGAGTTGGAGGAGATGATGAACCCCAGGAAGGACAAAGACGTGCGGTGGAACTCACACTTCTCGCCCTTCACAAACAGTCGGTTCTCCAACAACCGCTGTAGGACCTGACGTACATGCCTAACATGGGTCTCAGGGTCCGGAGAAAAGATGAGTATATCGTCTAGGTATACGAAGACGAACCGGTGCAGGAAATCCCGCAAGACATCATTAACCAACGCTTGGAAAGTCGCGGGAGCGTTGGTGAGACCGAACGGCATGACCAGGTACTCAAAGTGACCTAACGGGGTGTTAAATGCCGTCTTCCACTCGTCTCCCTTCCGGATCCGAACCAGGTGATACGCATTTCTAAGATCGAGCTTCGTGAATATTCGGGCTCCATGCAGGGGCGTGAACACTGAATCCAACAGGGGCAACGGGTATCGATTGCGAACCGTGATCTTGTTCAGCCCCCTATAATCAATGCATGGGCGAAGTCCGCCGTGTTTTTTACCCACAAAAAAGAAACCTGCACCCATCGGGGAGGTGGAATTCCGGATCAACCCGGCGGCTAACGAGTCCCGGATGTAGGTCTCCAGGCCGTGAGAGGTTGTACAGCCTGCTGGACAGGAACTCACTGCCCGGAACCAAATCAATGGCACAATCATAAGGACGGTGGGGGGGAAGGGTGAGCGCCAGATCCTTGCTGAACACGTCAATCAGGTCATGGTACTCCACCGGCACCGCCCCCAGATTGGGCGGGACTCTGACCTCCTCCTTAGCCTGGGAGCCGGGAGGAACCGAGGAACCTAAACATACCCGATGGCAGGTCTCGCTCCACTGCACCACTACCCCGGACGGCCAATCGATCCGGGGATTGTGTTTTACCATCCAGGGGAACCCCAAAATCACACGGGAGGTAGCAGGAGTCACAAAAAACTCGATCTCCTCCCGGTGATTTCCTGACACCACCAGAGTTACAGGTGGTGTCTTATGCGTGATCGGAGGGAGTAGGGAGCCATCTAGCGCCCGCACCTGCACAGGCGAGGTGAGCGCCACCAGAGGGAGCCCTACCTCCCTAGCCCATCTGCTGTCCAACAGATTCCCCTCCGAGCCCGTGTCCACCAGTGCTGGGGCCTTCAGGGTTGAGTCCTCATAAAGGATCGTAACTGGGAGTTGTGTGGCGATGTGGGTGTGTCCCACGTGAATGTCTTGGCCCACCCCTAGCCCAGTCTCTAGGGGCGGGCGTTGGTGTTTAACCGCTCGGGGCAGTCTCTTACGTGGTGCTCTATCGAGCCACAAACAAAACAAGCTCCGTGGGCCTGCCTCCTCTGTGCACCTGGTGCCCTAAATGTTGCCCTACTCGTGTCCATTGCTTCGTCAGCAGGGGGAGCTGTGGCCCCACGGAGCGCAGGGGCCGTGGAGCGTGGGGAAGGCGGAGCGCGGTCGGAACCGGAAGGGAGAGGGACGGCGCGTGCTTGGCCACGCCCTTCGTCTCGTTCCCGTCGATGTTCTTCTAACCGGTTGTCTAATCGTATGACAAGATCGATGAGCCCATCTAAATCCCGCGGTTCGTCCTTAGCCACCAGGTGCTCCTTAAGAACCAATGACAGTCCGTTTACAAAGGCGGCGCGGAGGGCAGTGCTATTCCAGCCGGACCTCGCAGCCGCGATGCAGAAGTCGACTGCATAGGCAGCTGCGCTCCGACGCCCCTGTCTCATCGACAGTAGCACAGCTGAAGCGGTTTCTCCTCTATTATGGTGATCGAACACGGTTCTGAACTCCCTCACAAACCCATCATATGTCTGAAGGAGCCGTGAATTCTGCTCCCAGAGCACTGTAGCCCAAGCTCGTGCCTTGCCGCGAAGCAGGTTTATTACATAAGCTACCTTGCTAGCATCGGTCGTGTACATAACTGGACGCTGTGCGAAGACGAGCGAACACTGCATGAGGAAATCCGCGCACGTCTCCACACAGCCTCCGTACGGCTCTGGGGGCTTATGTATGCTTCCGGGGAAGGTGGGAGGGGTCGTTGAACGACCAGTGGAACGTCAATGTTACGCACAGGGTCTACGGGAGGGAGAGCCGCAGCGGCGCCCGGAGGGCGCGCTTCCACCTGCGCGGCGAGAGCCTCCACCCTGCGGTTAAGGAGGACGTTCTGCTCGGTCATCAAATCTAACCGAGTCGTGAAAGCGGTGAGGATCCGCTGCAACTCACCGATTACCCCTCCTGCGGACGCCTGCGCATCCTGTTCTTCCATTGGCCGTTCAACAGCCGGTTGACGCCCCTCGGGATCCATGACGTTGGCCGAGATATCCTGTTGGGGAAAGTGAGGAACACGGACCCACAACAGGGGGCGCAAATGAACGGACAATGAAGAAGTCAAATAACAAGGTTTTACTGTTGTGAATTCGCACAACAAACACAACAGATCACAATTGTAATAATAAACCAATTCCACTGGTGACGTGTGGGCAGGCTCGACGATAGGAGACGTCCGTCCGAGTCGAACCGGAACCACCCGATTTCCTCTGCCACCGAACCCCGGGAATACAGGAGCCGCCAAGTCCCGAACTCCCAGGTGGCCACTGCCTCCGCTCGTCGGATCCGGTACTGCTGGCGAGGAACAGAAACAGTCAGATGTGGGTGCGGCTGCACCCAGCAACACGTAGGGTGGAAACACCACCTCCACCTCTAGTCACAAACAATATTGCAGTGAAGGGTACTTATCCGATATGGATCAAGTTCAGTCTTCAGCTGTCTTAAGCACAAGCAAAAACAGGTTAGTCCTCAGAAATATGATGACTGGCTGAGTGCGTTACCTTCCTGGTAGAACGATATCTCGGCAATGAGATGGAGATGCCGTCCAGCTGATATACCCCTCAGCTGATGGATGTCAGCTGTTTCAGGTGATGGGTGACGGCTGTCACCTGGGCTGCTCCTCTTCAGCGGCAGCGCCCTCCGGTGCCTGGAGCCCGCACTCCAGGCGGGGCGCCCTCTGGTGGTGGTGGGCCAGCAGTACCTCCTCTTCAGCGGCCCACACAACATTTCTTTGATTGATTGCATTCCCTGCAGCAGGTCTGTATCAACTTTTCTGCAGCACAGCTTTGCTTTGAACCTTGAACCAATCGAAGCAGTGATTCGCAGGTCGATTCGTGGATTTTATTTCGCTTTATCCTAATTTTTGTCCCGCTAAAACCCTGAAGAGCATATGTCTGTGAGTAATATTTAATATTTTTATGTTAAACCGACCTGTCATGGTCTTCTGAAACAGTCGACAGATGTATTTTATAACTTAAAAACGGGACAGATGCTAATGCGTTAGCATGTCTATGGCGTTTTCAATGTTAAAGGTAGCATTAAGCTGTTCGCATCAGCACGTTTGTGTTGATTTGTGTTTGTTGGCGTAAAAGAGTCCAATTGTAATTTTTTAAATTTATTTTTATTCATATATTATAGCAACAACAATAATAGTCTACATAATAGACAATAATAGTCAATAATAATAGACTAATAATGTTACAATACAATTTTAGTGAAAGAGACAAAAAGAAGCTAATGAAACAAAACAACAGAAAAGATAAAACCATGTAACAATGAAAATAAATGAATACATATGGAAATAAATAACTGTTTCCTGTGAACACCTAGTGAGTAGCCTACTCTCGTTTAGGTTTTGAAACCTTGTTTCTGAAGTGTTTTTGTGTGATGTGCACAATTTTCAGTATTTTGACTAATACTACCAGTCATTTACAAGCCTAGATAAACTTTGTAATGTAAAAAAATCAGTCTGTTTTTGATTATTAACATTTACTTGTACTTTTACTTTCAATACTTGAGTACATTTAGTTGTACATTACTTGTCATACTTAAGTACAATAAATACTAGATACTTTAAGACTTTTACTTGAGTAGCATTTCAATCGGTTACTTGAACTTCTACCAAAAGTAATTTTTTAAATGGGTATCTGTACTTTTACTTAAGTGTGATTTTCCGGTACTTTATACAACACTGCTTGCTGTTTAACTGCTGCGCGCATTTATCCCTGATGTGAAAATTTGCCATTTGTGGATCACTAAAGCAGCAGCCTCATGTCAGTACTTGTGAGCCATGTGGACTTTGGGGGTTATCTCAGCATCACGAATCGGCATGAATGTGGGGGCTTTTACTTTTTAATTTGGGAGAAATGAAATGATAGCAAGTTGGGGCATCTTGTGCTATCCTGACCCACTTCATTGAGTTAAAAGCTTAGGGGGAGATGTCAAAATCCAAGAATGTTTATTACCACAGATTTAATTTTATCTTCATTTATTTATTATTTAAAAACACTTCATTTTTTGCTCGTAAAAACGCATAACAGTGCCTTTTGAAACTAAGTAAATTCTCATTTAATAAATATAATTTATATAATTTTGTGTTCAAAACACATTCTCGGGCACAGGGTATCATTCTGCATTAGAAGGGCTCCAGCTAGATGCCAGGAATGCCCCCAAGGTGACACAGAGTGTCATGATCCAGAACCAGGCAAAGTGGTCCATTTCGGTCAAATATTTGCACCACACATAACGTGGCTTCACACTTTAAGTAGAATGGCTACCCCATCCTAACTTCTTCAGCAAGATAACATCCAAATACCCAATACAACAATACCCAATAAAGGATATTCAGTTGCATTATGGCTCCATATAGCGGGACTTTCAAAAAAGTGATCCAGATGACTGTACTTCCATACTTCCAGTCGGTGATAACACAGTATTCGGTGTTTCGTTGTTTCCCATAATGCCCCTGGCGGCCACCTACACCTCCCAGAATGCACTGCGGTGCCAGTAGAGTTCCGCAGCGCATGTAAACAATGGCAGAGCAAGGATGTGGATGGCACCAATTCAGCGAGTTCATGAGCGATTATGATGATGACACGTTCTCAAGTTGAGAGGGTTCTCTCGAGGGGGTGTAGCACCTGTGAGAAACTTCTGCTGTGTGCCAATGTTGTCTTGTCCACGCTTCACAAGGTGTGTTTCCATTGTGCCCTAAACAGGAACTGTGCTGAAACAATCTCTTGCGTGAGTTATGGACCGCCAGACAGCACGAGATTTCACAACTGCGAAACACTGAATAATCAAACACAAAGTTGTCGCTTTTCACCTGCAGTGCTCCTGGATGAATGTCCAGAGAGGGGAACGGGGCGTCTCCAAAATGAGTCGTGTCTTCAGACTGCAACTTTCACTCACACAGTGCCAGCGACCACCGAGGGACAAAGCAGGGCTCACTCCCATCTGGGCACATACCAGTTTGGGTGCCCTGTGCCCCACCCAAATTCATTCATCCAGAAACATTTTAGGGGAAAAGCCACACTTTGTGTGCGATTGCAGTGCAGTGTCGGCAGTTACAAATTGGGTGATTTTTGATTATGACTCTGGAATTCTCACACTTGTTTTTACTGAGGGACTGGTACGGAAGCACATTGTACAGAAGCGATTTTACACACACACACACACAAATAAATAAAATAGCTTGATCTCGTAATTACGAGATCCTGATCTCTTATGAGATATTTCCTCGTAATTATTTTAGCACCACTTCTCTTTGCTTTGTACATGATCCCTCTTGGGTCTGTTTTTAAAAAGCACAAAGTCTGTTTTCATTGTTTTGCATTTGACATTCATATTTACCTTCCTGTAATTTCGTGTGATACCCAGGCTGTTGTAAAAATACTACAGGACTGTCTAAATGATGTACAAGTCTGGATGAGAGCTAATTTTCTGAATCTTAATAAAAATAAAACTGAGATTTTAGTGTTCGGGCAAAGTAACCCTCTACAAGGACAAGACAGTATTATTGGTCCTCTGTCCACTTTTTGCCGCCCTTTTGTAAAAAAAATCTAGGGGTGATAGTTGACCTATTGTTCAGATTTGATAAGCACATCAGCTCTGTCATCAGGGCCAGCTTCTTTCAGCTGAGGACTCTTTCCAAGATTAAATCTTATTTTACTCAAGTTGATTTTGAAAGAGCTATCCATGCATTTATAACGTCACGTCTGGATTATTGTAATGATCTCTATGTTGGGCTGGACCAGCGCTCCCTACAGTGCCTGCAGAGTGTACAGAATGCTGCAGCCCGCCTTTTGACTAAAACAAAGAAGCATGAGCATATCACCCCTGTGCTCTGCACCTTACACTGGTTCCCTGTCGGCTTTCGTGTTAAATACAAAGTTTTGCTGATTGTTTTTAAGTGTCTGCACTGTATAGGCCCGATGTATCTGAGTGAGCTCTTGCAGCCGTACACTTCACGTAGGGCTCTGAGGTCAGCTGACCAGCTTCTCCTGGCTGTTCCTAAAGCCAGGCTTAAATCCAGAGGTGATAGAACCTTTTCTGTGGCAGCACCACAACTCTGGAACGATCTTCCGCTGACTGTTAGGTCCTCAGAGTCTGTGGGACAGTTTAAGCCCAGACTGAAAACTCATCTCTTCTCCCTGGCTTTCAACACTGGCTAAGTGGTGTATGCTTTGCTCTGCTATTTTGCTCTGTATTTTTAGATTATTTATTTATTTATTTATTTTATTCTTATCCTTTAATATTTTACACTTTTGTATTGCTATTATTGTGAAGCACTTTGGTCAGCTGCAGCTGTGTTTTAAATGTGCTATATAAATAAATTTGAATTTGAATTTGAATATGAGATCAGCAGTCTGATTTTTTTTTTTCCACTGAGTCTCCAATGAGTGAGTCATTATATCTAGTCATATTACTCCGGTTTTGTTCACTCTTCACTGGCTTTGAGTCCGTTTTAGGATTGATTTTAAACTTTTGATATTTGTTTTTAAAGCTATACATGGACTTGCACCCTCGTATCTTTGTGAACTGTTAACTGTATATACACCCACCAGAACTTTGAGGTCTGCTGATCAGAATCAATTGGTGATTCCTAGGACCAAAAGCAGGCAGTGGGGTGATCGCTCTTTTGCTGTGGCTGGGTCTAGACTGTGGAATTCCTTGCCCGTGGAGTTGCTTTCAATTAGTACTTTGTCT
This sequence comes from Thalassophryne amazonica, assembly GCF_902500255.1. Taxonomy (NCBI): domain Eukaryota; kingdom Metazoa; phylum Chordata; class Actinopteri; order Batrachoidiformes; family Batrachoididae; genus Thalassophryne; species Thalassophryne amazonica. The sequence continues at coordinate 18,641,228 of NC_047109.1, forward strand.
GTGTTCAAAGCTAAGTTAAAAACTTATTTGTTCAGAATTGCTTTTAGTACGTAGAGTCTTTTTTATGACAGTTTTTGTGTGGTTTTATTGTTGTCGATTTTATGTATTTATGTGAAGCACTTTGGTTCAGTGGTCACTGTTGTAAAGTGCTATGCAAATAAACTTTGATTGATTGATTGATTGATTGATTTATCCAGTGAATGCAATACGCTTCTATACAAAAGAGAGGTTCAAAAACACAAAGTTGGTTTTATTAATTACAGATTATTTCTGCTATTAAAAGACAATAAAATGTAAAACTATCTAAAATGTATTTTATATATAACAATAAAATAAAACAAAACCATTAATGGGGTAAAGAAATAAAAGAAAAGAACACAGTAAATCAATAAAAACAGGCACAAGGCACTAATTCAATTGAAATGTGGACTCATCAGGCCACAGCACACTTTTCCACTTTGTGTCTGTCCATTTCAAATGAGCTCGGGCCCAGAGAAGGTGGTGGCGTTTCTGGATGTTGTTGATGTGTGGCTTTCACTTTGCATGGTAGAGTTTTAACTTGCACTTGTCGATGTAGCGACGAACTGTGTTAACTGACAGTGGTTTTCTGAAGTGTTCCTGATCCCATGTGGTAAGATCCTTTACACAATGATGTCTGTTTTTAATGCAGTGCCGCCTGAGGGATCGAAGGTCACGGGCATTCAATGTTGGTTTTCGGCCTTCCCACTTACGTGTAGAAAGTTTGCCAGATTCTCTGAATCTTCTGATTATATTATGGACTGTAGATGATGGAATCCCTAAATTCCTTGCAATTGAATGTTGAGAAATATTGTTCTTATATTGTTGGACTATTTTTTCATGCAGTTGTTCACCAAGTGGTGATCCTTGCCCCATTTTTGCTTGTGAATGGCTGTGCCTTTTAGGGATGCTCCTTTTATACCCAATTATGCCACTCACATGTTTCAAATTAAGTGGTCTTTGAGCATTCATCAATTTTCCCAGTCTTTTGTTGCCCGTCCTGTTGTGGGCTGGGGTGTTTGGTTTGCTTTGTTTTTGTTTTCTGTTTCTCCCACCAGGTGGTATGCATTCAGGACTGAGTGGCTGAGCATTAGGACCTCACCCTGAACACCTGAGGCTTGTTTTCACGTGCAGGTCATCAGGACTCACAGCTGTGGTGTATTCTGTCTTGATCAGAGATTGCTGTATTTAAACCTTGAATGCAGAGTGTGTGATTGCCAGAGACTCGACCTTGTGAGCAGACATGTGAGATCGACGTCAGGAGAACAATCTCACCATTACGGACGCAAAGACCGCTCCAGGTTTGACGCCACAGTCTGTGAAGGAGGATTGGGTGAGGTCTCACGCTCTTCAGCACACTTCCTGAGGTAATTTGGTTTTGGTGACTTTTATGAAGTAATGACAGTGGATTTGGTGTCCCTCACACCTTGTGTTATTGAGCTGTCACGTTATGCTCCCGTGCAGCTGGCTCCGACGCCTGTTGTAGCAGCCCCGGTGGTATTTAGTTTGCACTTTAAGCTGTTTGTTATAACCTGCTGTCGTTTACAGCAGTGTGAATTGGTTTTTACTCTGTTACCACGGGGATTTTCTTATTTGGCACTTTGGCTCCCTCTGTTGGTGACAGAGTCACATTACCGTCCAGGTTCAAAGAATGGAAAACACGTTTTCCATTCTTTGCACTTGACGATGTAGGCCAATGTTAGTTTTTTTTTTTTTTTTATTGGTCTATTATCTGTTTCTTGTTTTAGTATGTGGTGTTTTTTTATCAGGGGTTAATTTGTTGTTTTTGTGGGTTTAAAGCACTGTCTGTGGTCTGGAGTTGAAAGGCTCTCTGGAGCATAGTTTGATCCAGGTGACTTTATGTTTGTCTGTTGGTCTTTCTTTTTTATTTCTTTTGGTTTCACCTCCCAGGGTTTGATGGGACGGTCCTCTGGGGGTTGATGGGGGGGGGGGGGGGGGGGGGGGGGTAATTGGGTTGTTTTTTCTTTTTCTCTTTTTTTTGTTTTTGTTGTTCCCTCTCTTCTCCTCTGGCTCCAGCCGTGTGAGCCGTACGTTGTCGGCGTTGCTGGGGTGGTGCAGTTCGGTTATGCTGGGCGTTTCCCAGGTAACCTCTGCACCTGGGGGGGGGGGGGGGGGTTGGGTATTTTTTTAATTCCCTTTACAACCTCCAGCCTTGGCGCGCCTCTGTGCCGTTTGCCATTGGCGTTGCTGGGGTGGTGCAGTTCGGTTATGCTGGGTGTTTCCCAGGTAACCTCTGCACCTGGGTGGGGGGGGGGTTTAGGGGTGTTTTTTGTTACTTCCCTGTTCCACCTCCGGCTTCAGCGTGCCTTTGAGCCGTACGCCATCGGCGTAGCTGAGGTTTGGGGCAGTGGAATATACCCGCAGCTGGTGGCTGGTTTAAAAGTCGGAGGGGTGGTGCCATCTTGTGCCGTACACCATTACCGCTGTTCCACTCCTCCCGGTTGACTTTTGGGGTATAGTCATGGTTGGTGACACTGGACGTACTTCCAGATTCCCCTGCGCTGAGGGGGTGGGGTTGGGGTTGTTGTTTTGTTTGTTTGGTTTTTTTTTCCCCCAGTTTCCGCCCTCAGGGTGTGACTGTGGTGTCCTCTGGGGGGGGAATGACTGTGGGTCCATCTAGCCGTAGACGGCCGGGGCTGGGTCTGTTGTTAGTCATGGGGGGGGTGTCTCCTGGGGTTTGATGGAACGGTCCTCTGGGAGGCGCTAGGAGCCCCCGTGGGTGACTTTGGATCCCAGAGGGACCTCGGCTGTGGTTATTACTCCTGGAGCTGGCGGGATGTCCTCTGGGGGGTGTTGGTCCCTACATGTCATCCGGGGGAGGGGGGGTGTTAGATTTTTCTTTTTTTTTGCAAGCTTAAGTTTGGGTTGTGTTTTGTTTTTTCTTTTTTCCTCTTCCTGGGGTTTGATGGGACAGTCCTCTGGGGAGGGGGGGTTGGTATGGTTGTTTGGTTTTTTTTTTCTTCATTTCCTCCCAGTTTGCACCCCTGGGGTTTGGTTGTGGTGTTCCCTGGGGGGGTTATTGGGTTTTTTCTTTTTGTTTTATGACTAAGCAGACTCTAAAACATAGTCGAAAGAAGGCTGAATGCACAGGTTTATGAACTCCTGGCCAAATCTGTGCAAAGTGAATGACAGAAGCAAGAGTTGACAGAAACGAATGCAAAGATGCAGTCAGAGGTGGAGACGCTAATACGAGGGCAGTCCGTAAAGTATAGGTCCTTTTTATTTTTTTCAAAAACTATATGGATTTCATTCATATGTTTTTACGTCAGACATGCTTGCACCCTCGTGCGCATGCGTGAGTTTTTCCATGCCTGTCGGTGACGTCATTCGCCTGTGAGCACTCCTTGTGGGAGGAGTCGTCCAGCCCCTCGTCGGAATTCCTTTGTCTGAGAAGTTGCTGAGAGACTGGCGCTTTGTTTGATCAAAATTTTTTCTAAACCTGTGAGACACATCGAAGTGGACATGGTTCGAAAAATTAAGCTGGTTTTCAGTGAAAATTTTAAGAGCTGATGAGAGATTTTGAGGTGATTCTGTCGCTTTAAGGACTTTTCACGGTGCGAGACATCGCGCTGCGCTCTCAGGCAGCGTCATCAACCTGTTTCAAGCTTAAAACCTCCACATTTCAGGCTCTATTGATCCAGGATGTCGTGAGAGAACAGAGAAGTTTCAGAAGAAGTCGGTTTCAGCATTTTATCCGGATATTCCACTGTTAAAGGAGATTTTTTTAATGAAAGACGTGTGGACGGGTCTGCGCGTCTTGACGCAGCCGACGCGGCGCGGCGGCACAGGAAAAACACCTCCGTGTTGATAACCATTTGTAAAATCCAGGCGGCTTTTGATGGCTTTCAGTGGAGTGAGTATATGAGAAATTGTTTATCAGCTGGAGATGTTCCAACTTGTCCTCAAGGCTTCCAACAGAGGTGTTTTTCCTGTGGCGGAGCGTCGCGGCGACGCTGCAATCCGCCTGCACGTCTTTCATTAAAAAAATCTCCTTTAACAGTGGAATATCCGGATAAAATGCTGAAACCGACTTCTTCTGAAACTTCTCTGTTCTCTCACGACGTCCTGGATCAATAGAGCCTGAAATGTGGAGGTTTTAAGCTTGAAACAGGCTGATGACGCTGCCTGAGAGCGCTGCGCGACGTCTCGCACCGTGAAAAGTCCTTAAAGCGACAGAATCACCTCAAAATCTCTCATCAGCTGTTAAAATTTTCACTGAAGACCAGCTTAATTTTTCGAACCGTGTCCACTTCGATGTGTCTCACAGGTTTAGAAAAAATTTTGATCAAACAAAGCGCCACTCTCTCAGCAACTTCTCAGACAAAGGAATTCCGACGAGGGGCTGGACGACTCCTCCCACAAGGAGTGCTCACAGGCGAATGACGTCACCGACAGGCGTGGAAAAACTCACGCATGCGCACGAGGGTTCAAGCAGGTCTGACGTAAAAACATATGAATGAAATCCATATAGTTTTTGAAAAAAATAAAAAGGACCTATACTTTACGGACAGCCCTGTTGTGTGGGCCGCTGAAGAGGAGGTACTGCTGGCCCACTACCACCAGAGGGCGCCCTGCTTGGAGTGCGGGCTCCAAGCACGAGAGGGCGCCAGACCCAGAGGAGGTGACAGCTGTCACTCATTACTCCAGCTGTCACTCATCTACACCACCATATAAGCCGGACTGCAACTCCACCTCCCCGCCGAGAAATCGACTACCAGTACTAAGGTAATTTTCTCTGCTGACTTATACGTTGAATAGTAATCTGAACTTCTGTTGCAGCCGTTTTCCTGGTGCTTTCCTTGTCTGGAGGATTGGCGTTTGGTGTGACAGTGACGGCTTCACCTCGCACCCCGTCCCAGATAAGTGGTTGATCAGGAGCTGCACAAGTGTGTGTGATTTGGAGGTGGAGGTGCTCCCTCCTAACGGTGTCTGGACTGTTAATTACTGAGTGTGCGGACTCACACTCACACATCATCTTTCTGTTTTCTGCCAGCAGTACCAAGGTCGACAGCCGAAGACAGAGGCCACCTGGGGACTCGGGACTTGGCGGCTCCGGTGTTCTTCAGGCCGTTGGTGGTGGAGGCCATGTGGGACGCGGCTTCTCTCTCGTCGGGCGTCTTCTATCTTCGAGCCTGCCCACACGTCACCTGGTGTTTATTGACTGTGAACATTAAGACACGTTTCGTTGTGTAATATCACAACATTAAATTGTTACCTTTTGGCTTACTTATTGTCCGTTCATTTGCGCCCCCTGTTGTGGGTCCGTGCTACGACACCTTCCCAACAAGCCCTCGTAGGTCCGTTAAATGAAGCAGTAGGCAAGACCATCAAATTTAACAAAAGATATCTCTGCACTGGAGTGTCAGCTGCAGGATATTCAGGAGCTGCTCCAAGAGGAAGTCCAGTAGACACCTTCCTTCTCCATCTGCCTAGGGTAGATGGAGGATGAGGGGTATATTTTGCGGGAGAAGCTGAAAGAAGAGAACGAGAGCAAGAAGACTGTAGAGAAGTACATCTTTGCTCTCTAGACTCAGCTGGCTGAAAGAAAGACAAAGGCAGGATAGAACGCCTTGTCAGTAGAGGGGGCTGAAGAGGGCCTCAAAGGAGTCCAGTGGGAATTTAGACGGTGTTCAGCGGCAGCTGGAGTAGAAAAGTTCAGCCTATGGACAAACTGGATAAGATAGAGATCTGTTTGCAGCAAGAGAAATGGATGACCTCTTGGTGGACCAGGACCACCTTCGGCAGATCGTCTCCAATCTGGAGAGGAAGCAAAAAAAAAAGTCTGACCAGATGTGGGCCAAAGAGAAACGTATTGCTACTCTACATGCAGAGGAGTATGATCGTGCCGAAGCGGAGGCCAGGGAGGAGACAAAAGTGTTGACCCTGGCAAGAGTTAAAGACTCTTACAGACCTGAAAGATGAACTTGACTGATTTAATAAAGTGCTCAAGACCGAGACGGATGACTTCGGAAAGAGTTCATAGTTTGGAGAGGTCCAACCGTGCCATGGAGCAGCAGCTGGAGGATGTATATAGGTAATGTTTCCAGGCCCACTCTGCCAAGAAGAAACGGGAGCTGGATCTGGGAGGGCTTGAAGGCCATCTTGAAGATGCTACTGAAAATCGTGATAATGTCTTATAGCACTTGAAGAAACTGCAGGCCCGAATGAAAGACCAGATGAGAGGACTGGAATGTTCGGGGATGAAGCAGTTAATGATGCTAAAGACAGTGATAAGAAGCTTAAAGCCATGGAGGGAGACATGTTACACATCCAGGAGGAGCTGTCTACTGCAGACAGGCGCAGGGAGTGAAAGGATGAGATCTATAGTCTCAACACAGAGTTCCTTGTTGGCAGAGAAGAGGCGGCTGGAAGCTCGTATCATCCAGCTGAAGGAAAAACTAGAAGAGAAGCTCAACATTGAGAGGGTCAATGACCACATGATGAAATTCACATGAGGTTGAGCAGCTGACGACGGAGCTGTCTTCAGAGCGCAGTAACGCTCGGCTCTTGGAGACAGGCTTTCCCAGCTGGATCGTCAGCACACAGAGCTGAGACTGAAGCTGCAGGAGGTGTGTTTTTTTTTTTTTTTGCTCCCAGCCAACATTCCAGCCATGGTCCCTGGAGGGGGGTGTTTTTCCTGGCCCAGGTTCGTGTGGTCGCCGGGAGGCTTCCCGTGAGGGTGGGGTACTGTTGTGGGCAGGGGTGTTTGGTTGGCTTTGTTTTTGTTTTCTGTTTCTCCCACCAGGTGGTATGCATTCAGGACTGAGTGGCTGAGCATTAGGACCTCACCCTGAACACCTGAGGCTTGTTTTCATGTGCAGGTCATCAGGACTCACAGCTGTGGTGTATTCTGTCTTGATCAGAGATTGCTGTATTTAAACCTTGAATGCACAGTGTGTGATTGCCAGAGACTCGACCTTGTGAGCAGACGTGTGAGATCGACGTCAGGAGAACAATCTCACCATTACGGACGCAGAGACCGCTCCAGGTTTATCGCCACAGTCTGTGAAGGAGGATTGGGTGAGGTCTCACGCTCTTCAGCACACTTCCTGAGGTAATTTGGTTTTGGTGACTTTTATGAAGTAATGACAGTGGATTTGGTGTCCCTCACACCTTGTGTTATTGAGCTGTCACGTTATGCTAATTGTCTAATCAGCTTCTGCTGCAGTGGAGATTTGAACTGAGTTGTTCCGTGCCTGCAGGGTGAGAAGCTGATATATATATTTAAGCCAGGAAGCGTTTGCTGATTGTGTGCACCTTTTGAGCTGTGTCTCTCTGGGTGGAGAGTGTTGGACTCACCTCATGTTTTCTTTCTTCACAGACTCGGTTTGTCGCGGCCACCTGGGGGGTGTCGGCGGGGTCCCTGGGTCCGAACTGCTGTGGCTCCGGACCGTTTGCGCTGCTGAGAGCGCGCCGTGTTTTCACCTCACCAGACCGCGGACATTTTTGGTTGTTTATCACTGCACTCATTATGATTATTAAATTCTGTTATCTTTTGAACCGTGCTCTGCTTATTTCATGCTGGGTCCTGTCAAACGCTGGGTCGGTGGTCCGACCGCGTCCGACCGCGTCCGACACATAACACGTCCCAACTTTTTTGAAATGTGCTACAGGCATCCATTTCAAAATGACCAAATATGTGCACAAAAATAACAAAGTTTAGCAGTTTGAACATTAAATATCTTGTCTTTGTGGTTTATTCAATTGAATATTGCAGGGGTGGCCAAGTTCGGTCCTCGAGAGCCACCTTCCTAACACTTTTAGTTGTCTCCCTGCTTCAACACACCTGAGTCCAATGAAAGACTTGTTAGCAGACTTTTAATGAGCCTTTCATTGGATTCAGGTGTGTTGGAGCAGGGAGACAACTAAGAGTTTCAGGAAGGTGGCTCTCGAGGACCAAACTTGGCCACCCCTGGAATATAGGCTGAAGAGGATTTGCAAATCACTGTATTCTGTTTTTATTTACATTTTACACAACATCCCAACTTCATTGGAACTGGGGTTGTAAACCAAGCCGGTGTGGCACAAAAAGAAAGGCGCCACAGCACCGCACAGTCCATCACAAGGCACAGCACTCGGTCCGATGCAGGACAAAACTGTCAGGGTTTCCCCCGGATCATTTCCGTATTAGAGATTAGAGTCTTTCCTGGTGTTCCAAACACTTCCTGCGTGGCTAGCACGCTGCCCTGGTTCCTGATTCCTGGGTCCTGGCTACCTGCACAGCCATGCCACTTTGGAACTCTATGGCTCTCTGCTCAGAGCGTGGCTCTACTACACACCAGTTAAGTTCCTTCTCGTCTCAGTGGGATCCCGTTCTCGCTCATTCCAGTCTGTGACTGTGCTAAGATAAAAAAATGTTCCAAGAACTGCATGAACGTTGATATCAGACTGTTAAAATCCCTGCTGTCTAAGTCCTGCATAATTGGAACTACATCACAACACGCAGCACTTGACCCCTGACCTCTGGATACAAATTATGAGCTGTGAATGATTCCTGAATAGTAAACCTTATTTCCTAAGAAGAGAACATTTTTCCAGACCTTTGAAGAATCCTGTGTTAAGCTTTTTGTGAACACTGAGTGTTTTAAGGCTTCAGTGTTACGAGTGCATTCACTCACCGGTTGTGTCTTCATTCACTCCAAGTTCCTGTTCTCGGAGGCGAGTGTTCTACCTGGTCCTGGTCCCTGAACCCCTGCTCTCAGTTTTCCTTCAAGACTGGCTCTGGATATGCAGCTCCCTATTTTCACTGCCAGAAGTCGGGCCATCTCTCCATTCTGCAGGCACCCCCAGTGCAGCATTTTTATTTTTATTCTTATAAATAAATATTTTTTCCTTTGTAATCTTTCCTGTGTCCAGGGGCTTCATGTACAAAGCGTGCGTACACACAAAAACCTGGCGTACACCCGTCTCCACATCCACATGCCGATGTATCAAAAGTGACTTGAGCATGGAAATGTGCAGTGCAAAAAAACATGCAAAAAAACCTGGCTGGCGTACGCACGTTTCTACAGCTACTGTGCTGCCACATCTGACAGGTAGAGGTGACGCAGGGAACTGTTAATAGTGTGAAAACGTGAAGTCATCAAAGTGATGTGCACATCAGAGACACACTGATGAACAATTAGTACACCCATGTGTTTGCAGTTATATGGATGGATATAAAAGCATGCACAAAGTAATGCGTAAAATGGCGTTGTTATAGGATCTTGCAAACGGTGTAATCTGACGTGAGCGTGTATTTGGAGAATGAGAGGATTTACTTCCAAGTGAGGATAATTGGCTCATAAACCGATTTAGATTACTTAAGGCCACTGTGACTGGAGTTGTGCACAGAACTGCGGTCGTCCCAGAGCGCAAAATGGTGAGGAGACAGGGGTTGTCTGTGCCTATACAGGTGCTGACCACACTGGGTTTCCTGGCATCAGGGGGATTCCAGCATAAGGTGGCTTATTGGTCAGGAGTGTGCCAGTCAACCTTGCCCCGAGCCGCAATCATCCAAATGTCACCAGGTACATTCCAACATTACAGTGCATTTTTCAGCGGCAGCCGGTTTCCCGAATGTAAGCGCTTCACACAATAATGCCTCACATTCACCCCAATGTGAGGGTGCTGCCATACAAGGTACTCACTACACACCAGGAGCAACTAGAGGATTAAGGACCTTGACCAAGGGCCCTTAGTGATTTTCTGGTCAAGCTAGGATTTGAACCAAGGATCCTCTGGTCTCAAGCCCAACGCTTAACCACCAGACCATCACCTCCCCTAACTTCTGATTAACATGTACTGCTATCAAGGTTGCCTGGCAGAACAGGCCGGACGCAAATGCAAGATGCAGGTACACAGCTCAGTAGAGTTAAAGGGTTTGTGCGCTGGAGTCGGTACACAGAAAGGCAGTCCAAAAAGAGCAACAGTAACAAAAACATCAGGCTTAGGCGTGGTCGAGATACACAGGCAGGTAGTCAAAAAACACAATGAGGCTATCAGAGCAAGGCAAAAAACATGAGAAACTGAGCTGGAAAGAGGCACAAGGCATATCGATCTGGCGAGGGACAAGAGCAAGCTGTGAGGCTTAAATAGCACCCAGGTGATGTACTGCAAATCAAGAACAGATGTGAGGAAACCTCCAGAACTAGGGTGTGGCCAGAATGAGAGAACTGTCCACCACCAAGGACCCAGAGAGAGAGGCAAGCAAGAGCAGGACAGAGAAAAAAGAAAAATAAAACAGAACACATACCACCAGAAGGCCGAATTCTGACAGTACCTCCTCCCCCCAAAGGACAGACTCCGATGGTCCAGGAGCAGAAGGGTGAGGAGGTATGGAATGATTGAATTAGGGCGGGGTCCAAAACAAACCAGGAGGGAAACAGAAAAGGAGGGGGTAGGGGTGGCGGTGGGGGGTGGGGTGTGTGTGTCATGTGTGCAGATGAGTTCGTATTAGTCTCCATCTGTGTATGCATAGAGTCTGGAGTGGCCTTGATGACCGCAGACTGTAGGGGAGGGCAAATGAAAAGGAGCTAGATGCTTCACCAAGGCCATTGACATCCTTCTGGAGGAAAACGAATGGGGCATTTTAACCCTCGGTAGCTGATAAGGCTGCCATGTTTGGGTTAGGGAGAGAAGCACAGAGTTCCAATATGGCCTCTCTTTAACTGGCCAGATCCAATTGTGAGTATTCACTGGTCTCCTACATCAATTCCTTTGTAAGGCAGACATTTGCTCCGAGATGATTTCCAATTTGCGTTTAAGTTCAAGAGTTAACGCAGTCTGAGATTGTACTGCCTTGCCCACCTCATTAATCATGACAGACAGGTGTGAGGTTGTGGTTTTGGTAGCAGCTGTCTTGTCAATTTTCTGGTAGGTCAGGGCAGTGCCTAATCAGCAAAAGCCCTCCTGCCATAAAATCAAATAAGAATTAATCTTCAACGTCTTCCACGGAGACTGGTGCCAAGCACGCGACGCCCTACTTCTCCTAGGCATTGAGAACATAGCCCGCAGGATAGATTCTATCTGGGCACGCAGGGTCCCCCAGCTCTAATTTCCTTGTTGAAAAGATGGTGTCAATAGCGTTGAGAGATCAGCTGATCAATTCCATGGTTATTCCAACAAAAATATAAACGCAACACTTTTGGTTTTGCTCCCATTTTGTATGCGATGAACTCAAAGATCTAAAACTTTTTCCACATATACAATATCACCATTTCCCTCAAATATTGTTCACAAACCAGTCGAAATCTGTGATAGTGAGCACTTCTCCTTTGCTGAGATAATCCATCCCACCTCACAGGTGTGCCATATCAAGATGCTGATTAGACACCATGATTAGTGCACAAGTGTGCCTTAGACTGTCCACAATAAAAGGCCACTCTGAAAGATGCAGTTTTATCACACAGCACAATGCCACAGATGTCGCAAGATTTGAGGGAGCGTGCAATTGGCATGCTGACAGCAGGAATGTCAACCTGAGCTGTTGCTCGTGTATTGAATGTTCATTTCTCTACCATAAGCCGTCTCCAAAGGCGTTTCAGAGAATTTGGCACTACATCCAACCAGCCTCACAACCGCAGACCACGTGTAACCACACCAGCCCAGGACCTCCACATCCAGCATGTTCACCTCCAAGATCGTCTGAGACCAGTCACTCGGACAGTTGCTGGAACAATCGGTTTGCATAACCAAAGAATTTCTGCAGAAACTGTCAGAAACCGTCTCAGAGAAGCTCATCTGCATGCTCGCCGTCCTCATCGGGGTCTCGACCTGACTCCAGTTCGTCGTGGTAACCGATTTGAGTGGGCAAATGCTCACATTCGCTGCCGTTTGGCACGTTGGTGAGGTGTTCTCTTCACGGATGATGCGTAGGAGATGTGTTGCACTGCATGAGGCAAATGGTGGTCACACCAGATACTGACTGGTATCCCCCCCCAATAAAACAAAACTGCACCTTTCAGAGTGGCCTTTTATTGTGGGCAGTCTAAGGCACACCTGTGCACTAATCATGGTGTCTAATCAGCATCTTGGTATGGCACACCTGTGAGGTGGGATGGATTATCTCAGCAAAGGAGAAGTGCTCACTATCACAGATTTCGACTGGTTTGTGAACAATATTTGAGGGAAATGGTGATATTGTGTATGTGGAAAAAGTTTTAGATCTTTGAGTTCATCTCATACAAAATGGGAGCAAAACCAAAAGTGTTGCGTTTATATTTTTGTTGAGTATAGTTTGAAGAATTCACAGTCTGGTGAAGTTGGGACTTTTGAAGGTTGGGGCAGAGATAGAGAAACACAGAAAGAGAGGAGAGAGGAGGAGATCCAGCCGCTCTCGCATGAGTCCCAACCTAAAAAAAGAAGTCCGTAACAGGGCTCTCCGGGCCTGCTCCCAAGTTTATCGGCACTGCATTATGAGTCCCAGGGCCAAAGATATGGGTGAGCGTAAGTCTGTGGATGTAAACAAAGACAATTGATGACCAAACATTACATGAAATGGGGGAAAAACCAGAAGCAGATGTGGGTAAATCATGTAAAGACGTGTTAAAAGTGCTTCAGCAGTTTCCCTGGCTGACGGGAGTTCAGGCAGTGGTACAAAATGAACCATTTTCAACAGTCAAACAACTACAGTCATAATTACAGAGTTGCCCCTAGAGGGCAGCAAACCATTCACAAAATTCACAGAAATATGAGCCCAAGGCCGAACCAGAACAGGCAGAGGTAACAGAGCACCTGCAGGTGGGCATGTAGAAGATTTGTGTATAGTACAAATTGAACAGGCATTAACATACTCCTTGACATCTGAGAACATTTGTGGCCACCAAAATCTCTGATTCAAAACATACATGGTTCTCTGGAGCGGCTATGATGTCCCCAATGACTTACCTCCCCCCTATGAGGGGTTGGCACGAATAACTTGTCATTAGGACAATCCGGGGGGGGGGGGGGGGGGGGGGTACATTAGCTAACACTGACCTTACTTTGGCCTCTATATCGCAGGTAAGAGTGGACACGGATCGTTTCAGGACTAGGAGCGGAATCAGAGGTCTCTCCAAGGCAGGATAGTGTGTCAGGTTTACCATTCTTTGACCCCGGATGATACGATAATACAAAATTGAATCTACTAAAACCTACTATGGCTCACTGGGCCTGTCGAGCATTGAGTCACTTCGCCGTGCGGAGATAAGCCAGGTTTTTATGGTCAGTCCAAACTAAGAAAGGCAACTGTGCCCCTCCAACCAGTGGCGCCACTCCTCCAAGATCACTTTAACCGCCAACAGTTCGCGGTCTCCAATGCTGTAATTTCTTTCAGCAGCAGCAAGTTTTTTTGGACAGAAATGCACAGAGTTATAACTTATTGTCACTGGGCCTTGTTTGAGAGAGAATAGCCCCAATACCAATGTCAGACGCGTTGACTTCAACCACAAACTGCCATTCAGGGTTAAGAAGGAGCAGCACATGGGCCATTGTGAAATGATTTTTTAGGTTCCAGAACGCCTCCTCGCACTCAGGGGTCCACAGAAAAGACCGTAGCGAGGACGTTACATTATGCAGAGGACCAGCAATGGTATTGAAGTTACGGAGAAATTTACAATAAAAACTGGTGAAGCCAAGAAACCTCTAAACCTCGAACCATGGCAACCTTGGCTGGATCCATCTGGATCTCCCCTTAGGATATCACAAACCCCAAGAATGACATAGTAGAATGGTGGAACTCGCATTTTTCTGCTTTGACATAAAGACCATTTTGCAGCAGGGTTTGAAGAACAGTTCGGACTTACTGTGTGTGAGTTTCCAAATGAGGTGAGTAAATGAGAATGTTGTTGAGAAAAACAAAGACACACTTTGACTTCTCCGGGAGCAGATCAATGGCACAGTCGTACTCGCGGTGTGGTGGAAGCGACTTAGCTTTAACCCTGTTGAAGACTTCAGCGAGATCATAGTAGCAGGAAAGTACCCCCTCTAGATTTGACTTATTTACACAATGGTACAACAGGCTCAGTCAGACAGGAATTGCGACATGCAGGTCCCCACAACTTTATGGCGTTGTAGCTAGGAGTGCCCCAGAATTACAGAGTGAGTCATTTTGTCAAAAATATGAAAACTAATTTGTTCAGAATGATTATCAGGGATGGTCATACGAACAGATTGTGTGTGGAGCACAATTTGGCCCAATTCACCACCATCCACCACATTAACCACCGGGGGCATGAAAGCCAGTACAATTTAAGGTGGGGTGACCTGGCAAGAGAGGACAGCATAAGGTTAGAATCAGCTCCAGAATCAATAAATACAGGACAGGTCAACGTAGTATGATCAGACGCAAGTTCAGCTGTTAGCACATTTTGTGAAGAAGGAGCGATTGTGCTCTGACTCACCCGCACTACCGATCTCGGCTGCACTGGGGCACCCCTTAGAGGACAGTGTGTGATAACATGACCAGATTGTCCACAGTAAAAACAAAGTCCTTCCACATGGCATTGCTCTCACTCCTCATTGAAGAGGTGTTTCCATCCCACTTGCATGGGCTTCTCGGCTGCATTGGGGAGGCGTGGGCTCTCACATGACTGGAGGCGAATGATTGGTCAGTCGAGGAGACAATCCATGGAGCAGGATGGTGGCTGTCCTGGCGTGGACTGTTGGACAGGTGGTGATCAGTTAGGATTGACAGCGCGATGAGGTCAATGAGGTCTTCAGGCAGATCTACCGTGATGAGCTGACTCTGGATGCTGTCATTCAGGGCCTGGAAAACACGTCCTGGAGCACCGCGGGATTCCACTCACTCTTCGTGGCCAAAATGCGAAAATCTATGGTGTATTCAGCCACCCGGCGATTACCTTGCCTCAGCCTCATCACCGAGCATGCTGCCTCGCGCCCAGGAGAGGTGTGCTGAACTACCTCCTGTAAGGAGTTGGTGATGGCTGCAAGGGAGGAGCAAGATGGCAAATTGCAGCTGCACTCAGCCGTTGCTCATGCTGCTGTCCGGCCGGTCAGGTGAGTGATGATGAATGCTATCTTCACCCTTTCGGATGGAAACATTGATGACATCAATTCGAAATGCAGTTTGCATTGCATGATAAATGGTTTGACATCCCTGGACTCTCCGGAAAAAGGCGCAGGCCGAGAAAGTTGCTTACAGACCTCAGAGACGGATACAGAAGCCAGCGGGGCTGCTGACGGTCCCGGAAGTGGTGTGGCGGTGGGAACCATGCTGGTTGTAGCCTAACATTTCATGGTATCCAAAAGTTGCTCCATCTGAGAGCTCATGGAGGCCATGAAGCTGTCTTGCTGTTTCACTAGCTCGCTGATTCCAGAGTTCAGGGTGGCAAGCTGGTCCTCCTGTTGAGTTAACTGCTGACTGTGGTGGTATGCCACCAGCTGGACGGCGTCTGCATCTGCTGCTGGCCAGATCAATGTATCAAAGTTGGCTGGCAGAGCAGCCCAGACGTAAATGCAAGATGCAGGTACATAGCTCAGTAGAATTAAAGCGTTTACTGGGTTCGTATGCTGGAGTCGGTACACAGAAAGTCAGTCCAAAAACAACAACAGTAACAAAAACATCAGGCTTAGGCATGGTCGAGGTACACAGGCAGGTAGTCAAAAAACACGGTGAGGCTATCAGAGCAAGGCAAAAAACACAAGAATCTGAGCTGGAAAGAGGCACAAGGCACATTGATCTGGCAAGGGACAAGAGCAAACTGTGAGGCTTAAACAGCACCCAGGTGATGAGCTGCAAATCAAGGACAGGAGTGAGGAAACCTCCAGAACCAAGGTGTGGCCAGACAGAGAGAAATGCTCACCACCAAGAACCAAGAGAGAGAGGCAAGAAAGAGCAGGACAGAGAAAACCCAAGTAGAAAGACAGAGCAAGAGAACAGATCAATCATAGATGCAAACAAAATAGTAATAAAACTGAACACATACCACCAGAAGGGCGAACCCTGACACCTGCAGACCATGGAAGATGGTGAACACTGGAGTGGTGACCTGCAGTTGATTTAGCTGTCCGACAGACAGCAACTCCTTCAAAAACAGGAAGGGAAGAAGTACCTGCCACCACAGGAACAGGATGCACAGAGAAAGATGGCACAAAGGAAACTGGGTCAGAGGTGGGCTCAACCATTGATGAACTCCAGTCTGAGTATCTGTTTGAATGTGTGTTGAACGTGAAGACTTCAACCTCTAAACCACTTTTTAAATTTTAACAGACCAAGTATAACTTGAATTATGATTAATAATTTACGCAAGTTTTTTGGAATGATATTCACATATTCGCTGTGCGTTTTGCAGACAGCTGCAGCAAAATGAGTAATTTCCTCCTTTCAGCTGGAGGAGCAAGAGGGGTGGGAAGAAACAGAACTCCCTCAACTGCAGCAGGAGAAAGGGGTGCTACCACTGGTGGAAAACTCAGTAACTAACCAATCACATTCACCAACTTCACATGGGTTTGATGACCCACGTGGGTGGGTCTGTGCGTGTGTGTGTGTGTGTGTGTGTGTGTGGGGTGCACGCGTTTTGCGAATGGGACTTTTCTTCTGTGTCTCTCTGTGCAAGGTAGAGGAGCAAACAAATAAAAAAATACACAAATTTTCTTTATCACTGGTGTAAAATATATTAGCAAAATAAACAATGATCCCCAAGCCACGTAATTTGGTTGCTGAGTGAAGGGAAATTGTGGTTTCATGTGAAGTGAAAATGAGAAAGCGATCACCTTTGAAAGTTGTGTATTTTCCATGCTTGCAGTGTGTTTTAGTGTGTGTGGTGGAGTGTTTTAGCGTGTGTAGTTATAGTGTGGTGTAGTTTTTTTGTTGTTGTTGTTTTAGTTAGTTAGTGCATCCAAAAAAAAATCAGGCTTCTGGAACAGTGCATCAAGTTTCTTTTTTTTTTTAAACTGCATGAAAACGATCGAAGTACGAAGTGCATCACAATGAAGTGAACTTTATTGTTCTGGTCTGGAACAGGTGGATTCCCAGAGCAGGTTGATCTGTGTGTACAGATTTGCACAGTGGATCGGACCGCGCACTTCTCTTCCATTTTCTTCAGGACTCATACATTTCTGCTCCAGCGCCGAGCCCTGGAGCAGAGCAGGGTGGAGACTCACACTGCCCCAACACTAAGCAGGCTCCACGGGTGGAGAACATCGGAGTTCAGGTAGAGGAGCCTCCCCCCCCCCCACCCCCAAGTCCAAATCACCTTTTTCTAACAGTTAGGACAGTCAATAAAAATGGTACAAAAACAAGGAATTAGGGAAAAACATACATGGATTTCAAGCACACAGGCGACAGTGGTAAGGAAAGACTCCCTCTGAGGAAGAAACCTCAAGCAGACCAGATTCAAAGGGGTGACCCTCTGCTTGGGCCATGTTACCGACACAAATTACAAAACAAGTCACAAAACGAATATACAGGAAATGTTGCTGGTGCACAGGACAGGAGGGTTTCCGGAGTAGATATCACACCCATCTCTGGATGGAGCCGCACCTCAAACAGAGAAAAACAGAGAAAAAAAAAACAAAAAACAGAATCAGGCATCAGAAAGACAATAAATACAGTATAAGTTGTCAGCATTAAGCAACAAGAAAAACAGAAGAAATACTTAGGTGATCGCCAACCACCAGCCCTAAAGTTCACTAAAAGACCCAGAATTTAGATAAAGTTGAGGCCACGGCCCGCTCCGTTTAATAATCAAATGAATTTAAAAGGGTAACAAGCATAGTAACATATTATGCCAGTATGCTAGCCATACGAAAGGGAAAATAAGTGCGTCATAAGTCTGGACTTGAAAGTCTTCACAGAATCTGACTGTTTTACTGATGCAGGGAGATCATTCCATTGATGCATGCAGGGAGATCATTCCATTGATGCAGGCAGATCATTCCTTGCATCAATTCCTCATTCATTTAGATACTGAGGTGGAATATCTGTACAAATTCTTGGGGCTTCTGATGTGCATTAGAACATGATTTTGTTTTTCTGAGTGGCACAAATATAATTTGTGTGGCATCTTATTGCATGTAAATAGCCACAAAAATGCCTGAAGCATTTCCTCCATTTTAATGTGAATTGTTGTATATAACTTTTGTTTATGCTACATTTTTACATATATTTTTGAAGTTTACAATTTATATTTTGCAGCCGGTCTGCTCTGTGTCAGCCTGATCCCATCAGATCTCAGAAGCTAAGCAGAGCAGGATCTGGTTAGTACTTGGATGGGAGACCTCTTTGGAACACGAGCAGCTGTGTGCGTTTCTCCAGGTAAAACTGGAGTTGCGTCAGGAAGGGCATCTGGCGTAAAACTTGTGCCAGTTCCCAATGATGTTCAGTGGCCTCAAACTTAGCAGATGACAGATGACTCAATGGGTTGTAGTCAGTATAAACAACACATTTATGGCCCAAAAGGTATTCCCTAAACTTTTCAGTTATCGTTCACTTCAGCGCCAATAATTCCAATTTCACTGAGCTATAATTGTGCATGTTACGCTCAGTGGGCCTCAAACCACGGCTCGTGTAGGCTTAACCTTACTATCCTGTTCTTGGGACAACATTGCTCAGAGTCCACCATAGCTGATGTCCACCTCCAGGATGAATGGGAGAGTGAAATCATTGGATGCAGAGATGAGTCTAGTTTTCAATGCCTCAACAGGGCTGGATCCAGAGTGAAAATCTGACATGCGTTTTTGCCCAATGTGCACCCACTCTGTGGGTCTTCCTGCGACCGTGAGACAGTCGGACTCCATGGATATTTTTAAGTCAAGACTTAAAACCTATTTTTATTCTCTTTCTTATGAATAGTTATTTATTTCTTATCTGTTTTATTCTTTTACTTCTGTTTTTAATTATGTATTTTAATTTTTAAATTTTTATTTATTTTAATTTTTTTATGTTGAACTGTTCTATGTGAGGCGCCTTGAGATGGATTTTGTTGTGATTTGGTGCTTTATAAGCCGATTAACTTGAAATTGAACAACATTTCATTGAGTCTTAAAGTAAATAAATATGAAATTGGTCACTGGATCCTTAATCTTTGGACAGAATAAACTCTACATGGTGGATCCTTGATCTCTGGACATAAATAGGAATAAACAATCTGTAGTTTTGTCAAAAGCATTTCCTTTCAGATATTATTGGTATGAATGTCTTTCCATATATCTGAGCTGAGCTCTTACAGCACGTCTCATTTTGGGAAGAAAAAACGTTTTAGTCAATTGTAGTTTCTTGTCTGTATTACAACATTTGTAAGAGGTGTCATTTCATTTACGGCAATTCATTTTGAAGTTATTAATTCCAACCGGACTCTGTCTCGGCAGAGAGCCGCGCAACGTTTGGAACTGTGCCAACGGAACGGAGGACGATTCTCATTTCTTGACTGCAACAAGAGTCCCAGTTAGTGACTTTAATATACACACAAAAGTGACTCACGGTATTAGTTAAGAAGCAGACTTGCCGTTTTTGAAGAGCAGCAAATCAAAGAACCAACGAGTTAGTGGTTCGAAGCATTGCTTCAATGGTTCACGGTTCAAAGTGGAGTCGCGCTGCAGAAACGGTTGATTACACACCCGCTGCAGACCAAACCCTGAATATCCCACTTTATTTGTACGTCCGTATGACTCTGAAACTCGGAAAAATCTGCATAATTTACGGACAATCCATATTGGTTGACATGTATGGTCGGAAAACCACCGAAAATGTAATTTCAGTCATCATAGAATGCCTTTCAAACACACTATTGTCTGAAAACTATTTATAAACCACTCACCGTTTCTTGCTGAAATAAGCGCCCAATTTTCCTTGCACAACTTTTTTCCTGGATGCCATGATCATCGACTCGACTGACGCTATGTTTGTTTGATCCGGTTTGAATGTGTACACCTGCGTGGTGCATTGTGGGATCAAATCAAAAGCTGTGTTCACCGTGGGGACACGTTCGGCACTATTCGGGATTATTCAAGATTTTTTTTTTTTTTTTACCAATGACAAATGATGCGTAAAAAAATCTGACCATATGCAACTGCATCGGTCCAAACCAGTCTGGATCTGGGCCTGCTCAAAACTATGGCCAGACTCCTCTGTCCAACAACCAGAGATTGTTTGCCCTACCCATTTGGGCTTGAGGCCCGCCAGTTCTGCCACCTGCTTATGCAGGGGTGCAGCCAGCTTCGCGAAACCCTCTACAAAGTGACCGTAGTAGCTGGCAAAACCAAGAAAGGAGCACTGCTCTGAGAGAGTGGCAGGAGATGGCCAGCAGGAGACCACTTTGACTTTGCTGGGGTCCGTGGAGACACCTTTATCAGAAATGATAAGTCCAAGTAATGCACTTCCTGCTGGAATAAAGCACACTTCTTGAGTTTCACCTATAACCTTTCACGCTGCAAATGCCCCAGTAGCACACTTAACCTCTCTAGATGTTGTTTAATGGTAGAGGAGAAAACCACAATGCCATCCAAGTAAAGCAGCAGGAACTGGCACTGCTGATGACCAAAAATCCATTGCATCAACCTCTGGAAGGTGCTGGGAGTGTTGCAAAGCCCATGGGGAATACAGTTCCACTCAAAAAAGCCAAAGGAGGTACAAAAAGCCATCTTGTGATGATCAGACCCTCCACAGGGACCTGGTTGTACCCACTCGCTAGGTCCATCGTGGAAAACCAACGGTCTCCTGTGAGGGCATCCAAAGACTCATCAATGCGTGGCAAGGGAAAGGCATCCTTCCTGGTTTTACCATTCTGGAGAATATAGTCAACACATATGCGAAGGCTGCCATCTTTCTTTTTAACCAGAACAATTGGAGAGGCATAAGGACTGCTGCTCTCCCTAATGACCTGCACACCAAGCAGTTGATTAATATGGTCTTTAACCACCTCATTCATACTCAAACAGGAGGATTCGGCGATACCTTTGCCGCACAGGGACATCATCTAAGAGTGGGATCTCATGGGAAACTAGGTCAGTGCAACCTAGGTCCCCATCATGGGCTGAAAAGGTGTAACTAAACTGACCCAGAAGAGCTCTCACTTTACCCTGTGCTTCCACAAGCAAATGACACAACTCCAAGGCTACTATCTCATCCTGCACTGGTGAAGAAACAGACTGAGAGGCCACTGTGTCCACCACAGGTGGCACCTCAGTAACGCCAGCAGGTAAACTTATCACACGTACGTCCTCTAAAGTAGCAACAACGGCATGAGGATAGAGCAACGCGTCTGAGGACCCCAAATTGTAAAGGCGATTTCTCTAAGACTGCAAGAGAAGCTCAGCTTCCCCTAAAATGTCAAGTCAAATATAGATAGATAGATAGATAGCTTTTATTGTCATTGTCATTACAACAATGAGATTTCCGCACTCACATTCCACATACAAACAGCAACTGATCTACATTTATTACTTGTTTACCGTAATAATGGCACACATCAGAATTAAGACAACACATATACATTCGACATTGTTTATGTGCACTAAACTTGAAACAGTCCGTTTTCCAATTGAGGCGATGTGAGTGTGTTGTAGCCGCTGCAACTGTCCAGTTGCGCCGCCTGCCAGCTTGGGAAGAACGGGCCTGTCGCGGGGTGGTTGGCAGGAAGAGAGGTAAGAGGAGAAAACTGGAGCATGCTTCAGTCTATGTGTAAGTCTGTCAGTTTATTGTCCTTGTGGGTTGAGATAAGAATGGAGCCAAATAATCTCACCAGAGCCTGAATAAATTCCTCTGGAGGTAAACAGTGGGCAATTGACCTTGAGGCTAGATAGCCTGTAGTGTTGCAGCCGAGCAGTGAAAAACACTTTTAACAGTTTCACTTGAACAGCCAAATCCCAATTATGAATTAAGAATATTCACCGGCCTACGAAACCTTCAGCTTCAACTGCAAAGCACGCATCAGCTCCAAGGTGTCATCCAATTTACGTCTGAGTTCAAGAGTCAACGCAGTCTGAGAATGCACTGCCTTGCCAACCTCGTTAATCATGACGGACAAGCGAGGGCCCGTGGTTCTTGATGCCGCCGTCTTGCCAATTTTCCGGTAGATCATTGCAGCACATAAGCCAAAAAATAATAAGCCAAAAAGTACCATGGAAAGCCGCACGGACGCTTCGCGCGTCACGACCGATTCGCTGATGAAGCGAGACAAAGGAACACCTCCGTTTCGGAGTGATGAAGGACAAGTTGGGACATGCCCAGCTCTCCACAATTTCTCTTATATACTCACTCGACTGGTAAGCACTGAAAGCCGAGATAGGCACGTCCCAGCTTGTCCTTTATCACTCCGAAACGGAGGTGTTCCTTTGTCTCGCTTCATCAGCGAATCGGTCGTGACGCGTGACGCGTGAAGCCTCCGCGTGGCTTTCCATGACAAAATCTCTTGTTTAAAGTGAAATCTGCCGGAAAATGGCTGATGTCCAGCTCTTGTGATAACCAGAGAAATTGCACACGACGGTCCCGGCTCCACACAGTGATCCGTTTAGAAATGATGTGGTGGTTTCTGCCTCTCGATGACGGCTCGGAGCGCAGCGAGCCGTGCGCCATTGTGGGCCGTCCTTAAAGCTGTAGTAACACTCCTTATTCTCTGTGAAGCCCGTAAAATTTTCACCGAAAGCCAGATGAATTTTTCAAATGGTTTCCAGCTGCCAGTCTCTAACAGCTTCTGAAAAAATTCTGATGGAAAAAAAGCCCAAATCATTCCGCCATTTCCTCGCAATGAAACAACGACGAGAGGGGTGGACCAGTGCTCACTCAAAGCCTGCCCACAGGCGAATGACGCAACCGACAGGCGTGGAAAAACTCACGCATGCGTACGAAGGTTCAAGCTTGGCTGACGTAAAAACATATGAATCAAATCCATATATTTTTTGCATAAAATAAAAAGGTCGGATACTTTTCTCACAGACCTCGTACACAAAAGGAAACATAAGTAAAATCATCAACATCATTACATCATCATCTGGTTTCAAATGATGCATCATAAACAAGTTTCACAGAAATTTACTGTTTTTGTGTGGCCTATAAGAGACCACCAAAGAGTTGCAGAATAAGAGGAATGAAAAAATACAAAACATCAGTAATATAAAATAATGTATTTACAAGTAGGAATCAGAAGGTTTGTCATCTGGGTCAAGTCTTTTTAGGTTGTTAGGGAAAGTGAATCTGGAATGGGGCCAGTTCTTTCAGTACTTTTTTGCAGTGTGATGCATCATCTGGTGTGTGTTGTTAGCTGAACCCGGAAAGGGCCAATCCAGCGATGATTATTCCAGCGTTTCCTCCTTAGGTTCTTCACGATCACAAAGTCACCAGGTCGGATGTTATGGAGTGGTTGTTCAGCTGACAATGGGAGCGCTTCCTTCACATGATACCTGCACACAGAAAGAGCTTATGAAAGCTTAATGCAATAAGACACAAGATTGTGATCAACAAGCACAGTGTCTTCCCCTGTCAACACCTTGGGATGGAGCCCTGTGGGGAGGAGGTCTTCCAAACAGGATCTGAAAGGGTGACAGGTTGTTTCTCGGTCAAGTACAAAATCTCATTTGCATCAGAACTAGAGACAAGCATTTTACCCAGTTTAGGCCTGTTTCAGCAGTGCATTTTGCCAATTTGTTTTTCAACGTGCCCTTCTCCCTTTCCACAGCTCCACCCGATTGAGGATGATAACTGCAGTGATTTTTTTCTGCTCAGTATCCAAGACAGCACTCAGTTCTTTGATTACTTAATTTACAAAGTGTGTGCCGTTATCAGAGAATAATTTTTCTGGCACTCCCCATCTGGGGACAATGCCCGGCATTAAATTTTTCGCCACTGCTTTTGCTGACACGTGTTTTGTTGGAAAGACATCAACCCATTTGGAAAACATGCCCACTATCACAAGGCAGTATTTATTTCCTTCTGCAGGGGTCATTTTAATGAAATCCATCATAAGGTGTTGAAAAGGGCCTTGGGGGGGAGTATGCGCGCCTACAGAGGTCCATGGAGTAGTTTCGCCTGGATTGTTTTGTGCACAGATTAAACACCTTTTGCATAAATCAGTTGCATAGATCACAAAGTCTTTTGTAAACCAAAATTTCTGTACATCAGCACACATCCTTCCTTTCAACACATGGTCTCGACCATGTGACAAAACAGCATAACTATGGAAAAGGGCACCAGGTAAGTAAGGTTTAGAGGGCTCAGGAGGGGAAGGTGGACCGTACCAAATCACACTGACCTTCTGAGCACCTGCTTTTTGTCACAAAGAAACATTCCCAGGAGTGACAAAAGACGTGAGAGAACAGTGATCAGCAACAGGGAATGGAAGAGCAGAAACAGACATGAGGGTAAAAGCAGGAGCCCTAAGGGCAGCAAAATCAGCAAACTTATTACCTAAAGTGATTGTGTCATTGTGAGAAGTAAGGGACGAGCATTTACAAACAGCAATAGATGAAGGAAGCAAAATGGCTTCCAAAAGGGTTGAAACCATGGGTCCATGAAGGTTGGAAGAACCATCGGACTTCAGAAACCCTCGGTGACGTCACAGGGCGCCACAATCATGCACAACACCAAAAGCATAGGTAGAATCTGTGTAAATAGTAACAGACTGATTCATGGCCAATTTGCACGCTTTGGTTAAAGCAACCAATTCTGCTGCCTGTACAGAATTAAACATCAATTAAACAATTAAGTTAACAATTTAATTAACAATTAAAGTAAACATCAGTTACAGTCAGCCCCATTACGTCAAAAGTTGGTGGAATTAAATTTTTCACATGCTCTAACAGCATTTCAACAGTAGGTGGCAGCAAAGACCAGTTTTACACAAACAATGAATCAGTCAAGTCTTTGAATAACAGAATCAGAATCAGAAACGTTTTATTGCCATATGAGTGAACAAGTTCACAACATTAGGAAGTTGCTGTGGTACTCAGTGCTAACATAAAAGACAAAGTTCTGTGCAAAAAAAAAAAAATAGAGCAGTAAAACAAATAATATATAATAAAAACCTTACACTATAACAATGTTACAAAATGTACAGAATGTATATGAGCTAAGATAAATGTATAAGATATATATATACATACACACACACACACACACACACACACATATAATATATATATATATATATATATATATATATATATATATATATATATATATATATATATATATATATATATATATATGTGTATGTATATGTATGTATATGTATACATGTATAGACATACATATGTCTATACATGTATACATATACAGGAGCCTGAGCTTGTGCAGAAGGTTGAGAGATACCGACTAGAGATAGTCGGGCTCACCTCCACGCATAGCTTGGGCTCTGGTACCCAACTCCTGGAGAGGGGCTGGACGTTCATTTTTCTGGCGTCACCCATGGGGAGAGGCGGAGAGCTGGGGTCGCATTGCTTATTGCTCCCCAGCTCAGTCGCCAAGTATTGGAGTTCACTCCGGTGAACGAGAGGGTCGCGTCCCTATGCCTTCGGGTCGGGGACAGGTCTCTCACCGTTGTCTTGGCCTATGGGCCGAGCGGTAGTGCAGAGTACTCGACCTTCCTGGAGTCCCTGGGAGGGGTACTAGATAGCGCTCCAACTGGGGACTCCATTGTTCTCCTGGGGGATTTCAATGCCCACGTGGGCGGCGACAGTGAGACCTGGAGGGGGGTGATCGGGAAGCACAGCCTCCCCGATCTGAACCCGAGTGGTGTTCAATTGTTGGACTTCTGTGCTATTCACAGTTTGTCCATCACAAACACCATGTTCGAGCACAAGGGTGTCCATAAGTGCACGTGGCACCAGGACACCCTGAGCCGGAGGTCAATGATCGACTTTGTAGTCGTATCATCTGACCTTTGGCCACGTGTCTCGGACACTCGAGTGAAGAGAGGGGCAGAGCTGTCGACTGATCACCACCTGGTGGTGAGTTGGATCCGCTGGGAGGGTAGGAAGCCAGTAAGACCTGGCAGGCCCAAACATATCGTGAGGGTCTGCTGGGAACGACTGGTGGAACCCTCTGTCAGCAAGGTCTTCAACTACCACCTGTGGGAGAGCTTCTCCCAGATCCCGGGGTAGGTTTGAGACATGGAGTCCGAGTGGACCATGTTCTCCACCTCCATTGTCGATGCGGCTGCTCGTAGCTGTGGTCGCAAGGTCTCTGGTGCCTGTCACGGCGGCAATCCCCGAACCCGGTGGTGGACACCGGAAGTAAGGGATGCCATCAAGCTGAAGAAGGAGTCCTACTTATCTTTGTTGGTAGGTGGGACCCCAGAGGCAGCTGACAGGTACCGGCAGGCCAAGCGTGCCGCAGCCCGTGCGGTCGCAGAGGCAAAAACGCGGGTCTGGGAGGAGTTTGGGGAGGCTATGGAGGAGGACAATGGATCTGCCTCGAAGAGATTCTGGCAAACCATCCGACGCCTCAGGAGGCGGAAGCAGCTGGGGACATCAGTCTTCCCCTCATGGACTTTGGTCTTTGACTTCGGGCACAGCAAGGCTTGGGTAGAGAGTGTCTGAGGGGTAGGGGGGTGGAAGAGAGAAAAAAGGATTAGTAGGTGATAACATTCATTGTTTCGGGTGTTTGTGTGTGGGTGCGTGCGCGCATGTCTGTGTGCCTCTTATTTTTCATCGGAATCCTTCTGTTTAACATTCTTTTTCCCTTCTTTCTGTTTCTTATCTCTTAAATCACATTCATTTGGCCACACGGCATATGCAGCATAACAATCTGCCATATCTGTCACATCCACTGTGACACATCCACTTAACTTCAGACTTTGACATAATTTTTGCCTTTTCCTTATCCAAATTTAGGTTTAGTAAGTCTAATTGATTTCTGCTTAAACTCCCTCCTGCTGGGAAACCAAAATCTGTCACCCACATATTTATATGTGTGAGACATTTGTTCATTATTATACAATTGGAGAACAGCAGTCAACTTCATCAGGTTTTTCTTCTTTTTTTTTCCCCCTGTCTGCATATATAGTAATGGTAAATGCCACACTGGCAGAACCATTTATGAACATTAATAGGCTTATATGCAATTTATTCTTGCAAGACAGAAGGTATGTAGTGCATGAGTGAATGTGGTGTGTGTGTGACATCAGGTTTTTCTTTTCCTGTTTTGTTCCCCATTTTGCTCAGACACTAAATCAGTGTCCTACCTCAGAAATAACAAAATACTTTTATTTCCTACACTCAGAGCCACCTCGACAACTACAACAACTTAGAAATAACACACCACAATATGATTATCCCCAATTCCCACCCGGAAACTGAACATTCTTTGAATGTTCATTGAACGTTTGCACAAACATCATATGAACAAAGAATGACAGGTAATGTTTTTATGTGAACATTCAATGACCATTATACAAACGTTCACAAATGTTCAGAACATTAAATGAACATTTGTAGAATGTTCGAATGTTACCTGTCCTCATGCCGCCCCATTGCCCTGGGCGGCATTTATGGAGGGGCGGCACCGTGGGGATGCGCACTTGAAAAAAAAAGACAGTTCACCTCTGGGTTTTTGTAATGGGAGGGACAAGTGTGGGGGGGGTTGTCGTGGGCTAAAGTCAGTTACACCTCAACTTTCTTTCAAATAGCGCACATCTCATTCATAACATTATGAATACAGGCATATAATCAGGGATGCATATAAATGGTACTCATGGTCCTCATGTGTGCTAAACATCATTGATGCACAGCAGAGGGAAACACTTTTCCTACAATCTGTCATTGCTTTCCTCTTTTGAAGTGCTTCCCTTGTGTTTTCTGCTGAGCATCATTTATTTTTAGCACACCCAAGCACCATGAGTACCAGTTATGTGGATGCCTGCCTATAATTCCTGCACATTTTTTCTGAATTGTGTGACATGTCTTGCTGCACACGGAGAGGATTCAACTTTATCCCGAGCTGGGCACAGCCAAATTCTCTCCATGTGCGGCAGAAAACCATAGACTTTGGCTCCGTCCACTTAGGACGCAGCACAGAACCAGAACTCAGCCACATTTCTCTGTGGATCAAACAAGGCATGCAGCCAGTTTATGAAATGAAAGGCATTTGAAAGCAGACAGACAGGGTGTAAGAACTGGTTTGAATCTGCCCACTTGTGGAAAAAAGTTTGCAGAAAGGAAAGCCTGCCTATTTGTAAAGACAGCTTAGAACATGTGCTGTGTTCACATTACAAGCTGAAGTAACAGAATCTGACCATTTTTTGTGCCTGTAAAAGTGTGTTTTTACTATGATTTTCCAGCAGTTGGCAACTCTTTTTGTTGTCATGTACACTGACAAAATAATAATAATAATAATAATAATAATAATGACATTTAAAATTAGGCTTATCATCATAATTAAATTATTTATTTATTTGACAGGGACATTGCACAACAAATGTGTTACACAGACCAGATTTAGCTACAAGCTAATTTTCACCTGTTTTCCCTGGGCAGAAGAAAGAAACAGCAGGTCACAATTTACAAAATACTACAAAATAGAAAAATAGAAAATATAAAAATAGATACAACCCCCACAAGCACCAACAAGAAACCCCGGCAATGGATTACTCACAATTAATTGTTCGCAAATCTGACCATCTTTCAACCATTTCTTTGTGTAAAATTTAAACTGTTGCAGAGTGTCTCTCTCTCTCAAACAGTCAAAGGTATAGAGTTCCACATCCCTGCAGCTTTGACAGAGAAACAGTTTTGTCCAAATGTTGAGAACCTAAAATTCACAAAACAATCTCCTCTGGAGGAGGAACGTGTTGATCTCCGTCCTGCTTCATCACACAATTTGACAAACAATTTCAGAGGTTGTTTGATTATGAACAATTTTATACACTAAACTAACACTGGAAAAGAAAAGAAAATTTTCCAAATATTAATAATTTATATTTTTCACAATGTTACAATAGTCATATGAAAAAGGTTTTTTATCTGAAATTTTAACAGCCTGTTTTATTTAATGGAGGAAAACAATCACATTTGATTTCATTGGCATGGGAACACTAGTAACATTTCAGTTTAGATTTTTGTTTGATCCACAGGTGAAGACCACAAATTGGGAGGAAAAACTGGCAAACACTACATGGTCAAAATGCTGTCAAACCTAAAACTTTAGCAGATTAGTTAATGCTCAGTATTTGCACATTTAGCCTAATATGTACAAACATCACGCTAAATATTTATCTAAATGTTGAGACAAATATGCACCTTAATAAAAGAACAAAGACAGATTAAAGACAGATTAACAAAGTGTCTAATGTAAGGGCATGTTTATTCAAACTTGCAAATTGCAATTCCAGGAGCACTTCTAAAATATTATTAATATAATAATTAAAAAACATCTGTTTGTGCAAAATTTTGTCTTTTTTTTAGGTGGGGGGGGGGGGGCGCTCAGATGGAGTGTCGCCCGGGGAGTAATTCAGTGTTCAACCGCCACTGCCTATGTCAAGCTAACTTGTCTGTAGTTACAAACTCTTTCTTTCTTTTGAAGACGATACTGATGTTTGTGTTTCTCCACTCAACTGTCTCTTGGTTATCTGCTGTAAATAAAATGAGAATCTAAAAATGATTTTAAATCATACTCTGACATCTATATAAAAGCTTTCTTTTTTTCCCCTTTTTCAGACAACCTTCATACAGAAGCATTTGCAGGACATGAACATGTGCAGAGGAGGGATGCAGGGTATATAGGGAGAAGGATGCTGAGGATGGAGCCACCAGGCAGGAGGCCGAAGAGGAGGTTTATGGGTGTGCTGAGGGAAGTGGTTGGTGAGACAGAGGAGGATGTGGAGAGCAGCATTAGATGGGTTTGGAGATTTGCTGTGGTGCCCCCTAGTGGAAGCAGCCAAAAGAAGAAGATGATGACGATGACGATTCAGGCTCGTAAAGTGAAATAGGTCAATTTCATTTTTCTATAAAAATTAAACCTCAGTGTTTGTTTGATAGTAATGAAGCCTAAATTTCCAGACAACAACATTAAACAAATAATTGTCTGATGAACTGACTTTTGTGGAAAACTGACTTTGAGGGTTATGCAGTAAATATCAATGGCTGCTCGTGGGGAAGTTTCTAATATTTTGTCCATCTCATTTACATAAATAAAGGAGACCAAATTTTACAGACATAAAGCAATTTAATAGCAGCATAGCACCTTGATAACGACGGTGTTGTGAAAGTGTAGGAACACGGACCCACAACAGGGGGCGTAAAAGAACGGGCAATGGATAAGCCAAACAGTAACAATTTAATGTTGTAAATTGTGCACAACGGAATACAGACAACAACCAGTTTGGAACTACAGTCAATTACGTTGGGTGACATGTGGTCTGGCTTGAGGATAGGAGACGCCCGTCCAGAACCGAGCCGGATCCCACACAGCCCTCACCGCCAATGGATCTGAAGAACACCGGAGCCGCCAAGTCCTGGGTCCCCAGGTGGTCACCGTCTCCAGCTGTCAGACCTGGTACTGCTGGCAGAGAACAGAAACAGTACAGGTGAGTGTGAGTACGCACACTCAGTAATCCCACAGTCTGTGCTCTTTTGGGAGGGAGCACCTCCACCTCCAGTCACACACTCGTGCAGCTCCTGTCTAACCACTTATCTGGTTGGGGTGTGAAGCGAAGCCATCGCTGATCACACCAAACGCCAATCCCACAGATAAGGCAACACCCACAGGAAAATGGCTGCAAAGAAGTTCAGATTATTAGTGTTTTTGGTTTAGCAGAGAAAATTACCTCCAAGGTAGCTGATTTCTCTGCGAGGAGGTGGAGTTGCAGTCTGGCTTTTATGGTGATGGTGATGAGTTGAATGAGTGACAGCTGGTGCTGATGATGAGTGACAGCTGTCACTCCCAGTGGCTCCGGCGCCCTCTCGTGCTTGAAGCCCGCACTCCAAGCAGGGCGCCATCTGGTGGTGGTGGGCCAGCAGTACCTCCTCTTCAGCGGCCCACACAACAGACGGTGACTTATTTTGAAGGCAGAGCAGGTTGATTTCTGGTGTGAGTTTGTGTAACTTGACACAGCTGTCTGTGAATGAATTATGAGGCTCTGCAGAATTTACAAAACAATTAAAAAAAACTTTGTTCTTTCTGAGCTGCAGTTGTTTGCATTCAACAAGCTGTTTATTTTTATATTAAATAAAAAAAAACTAATGTGGACTTTAGTATGAATGCAGGATAATATTGTAACTATCACTCATCAGTTCATGTCAGGACTGTTGTGTGTTGGGGGGGGGGGGGGGGGGGGCGTGGCTGGATGTTTTGGTGTTCTTTTCTTTTCTTTGCTCTCCAGGTGGCATGAGGGCTGATTTGTCTGTGAAGAAGGTGCTGGCTGAAGAGTCTTCACCCTCATTAACATCATGGAAAGCACCTGTGAGTGGTGCTCACGTGCAACCTGGACGACTTGCAGCTGAAGCAGATAATTGGATGGCGTTCTGCATTTAAGTCATGTGTGATTCAAGCAGAACTGCCGGGAACTCGACCTTGTGACGTTCGTTTGTGAGACGCTGAGGACCGCGCCTGGGTCTTGACACATTGAGTCCGTGAAGCAGGGAGGGGTGAGGACACATGCTGTCAGCACACACGAAAGGTAATTGTTGATAGTAACTTGGTGTTTTGTTACACAGTATACTGGAATTGTGAAGAGAATTGTGCAGTTTGCTTCTCACTGCTGTGGCGTGAAGGATAAGTGATCCTCCACTTGTTGTGAGAAGCTGCTCATTTGCATAAAGTAAAAAAAGGACACTGACCTGAGTGTGTTGCTGATAGCGTGTGTTTATTGGAAGATATAGTTGTATCTGTTGCCTTACCTCACCTTCTCTTTGCTTCACAGAGAATCAGTTTGTCGTGTCCACCTGGGGGGTGTTTGGCGGTGGTAGGAAGTCCAGGAGCGCCGGCTTTAATCCTTGCGGGCGCTGGAGAGCGAGCCACGAATCACTCCACCAGAGGGATGTTGTTTTTACACTTTTAAGCACAGGTGACTAATAAATAGTTTCTGTTTGGAACCGCTTTCTGGTTATTTTTAGCGCTGGGTCCTGTCTGACGCAGGTCCGCTCCTCAACCCGCGTCGACACATAACAAGGACTTGTGTATATTTTTTTAGTTAGTAAATAAATTACTACACAACTGAATACTTATATATGAATGAATGCAGTAAATTGATGCAAATACTTTCTAATCTATTAAATCTAGTGTATTTTCCATTTTATACATACATACATTATATACACACACACACACACACATACATATACAACCCCAATTCCAGTGAAGTTGGGATGCTGTGTGAAATGCAGTGGTCTGCACAGTTTACCAAAAAGTTAGCTTCGATAACAGATAATCACCTAACTGAAAAGTTATCTTTTATAAAGCTAAACCGATAAACCACCCAAAAATTTATCGGAAGCTACAGCTAACCGTTAACTTCCAGTATTGTCTCTGCTACACTTGCAACTACTAACAAGCTGATTTTGAGTTTTAACACCACAATCGCTTCTGGTAGCATCTAAGGCGACCACAGACCCAAACAATGAGTCAGCACTTCTGTCTTTGAGTGTGTCAGGATTCTTGAACTAGTGGCACAAGAGGTGGAGGACACAAATGCAGATCCAAAGGCAGAAATGAGGGAATTATCAAAAGGCTTTATCTGGAGGCAAAGCAGTGGTTCGGTACATGTGTAGGCAGGCAGCGATACAGAGGTAACAGGCAGACATTGGGCTGAGGCGTAGTCAAAAACAAGCAATGTTCAAAAACACAGTGAGGCAGAGTTTGCAGGCAGGGACGAGAGCCAAAAAAAGTCCAAAAAACACAAGCAGGGTCATACACAGCAAGGCAACCAGATCAAACCATAACAGGAGCCTGGAGGGTGTCAAACCATGACAGAGTGCCCTGCCCACTGCTGGAAGCTATGTAGTAAACAGGAGCTTCCAGCAGAGAAGCAGTTGCAGGAAGCAGCAAAAGCCCATCTCTCTATGCAATAACAGTGTCGCTGTGAGGCAGAGATCTTGGAAAATATAGCAGTGCTGACTTATGGTTTTGAGTTATAAATAAAGTGAATACCAATAGAATAACTCCATTAATGTCAGTTCTGTCATTTATACAAAGTTAAAATATAAGATATATCTTTTAATGTTAGTTCTTGTTATGTGTCGGATGCAGCCCGGAGAACCGACCAGCGTTTGAAGGACCCAGTATAAAATAAGCAGAGCACGGTACAAAGGATAACAGAGTTTAATGAACATAACAGTGCTGTGAAAAATATAAAAGTGCGCGGTCTGGCGTGGTGGATTGCGGTGCGCTCCCAGCAGCGCTAACGGGCCGGAGCCAGAACTGGTTCGGACCCAAGGACCCCGCCAACACCCCCCAGGTGGCCGCGACAAACCGAGTCTGTGAAAGAAGGAATCATTATGTGAGTCCACACTCAACACACAGAGAGAACGCTCAAAGGTGCACAAACAGCAAACACTTCCTGGCTTAATTACTAATCAGCTTCCCACCCTGCAGGCATGGAACATCCAGTTCACAAACTCACTGCAGCGGAAGCTGATTTAAACGACCAACATACAGCTCAATATAATAAGGTGTGAGGGACACCACATTTACTGACTGTATAAATGTTAGTCACAAAATCTAACGTACCTCAGGAAGTGTGCTGACGAGCGTGAGACCTCACCCCCTCCTCTTTCACAGACCATGCATCAAACCTGGACGTTCTCTCCATCCACTGATGATGAGATGGCTCCCGAGACAACAATCTCACCCGTCTGGTCACAAGGTCGAGTCTCTGGCAGATACACACTGTGTACTCCAGTCTTAAATGCCACCATGTTCCAATCCATGTAGATGCACCACAGCTGTGAGTCCTGACGAGCCGCAGGTGATCAGGGTGAGGTCCTGATAAACTCAGCTACACAGCCACTCAGTCCCAAATGCAAGCCACCTGGAAGGAAAAACAAAAGACAGAAACAAAAAGGCAGCCAGGCCCCCCAGCCATACAACAATTCTGTTTAATACATTTAGTTGGACTTAACCACCTGTTCCTCTAGCTCCTCGAGCAGAAGCAAACGTGCGGAGTCTCCACGACAAACTGGAAATGAAAATTGCCAAGGTAGTCCCATTATATAAAAATGGAGACAAACATAATTTTTCAAATTACAGGCCAGTGTCATTGCTTCCACAGTTTTCTAAAACTAGTTTTTTGGAAAAAGTTTTTGTGACAAGGTTGGACAAATTCATTGAGAAACATCATATTTTAAATAATGCTCAGTATGGATTCAGAACAAAACATTCGACAGCTATGGCAATTATGGAATTAACAGAGAAAATATCAACAATAGATAATAAGGATTATTTTGTAAGTATTTTTATCAACCTGAAAAAAGCTTTTGATGTTATCGACCACTCAACATTGCTTCACAAGTTACAACAATATGGAATTAGAGGTATTGCACATCAGTGGGTAAAAAAAAACTACTTAGAAAATAGAAAACAGTTTGTTCAGATAAATAATACTAAATCAGAATTGTGTAACATTATTTATGGAGTACCACAAGGGTCGGTACTTGGACCCAAACTGTTTATTTTGTATATCAATGACTTTGTGAATGTATCTAAAGTACTTGGCAGCATATTATTTGCTGATGGTACAACATTATTTTATTCTGGATCAGATATACAGGAAGTAGTACAAGTGATAAATACAGATTTGGAAAAAGTTAAACATTGGTTTGATATAAACAGATTGTCACTAAATCTTAAGACAAATTTCATATTGTTTAATGACAGAGTGGAAAAAAATGATGTGTCATTAAAAATAGATGGAATGGACATACAAAGGGTAAAAGAAACAAAATTTCTAGGAGTCATGATTGATGAAGATCTTACATGGAAGTCACACATAAATTACACAAAAGGAAAAATAGCGAAAGCCATTGCTGTTTTGCATAAAGTAAAATTTTCATTGAATAGTTATGGTTTATTAACATTGTACAATTCATTGATTGTCCCATATTTAACTTATTGTGTAGAAATCTGGGGATCAACATGTAAAACTTATACACAACCATTATTTATTCTGCAGAAAAGAGCTTTAAAATGATTAGCAATAGTCGTTTTAGAGATCCATCTAATCCATTATTCATTAAGTATAAGGTACTTAAATTTCATGATTTAGTTGATTTGAAAATATTACAAACAATGCACCAAACTAATAAAAATACCTTACCAATAAACATCCAAAATATG
Source organism: Thalassophryne amazonica (assembly GCF_902500255.1). Taxonomy (NCBI): domain Eukaryota; kingdom Metazoa; phylum Chordata; class Actinopteri; order Batrachoidiformes; family Batrachoididae; genus Thalassophryne; species Thalassophryne amazonica. Next base: position 18,676,446 of record NC_047109.1, read on the forward strand.
TTTGAAAAAAGAGTAAGTAGTTATAATTTGAAAGGAATAGAAGTCTTTAAAAAACCAAGATTCAGAACCAAAGTAAAGGAACGGAGTATTGCAGTGAATGGTGTAAAATTATGGAACAACCTCAGCAAAGAAATCAAAGAATCAAGGTTGCTTAAATTATTTAAAAAAACGTATTAAACTAGATGTATTAAGTCAGTATGAAACTATGAAATAAGTCAGTGGGTTGTGACAAAGTCTAAAATGTAATCTGTTAATAATGTCTAAAATGTTTTTAGTCTAAAATGTAACCTGTTAAAAATTTAATATTTTAAATAATGGCTAAAATTATGAAATAAGTCAGTGGTATGTGACAAAGTCATAAAATATAATCTGTTAAATAATGCTGAATAATGATGCATGCCATAGGTATTAAAGGCACTGCGCTGCAAAAAAAAAAAGCCAAGTTGTAATTAGATAACCGGTGTCCAAATATATAGAACACTGCCATCTACTGTGCCCAGACGCTCAGTACTTAGGGCGAATACTGACATGAACACTACTGGCCAGTAGATGGCAGTAAAGACTGTGAAAACTTGCCAAAACAAAATTCCAGGTAATCCATGTCTGCTACGTTTAAGATGCGTGGAATTTAATAAACACAAACTGAATTTCAGACATCTTATATATATTGCTCTGGAACAAAGAGGACAGACAGTGTTTGACATAAGCAAGACGTTTAAGAGCAAACAGGAATCGATTGCATTGATTCCAATTGAAAATAATGGAGAAGCAACCTGGGCTTCTTTCTGGCATTTTTACATAAAACAAATACAATAACAACATCTATAAACCGAGAGAATATATTCACGAGAGTTTTAGGCACAATATACAAAGAGTTTAATGCTGTTGTCCGTGTGGAGCCTGATCAGAGCGTCTCAAAATGCATTTCTTCTGTCGTGAATGTACTGAGATTACCCATAATGCACTGGGCATACAAAGTGTTTTCTTCTGGAACCAGCTGTCCTCTGTTTTTGTAGTAGAACTGCACATCTACTACAAAACATTTAACAGATAAGTACTCAACTGATTTTAGACTTCATAAATGTTTATAACTGTTAAGCTTTGTTTTCTACGTCTGCAAATTATTGGACAAAAACTTATAGGAAGATAATTAGTGGTTTTCAAAGTTATCTGAAAAGATAATCTGATAATGAAAACATTACCTTAGATAATTAGCAGTTACAATGACAAAAACAGAATACAATGATTTGCAAATCCTATTCAACCTATATCCACTTGAATACACCACAAAGACAAGATATTTAATGTTCAAACTGATGGACATTTTTGTTTTTGTGCAAATACTTGCTCATTTTGGAATGGATGCCTGCCACACGTTTCAAAAAAGCTGGGACAGGGGCAACAAAAGACTGGGAAAGTTGATGAATGCTCAAAGAACACCTGTTTGGAACATTCCACAGGTGAACAGGTTAATTGGAAACAGGTGAGTGTCATGATTGGGTATAAAAGGAGCATCCTCAATAGGGATGCGTGAGTACACCACTATCTGTATCTGTTTATGTTCAACCATCTAAATGATCTGTATCTCTATCTGTACTAGGTGTGGGTGGGGCCTAAACCAGAAGTGGATGTGGTCTAACCGGAAATGGGCAGGGCTTAAACTGGTACATTATTTTAAGTCTGAAATTGATATGGATTGATCAGAATTTGCTATATTTATTGTTTATTTGAAAACTATTTACAGAACAGCCTCAAAATTAGATTCAAATCTATGATTTTGATGAGAAGTTTTTTATTAACTCAGAACATGAATAATCTTAAGTGTATGAATGAATATTTACAGAACAGCCTCAGAACTAAGATTGAATGATTGTGATCACAATAGTAAAGGAACTGTTTACAGAACTAGTTTTTTATAAACTCAGAACATGAATATTCTTAAGTGTATGAATTAATAACAACAGCCTCAGAATTGAGATTCAGTGTAGTAGGAAATTATGAACTAAGTATACATGAACAAGAGTTGTCATACTCAACACAACTTTTTGTTTTAATTTTATGATGTGTGATCTTTTTTTTTTTTTTCAATTATTTATTTTTACTACCTAACGTTCTTGGCATTTTTTTCCACACAAAGTTAAACAATGTTGATTAAGGTGTGTGTGTATGTTTGTGTGTGTCACTGAGTGACTGTGTGAGAGGGAGAGAGAGAGAGGTTGTTCTACTGACCAATCCATTTGTTAAGTGTGCTGTAACGCATCATGTGATTTTCAACTTCCGGCTCCAAACAAAAAAGGCGCGCTGTCATTAACATTGAGAACTGCACTGAGACGCTCTGATCAGGCTGCACTTAAACCGCTGCACACGGACAACAGCATTAACATTGCAACATAAAACTATTTTTATATTGTGCCTAAAACTCTCCTGGATATATTAACTGGGTTTTTAGATGTTGTTATTGTGTTTGTTTTATGTAAAAATGCCAGAAGTTCAGGTCGTTTCTCCGTTATTTTCAATGGGAGTTGCTGTGAGCTGTGATCGCTTCCTGTTCATGTTGTTCGGTGGGAAAGTGAAGTTTGCACTTTCACGTCCTGTTTATTGTCCTTTACAACACTGTTTCTCGTCTTTGTTCCAGAGTAATATATATAAGATGTCTGAAATTCAGTTTCAGCACACACAGATCATTGGTGTTTTAGCAAGTTTTCAGGATCCCATGGATGCAGTCTCTTATTAATGTGATGAAAAGCATAAAAAAAAATGACATTTTAGTAGTACAGTGGAACCTTGATGTACGAGTTTGTGTTCCGTGACCAAGCTCGTAAGCCAATCTGCTCATATTTCAAATGAATTTCCCCCATTGAAAATAACTAAAATAATTTTAATCTGTTCCAGCCTTGTAAAACATCTCCAAATCACTCTAAATTCTGAAAAAAATATTTTTTTTTATTAACAAACAGACATGCATAATTTACCTGTGCATAATAAAATATATCAAGTAAAAGAAGAAAAGTTTTATTAAGTGTTGCTACCTTAGAAACAGACGAATGCGGTTAACAGAGGTGGAGGCAGAGAAGGGAGGGATGGAGGTTTGTGCACACTGTAAACACAAACTAAACTTTAACTGTAGATCATTAAAAGGATCATACAGACATAACTTTAACCTTGCGGAGTGAGTGTATCCAGTTTTGGATAGACCTGTTTGACAAGCTGAGAGAGGATGGGCACTTTTCAGACAGCTTTCTTGACAAGTCCTTGATCTAGTTTTGCTAACTTCAAACAATACTGTTGTGTGTTGGGGGGGTGTGGCTGGACATTTTGGTGTTCTTTTCTTTTCTTTGCTCTCCAGGTGGTATGAAAACTGATTTGTCTGTGGAGAAGGTGCTGGCTGAAGAGTCCTTCACCCTCATCAACGTTATGTGCAGCACCTGTGGATGGTGCTCACGTGCAACCTTAAAGACTTTCAGCTGAAGCAGATAATGAGATGGCGTTCTGCATTTAAGCCATGTGTGATTCAAGCAGAATTGCCGGGAACTCGACCTTGTGATGTTAGTTTGTGAGACGCTGAGGACCGCGCCTGGGTTTGACACATCGTGCCTGTGAAGGAAGAAGGGTGAGGGACACATGCTGTCAGCACACATCTGAGGTGATTAATTGTTTGACTAATTGTTGATAGTAACTTGGTATTTTGTTACGCAGTAGATTTGAATTGTGATGAGAATTGTGCAGCTCGCTTCTCACTGCCGTGGCGTGCGGAGTGGTAATCCTCCACCTGTTGTGAGAAGCTGCTCATTTACATAAAGCTTAAATACAGACCTGAATGTGTTGCTGATAGTGTGTGCCTTTTGAAGGATATTGATTGTAGCTGCTGATTTACCTCACCTTTTTTATCCTTCGCAGAGAGTCGGTTTGTCGTGTCCACCTGGGGGGTGTTTGGCGGTAGAGTGAGTCCAGAAGCGCCGGGCTTCGATCCTTTTAGGCGCTGGAGAGCGTGCCAGCCTTCACTCCACCAGACTGACGCATTGTTGTGAAAGTGTAGGAACACGGACCCACAACAGGGGGCGCAAATGAACGGACAATGGAGGAATCAAATAACACTGTTTTACTGTTGTGAAAAAGGCACAACAAATACAACCGATTACAATATGGAGATTGAGTCTAATTACAACGGTGTCGTGTGGGCAGGCTCGACGATAGGAGACGTCTGTCCAAGTCGAACCGGAACCAACCCGATTTCCTCTGCCACCGAACCCCGGGAATACTGGAGCCGCCAAGTCCCGAATTCCCAGGTGGCCACTGCCTCCACTCGTCGGATCCGGTACTGCTGGCAGGAAACAGAAACAGTCAGGTGTGGATGCGGCTGCACCCAGCAACACGGAGGGTGGAGAGTCCACCTCCACCTCTCGTCAACAACAATCAAGAAATGTAGGAAGGTGAGTACTTATCCAAACGCTGTCTGGTAGTCAGCTGTCCTACAGATAATCACAAGAACACAATTAAAGTCACACGTATGTGTAGGCTGAGTTTGTTACCTCTTTGGTAAGGCGGCAGCGCCCTCCGGTGCCTGGAGCCCGCACTCCAGGCAGGGCGCCCTCTAGTGGTGGTGGGCCAGCAGTACCTCCTCTTCAGCGGCCCACACAACAGGACCCCCCCCCTCAACGGGCGCCTCCTGGCGCACGACCGGGTTTGTCAGGGTGGCGACGGTAGAAGTCGGCCAGGAGGGTCGGGTCCAGGATGAAGCCCTTCTTCACCCAGGAGCGTTCTTCGGGGCCGTACCCCTCCCAGTCCACCAGATACTGAAAACCCCGGCCCATCCGTCGGACGTCGAGGAGCCGGCGCACGGTCCAAGCCGGCTCTCCGTCGATGATCCGGGCAGGTGGCGCCGGACCTGGAGTGCAGAGGGGTGAGGTGTGATGGGGTTTAATCCTGGAGACGTGGAATACTGGATGAATCTGCAGTGAGGCCGGAAGCTGGAGCCTCACTGCGGCGGGATTGATGACCTTGAGTATCTTGTACGGGCCGATGTATCGTTCTTGCAGTTTTGGGGAGTCCACTTGAAGGGGAATGTCCTTGGTGGACAACCACACTTCCTGCCCAGGACGATACGTGGGAGCCGGGGCCCGCCGCCGGTCTGCATGGTTCTTCGCCCTCGTCCGGTCCCTTAACAAAGCAGAATGGGTGGCACGCCACACCCGACGGCACTTCCGTAGGTGGGCCTGGACCGAGGGCACACCGACCTCCCCCTCAACCACCGGAAACAACGGGGGTTGATACCCCAAGCACACCTCGAAAGGGGAGAGGCCGGTGGCTGATGACACTTGACTGTTGTGGGCGTACTCGATCCAGGCCAGGTGGGTACTCCAGGCCGTCGGGTGCGCGGCTGTCACACAGCGTAGGGTCTGCTCCATCTCCTGGTTGGCCCGTTCTGCTTGTCCGTTGGTCTGGGGGTGATACCCGGACGAGAGACTGACCGTGGCCCCCAGTTCCCGGCAAAAGCTCCTCCAAACATGCGAGGAGAACTGGGGACCGCGATCTGAGACGATGTCTGATGGTATCCCATGCAGACGGACAACGTGGTGGACTAGGAGGTCCGCTGTCTCCTGGGCCGTTGGTAGCTTCGGGAGGGCCACGAAGTGGGCCGCCTTGGAGAATCGGTCCACTATCGTGAGGATGACGGTGTTTCCCTGGGACGGCGGGAGACCCGTGACAAAATCCAGGCCGATGTGAGACCAGGGGCGATGAGGCACGGGCAGCGGCTGTAGCAATCCCGATGTCTTGCGGTGGTCGGCCTTGCCCCTGGCGCAGGTGGTACAGGCCTGGATGTAACCCCGGACGTCGGCCTCCAGGGACGCCCACCAGAAGCGCTGCCGGACGACTGCCACGGTTCTTCGCACCCCAGGATGACAGGAGAGCTTAGAACCGTGACAGAAGTCCAGAACTGCAGCCCTGGCTTCTGGTGGGACGTAGAGTTTGTTCTTCGGTCCGGTTCCGGGGTCCGGGTCTCGTGTCAGGGCCTCCCGGACGGTCTTCTCCACGTCCCAGATGAGGGCGGCCACGATAGCGGACTCCGGGATGATGGGATCCGGGGGATCCGACGACTGCGTTTTGACCTCATCTTCATGTACCCGGGACAAAGCATCCGATCTTTGATTTTTGGTCCCGGGACGGTAGGTGATCCGGCAGTCAAAACGGCCGAAGAACAGTGACCAGCGGGCTTGCCTGGGATTCAGCCGCTTGGCGGTCCTGATATACTCCAGGTTCCGGTGGTCAGTGAAAACCGTGAATGGCACGGACGTTCCCTCCAACAGATGTCTCCACTCCTCAAGAGCCTCTTTCACCGCAAGGAGCTCTCGATTGCCGACGTCATAGTTCCGTTCGGCTGGGGTCAACTTGCGGGAAAAATAGGCACACGGGTGAAGGACCTTATCGGTCTTCCCGCTCTGGGACAGCATGGCTCCTATCCCTGAGTCCGAGGCGTCCACTTCAACCACTAACTGGCGACTAGGATTGGGCTGCACCAGAACAGGTGCAGACGAGAAGCGCCGTTTCAACTCCTTGAATGCGGCATCGCACCGATCCGACCAGGTGAAGGGGACTTTTGATGAGGTCAGGGCTGTCAGGGGGCTAACTACCTGACTGTAGCCCTTAATGAACCTCCTGTAGAAATTAGCAAAGCCTAGGAACTGTTGCAACTTCCTACGGCTTGTGGGTTGGGGCCAGTCTCTCACCGCCGCAACCTTGGCCGGATCAGGAGCGACGGAGTTGGAGGAGATGATGAACCCCAGGAAGGACAAAGACGTGCGGTGGAACTCACACTTCTCGCCCTTCACAAACAGCCGGTTCTCCAACAACCGCTGCAGGACCTGACGTACATGCCGGACATGAGTCTCAGGATCCGGAGAAAAGATGAGTATATCGTCTAGATATACGAAGACGAACCGGTGCAGGAAATCCCGCAAGACATCATTAACTAATGCTTGGAACGTCGCGGGGGCGTTTGTGAGGCCGAACGGCATGACCAGGTACTCAAAGTGACCTAAGGGGGTGTTAAATGCCGTCTTCCACTCGTCTCCCTTCCGGATCTGAACCAGATGATACGCATTTCTAAGATCGAGCTTGGTGAAGATTTGGGCTCCATGCAGGGGTGTGAACACCGAATCCAACAGGGGCAACGGGTATCGGTTGCGAACCGTGATCTCGTTCAGCCCCCTATAATCAATGCATGGACGAAGTCCGCCGTCTTTTTTACCCACAAAAAAGAAACCTGCGCCCATCGGGGAGGTGGAATTCCGGATCAACCCGGCAGCTAATGAGTCCCGGATGTAGGTCTCCATTGATTCGCGCTCAGGCCGTGAGAGGTTGTACAGCCTACTGGACGGGAACTCACTGCCCGGAACCAAATCAATGGCACAATCATACGGACGGTGGGGGGGAAGTGTGAGAGCCAGATCCTTGCTGAACACGTCGACAAGGTCGTGGTACTCCACCGGCACCGTCCCCAGATTGGGCGGGACTCTGACCTCCTCCTTAGCTTGGGAGCCGGGAGGAACCGAGGAACCTAGACACACCCGATGGCAGGTCTCGCTCCACTGAACCACTACCCCGGACGGCCAATCAATCCGGGGATTGTGCTTCAACATCCAGGGAAATCCTAAAACCACACGGGAGGTGGCCTGAGTCACAAAAAACTCGATCACCTCCCGGTGATTTCCTGACACCACCAGAGTTACAGGTGGTGTCTTATGCGTGATCGGAGGGAGTAGGGAGCCATCTAGTGCCCGAACCTGTACAGGCGAGGTAAGCGCCACCAGAGGGAGCCCTATCTCCCTGGCCCATCTGCTGTCCAGCAGATTCCCCTCAGAGCCCGTGTCCACCAGTGCTGGGGCCTTTAGGGTTGAGTCCTCATAAAGGATCGTAACTGGGAGTCGTGTGGCAATGTGGGTGTGTCCCACGTGAATGTCTCGGCCCACCCCTAGCCCAGTTTCTAGGGGCGGGCGTTTGAGTTTAACCGCTCGGGGCAGTCTCTCATATGGTGCTCTATTGCACCACAAACAAAACAAGCTCCGTGGGCCCGTCTCCTCTGTGCATGTGGTGCCCTAAATGTTGCCCTACTCATGTCCATAGCTTCGTCAGCAGGGGGAGCTGTGGCCCCACGGAGCGCAGGGGCCGTGGAGCGTGGGGAAGGCGGAGAAAAGAAAAACACAACCCAAACTTAAGCTTGCAAACAAAAAACGCTAACACCCCCCCCCCCCCCCTCGGACGACATGTAGGGACCAACACCCCCCAGAGGACATCCCGCCAGCTCCAGGAGTAATAACCACAGCCGAGGTCCCTCTGGGATCCAAAGTCACCCACGGGGACTCCCAGCGCCTCCCAGAGGACCGTTCCATCAAACCCCAGGAGACGCCCCCCCTCATGACTAACGGACCCAGCCCCGGCCGTCCATGGCTAGATGGACCCACAGCCCTTTCCCCCCCAGAGGACACCACAGTCACACCCTGAGGGCGGAAACTGGGGGGAAAAACAAAAGAAAAAAAAACACAAACAAAACAACCCCAACCCCACCCCCTCGGCGCAGTGGAAACTGGAAGTACGTCCAGTGTCACCAACCACGACTATACCCCAGAAGTCAACCGGGAGGAGTGGGACAGCGGTAATGGCAGATGGCACAAAACGGCGCCACCCCTCTGACTTCCAAACCAGCCACCAGCTGCGGGTATATTCCACTGCCCCAAACCTCAGCTACGCCGATGGCATACGGCTCAAAGGCGCGCTGAAGCCGGAGGTGGAACAGGGAATCAACAAAAAAAAAACAACACCCCGAAACCCCCCCCCCCTCCCGGGTGCAGAGGTTATCTGGGAAACTCCCAGCATAACCAAACTGCACCACTCCAGCAACGCCGACAACCTACGGCTCACACGGCTGGAGCCAGAAGAGAAGAGAGGGCACAAAAAAAAAAAAAAAAAAAAGAAAAAACAAAAAACAACCCAATTACCCCCCCATCACCCCCCAGAGGACCGTCCCATCAAACCCTGGGAGGTGAAACCAAAAGAAATATAAAGAAAGACTAACAGACTAACATAAGGTTACCTGGGTCCTGTCCATACTCCAGACAGCCTGCAAGGTCATGACCCCAGAACACTAATAGTGTAGAAAATACCACACAAAAACCAACTCAAAAAACACCCACAAAAAATGAACCAACACAAAATCTAATAAGTGACTTATACCGTCAAGCTCAAACAAATGGAACACACCTGTTCCACCTTAAGAGCTATGATGGTAATGTGACTCAGTCACCAACAGGGGGAGCCAAAGTGCTAAAAATAAAAAAACCCTTTGGTAACCGAGAAAACAACTCATGCTGCTTTCCCTGTGCGCAGCTACATGTAACACACAACCAAAATGTGCTTCAACTAAATTACGCCGGAGCTGACACAACAGACGCAGTAGCTATCTTCACCCAGGGAAACGGGGCTACAACTGTAACACAGGAAGCACAGTGACCCGTGCCACAGAACTCCGCCGTGCGCGTTCACCCATTACAGACACACTCATGCAGCTCCCGTTTTACCTCTTATCCGGTCGAAGTGTGACGCGAAGCCGTCGCTATTCACACTCCACAACAACCCACGGATAAGGCAACAACACAGGAACACGGCTGCAAGAGAGCTCAAATCACTATTCAATAATGGGTTCTCCGACACGCACCATCCAGGTGGAGAGCACCTGCAACTGATCCGGATAACTTCTGACGCCTGCTGCCGCCTTCCCGGCGCAGAACCGCCTCTGCTACCGCTGGGTCCGTGATGTATTGGCCAGAGACTACTGTTATATGTTGGACGTGGGCGGAGGACCGGCCAGCGCTTGAAGGACCCAGTATAAAATAAGCAGAGCACGGTTCAAAGGGTAACAGAATTTAATAACATAACAGTGAGTGCTGAATTACAAACAAATAAGTGCACGGTCTGACGAGGTGGAAAGACGGTGCGCTCCCAGCAGCACAAACGGTCCGGAGCCAGAACAGTTCGGACCCAAGGACCCCGCCGACACCCCCCAGGTGGCCGCGACCAACCGAGTCTGTGAAAGAAGAAACCATCATGTGAGTCCACCACTCCACACACAGAGAGACCACTCAAAGGTGTACATAAACAGCAAACATTTCCTGGCTTAATCACCAATCAGCTTCCCACCCTGCAGGCATGGAACACCCAGTTCAATTCTCCACTGCAGTGGAAGCTGATTAAACGACTAACATAACAGCTCAATATAATAAAGTGTGAGGGACACCACATCTACTGACTGTACTCATGTTAGTCACAAAACCTAAAGTACCTCAGGAAGTGTGCTGACGAGCGTGAGACCTCACCCCCTCCTCTTTCACAGACCATGGCATCAAACCTGGTATGGTCTCTGCGTCCATGATGATGAGATGGTTCTCCAAACGTCAATCTCACCCGTCTGGTCACAAGGTCGAGTCTCTGGCAAATACACACTGTGTACTCCAGACTTAAATGCAACCATGCCCCAATCCATAAAGATGCACCACAGCTGTGAGTCCTGATGAGCTGCACATGACAAGCTTCAGGTGATCAGGGTAAGGTCCTGATAACTCAGCCACACAGCCACTCAGTCCTGAACGCATGCCACCTGGAAGGAAAAACAAAAGACAGAAAACAGAAACAAAAGGCAGCCAGGCACCCCAGCCATACAACACCTCACTTTCAAATACAAGAGTGGCTGGGGCATGTTTAAGATACAGTGTAAAATATACATTAAATAGGATTTTCAATGTTAAATTTAAATGTCCACAAGATCTGAAATCTGGATCAGAGCCGGATCAATCTTTTGTCAGGTAATAAAGGATACCATCCTACATAATATGAAAGGAATTTGATCTTTTTTGACAGTTGTAAATTTTTGAACATTCATCCAATGTTAAAGATAGGGATTCCATGCAAGATCTCACTTTGTGGGGAAAGGATGATTCTGAGAAAGCTCAGAACTACACAGGAGGACCTGGTCAATGACCTGAAGAGAGCTGGGACCACAGTCACAAAGATTACATTAGTAACACATGATGCTGTCATGGTTTAAAATCCTGCAAGGTCCCCCTGCTCAAGCCAGCACATGTCCAGGCCTATTTGAAGTTCACCAGTGACCATCTGGATGAGCCTGAGGAGGCATGTGAGAAGGTCATGTGATCAGATGAGACCAGAATAGAGCTTTTTTGAATCAACTCCACTTACCATGTTTAGAGGATAAGAACAACCCCAAGAAAACCATCCCAGCCGTGAAGCATGGGGGTGGAAACATCATACTCTGGGGGTGCTCTTCTGCAAAGGGGACAGGACGACTGCACCGTATTGAAGGATGGATGGGATCATGTATTGCGAGATTTTATCAACCTCCTTCCCTCAGTAAGAGCATTGAAGATGGGTCATGGAGTGGCCTGGCCAGTCTCCAGACCTGAACTCAATAGAAAATCTTTGGAGGGAGCTGAAACTCCAAACCTGAAAGATTTGGAGAAGATCTGTATGGAGGAGTGGACCAAAATCCCTGCTGCAGTGTGTGCAAACCTGGTGAAAAACTACAGGAAACGTTTGACCTCTGTAATTGCAAACAAAGGCTACTGTACCAAATTAACATTGATTTTCACAGGTGTTCAAATACTTATTTGCAGCAGTAACATACAAATAAATTATTTAAAAATCATACATTGTGATTTCCAGATTTTTTTTTTTTTTTTTTTAGATTATGTGTCTCACAGTGGACATGCACCTAAGATGAAAATTTCAGACCCCTCCATGATTTTTAAGTGGGAGAACTTGCAAAATTGCAGGGTGTTCAAATACTTATTTTCCTCGCTGTATGTCACATTTAATAAATTTACAGATATTCAGCCCTCACAACGGGGAACCAAAATATGTAATATATTTATTTATATGCCTCACACGGAGCACCGGAAACATGTAACGATATTATTAAATAAAATATTTTTATTACTGAATTGCGCTCACACGGGCGCACCAGAAATGTAGCATTTATTTATGGAATAAACGTGATCGGCTCACACCGGGGAACTAGAGGGAGCAATTTATAGTGAATAAGTAGTTAAATTCCCAAATTGAATTAGATCGGATTAGGCCCATCTGTTGAGTCACCAAAATAATTAACAATTTGGGGTTTAATACTTATTATTTAATTATTACTCGGGGCACCACCTATTTCAGCATAGGTACTATAATTTAAACATTCATTAATTTATCAGTCTCAAATGAATTAATCCGTCTCAATTTAATTTAATCAGTCTCTGATCTAAAGTCTGAATTCCAAGATACAGTTGACCAAGAGTTTCCTTCTGAACACAAAATGAGCCACGGCAGAAATATTTACAGTTTATGTACAATTTACAAGAAATTAACATTTTACTGGCATTTTATGGACAGTGATTAAAATACGTTTATTCATGGAAACAATTTTCTTACTCACTCATGAGACTAACATGAATATATTTTAAAAAAGAAGAGCCAACTGTATCCATTGACAACAAACCTCTTTCCTGGAACCTGGAATTGGGTCACTGAGCTGCTGTTGAAGGGGCGGTTCCGTCTGTCGTCGATATTCATGCTCTGGGCAGCATGAGCTCACTTGGGTCAAGAGGTTAACCAAGCGGTGTCCCCGTTGTGATCCCACGACTTGTCGGCTGGCTTTGCCGATGGTTCGCTGCTTGCAGTCAGGTTTGAAATCAGCTATGTTGTCAGCTTGCAGGAATCCAGAGGTAGAAGGTGTTTGTTGAAAATGGTTTCTAGTAGTTTCTCAAAAGTTTGTTGGAGCCAAATTAAAAGTCTTTGTGAATTTAGAAAAAAGTAAAACTTTAAGAGCGTCGAAAAAAATTATAATGAAAAGGAAAAATCGCTTTTCTGTAAATTCACTCTTAATTTGAAAAGCTCAGCTTGGAAGTTCTCTTAAAAATTCAAAAGACGTGACGCACCTTAAAGCGTCAGGTTAAAACTTTAAGTTTGTCAAAAGTAAAGAATGAATGCCACATGGTAGCTTAGCTTAGCAACGGGCCTTGGCCCAAAAATAACAATTAAGCATTTTCAAAGAAGAAAGCAAAAAGAGAAGAAGCGTTGCCGTCGGAAAAAAAGGGGCAAGAAGACTCTGTTCTAACTTTTCAAAGGTTGACTGATGTCACCAAACTCCACGCATTTAGGGTGTGTAACTTTACAGAAAGCTTCATGTCTTCTAAAGAGGGCAGACAGAAATGATTCAACTATTTAAACACATGAATTAATTTGAAATACTGTTTGTTCTCAGACGCTAAAATGGATGCACATTATTCATCATCACTTAAACACATCCTCTGGGTTAAAACAGAATACTTCAATATCAACATTTTAGATAATACAGAAAGGTCACACTTACACACATATCAGTGACAAGAACACATCAATAAATGGAATGACTACATGCAAAGCATTTTGTTTGACTAATCAATGCAAACAAACATTATAAGTCTTTAGATATAAATGAAATACTGATCTAAATTTTATTTCAAACCAAAGGTCTTCTCCTTTGCTTTAAACTAAATATAATAGCTGCTTGTCAAGACAACGTTTATGACCACGTGTTATCATGGGAAAGGGTTCCCCCGGATGAGGAGAGGTTCTGTCTTAGCTTGAGGCCCTAAGGTGGGTTCTTGAGGCCTGGAGAAGCTCAGATTCTGATGTGAAGCTATTATAATGTCATGTAATTCATAATGACCGGAGTTTAACCAAGAAAAGGCAAGGGCTCCCCTTTGAAGAACTTTGAATTACAGTTTTGTTTTTCCTCTGCGAAGCAGTGTTGGACCATCGGGGGATGTCTCCAAACTTATCTGAAGATCAGACCAGATGACTTAGGAATTTCTCAACTGGGAACAGCCGTGGTGACAGCTGTCACTCATCAACTATGACAGCTGTCACCAATCACCAGGTCTTCAACCACACACACAAAAGCCGGACGACATCTAAACCTCATCGCCGAGATATCGTCTACCTCTACGGTAAACTCTCAGCCGTTTGACTGTGCCGTGACGCACGTGATTCCTTTTCTGAGTGTTTGCAGGAGTTGCTGTAGCTGCTGTCAGCTGGGTGCGGCGTTTTGTGGTTCCGTGAAAGAGTGATGTTCTTCACCCTCACGCCAAAACGCTAAGTAGCTCTTTGGCTCTGCATAACTGTGTTCTGTGTTAAAGGTGGAGGTGTTGTTTCCCACCTGGAATAACGACTTGCTGACTGTTTACTGAGTGTATTGTCACACACTCATCACATCTGTTCTTCTGCCAGCAGTACCAGATCCGACAGTTGGAGATGGTGACCACCTGGGGACTCAGGACTTGGCGGCTCCAGTATCCTTCGGGTTCGGTGGCAGTGGAGATCGTGTGGGATCCGGTTCTTCTCGGGACAGATGTCTCCTATCCTCGAACCTACCCACACATCACCTTGTATATTTTGATTGTGATCCAAATTCTGCATTTGTCTGTATTCTCGTTGTGCATTTTTTCACAACAGTAAAGTGTTGTATTTTTGGCTCATCTATTGTCCGCTCATTTACGCCCCCTGTTGTGGGTCCGTGTCACTACACTTTCCCAACACTTCTGTCTGTGTACCACGGTTAGGAGATCACTGAGCAGCTGAACAAACTAACACTGGCCTGTAGTGATGCCGCTATTTTATACTCAACAAAAATATAAACGCAACACTTTTGGTTTTGCTCCCATTTTGTATGAGATGAACTCAAAGATCTAAAATTTTTTCCACATACACAATATCACCATTTCCCTCAAATATTGTTCACAAACCAGTCTAAATCTGTGATAGTGAGCACTTCTCCTTTGCTGAGATAATCCATCTCACCTCACAAGTGTGCCATATCAAGATGCTGATTAGACACCATGATTAGTGCACAGGTGTGCCTTAGACTGTCCACAATAAAAGGCCACTCTGAAAGGTGAAGTTTTGTTTTATTGGGGGGGGGGGGGGGGGGGTACCAGTCAGTATCTGGTGTGACCACCATTTGCCTCATGCAGTGCAACACATCTCCTTCGCATAGAGTTGATCAGGTGGTCAATTGTGGCCTGTGGAATGTTGATCCACTCCTCTTCAATGGCTGTGCGAAGTTGCTGGATATTGGCAGGAACTGGTACGTGCTGTCGTATACGCCTGTCCAGAGCATCCCAAACATGCTCAATGGGTGACATGTCCGGTGAGTATGCCGGCCATGCAAGAACTGGGACATTTTCAGCTTCCAAGAATTGTGTACAGATCCTTGTGACATGGGGCCGTGCATTATCCTGCTGGAACATGAGGTGATGTTCTTGGATGTATGGCACAACAATGGGCCTCAGGATCTCGTCACGGTATATCTGTGCATTCAAAATGCCATCAATAAAATGCAACTGTGTTCTTCGTCCATAACAGACGCCTGCCCATACCATAACCCCACCGCCACCATGGGCCACTCGATCCACAACATTGACATCAGAAAACCGCTCACCCACACGACGCCACACACGCTGTCTGCCATCTGCCCTGGACAGTGTGAATCGGGATTCATCCATGAAGAGAACACCTCTCCAACGTGCCAAACGCCAGCGAATGTGAGCATTTGCCCACTCAAGTCGGTTATGACAACGAATTGGAGTCAGGTCGAGACCCCGATGAGGACGACGAGCATGCAGATGAGCTTCCCTGAGACGGTTTCTGACAGTTTGTGCAGAAATTCTTTGGTTATGCAAACCAATTGTTTCAGCAGCTGTCCGAGTGGCTGGTCTCAGATGATCTTGGAGGTGAACATGTTGGATGTGGAGGTCCTGGGATGGTGTGGTTACACATGGTCTGCGGTTGTGAGGCTGGTTGGATGTACTGCCAAATTCTCTGAAACGCCTTTGGAGACGGCTTATGGTAGAGAAATGAACATTCAATACACGAGCAACAGCTCTGGTTGACATTCCTGCTGTCAGTAAGCCAATTGCACGCTCCCTCAAATCTTGCGACATCTGTGGCATTGTGCTGTGTGATAAAACAGCACCTTTCAGAGTGGCCTTTTATTGTGGGCAGTCTAAGGCACACCTGTGCACTAATCATGGTGTCTAATCAGCATCTTGGTATGGCACACCTGTGAGGTGGGATGGATAATCTCAGCAAAGGAGAAGTGCTCACTATCACAGATTTAGACTGGTTTGTGAACAATATTTGAGGGAAATGGTGATATTGTGTATGTGGAAAAATTTTTAGATCTTTGAGTTCATCTCATACAAAATGGGAGCTAAACCAAAAGTGTTGCTTTCATATTTTTGTCGAGTGTATTTACGGCACGTCGTTGTGCATCATTACCAGGACACCCAACAGGTAGCTCTTTGAAGGTGGAAGCCAATAAATGCTACTTAAAGTGAATAAACATCACAGTAAATAGCTCAGTTCTGACACCTAACCTCGTTAGTTATGATGACATGCTTGGACACCACGCTGCACGAAGGATGGCTAAACACCACAATCAAAACAGAACACAAACCATGCAAAAAAGCTTGTTTGTGTTGCTGAAACCATAACTAATAGTGTGTAACTACGTTTAACTAGCAGCAGACATAATTAACCTCCAACACTTACCTTTTTGAGGGAAAACTCCACAGCAAGTCAAGCGAACAGGTTCGCTGGAGCCTCTGCATCTCTGAGGGAGTGATGCACACGCGCACTGGGAAACTCATAATTACAACTTTTTATTTTGTAATTATGACTTTTTTATCTCATAATTCCGACTTTTCTATCTCATAATTACAACTTTTCTATCTCGTAATTATGACTTTTTATCTCATAGTTACAAATTTTTTTTATCTCATAATTATGACTTTTTATCTCATAATTACGACTTTTTATCTCATAATTATGACTTTTTTTTTTTTTTTTTTTTTTTTTTTTTTTGGTGGCGGAAATGGGCTTCCATACTGATCAAAGCTTGTTTGAGAGAAAAAGGGAGGGGGGACCCCCGTGTTCACCATCTAAGGTGCTGCATTGTTCAAAAGGACCGCTGTGTCCTCCATTTTGTGAGAAGCAAGCAAGTTTTAAGAGTTTATTGTTGTTGATGTGGAAAGTTTGAAGAGGAGGCATTGACTGCTTCGAACCCCCTCTGTGTGCGATTTATGTCATGACTCTGTCAGCAGCTTGACACACCGACGTCAACACGCACCGACGTCATACACCCGACGTAAACAGCTGCCATCTTGGTTCACCCGCTCAGAGTTGCGTAGCATGTCATAAGCTGTGTTGAAAAATCATCACAATTTTTCTTCTTAATGGTCATTAACTGCATGAAACCTGCATGTTAATCATCCCGTGTAATTCTGTTCAATCGATCTCAGCTGTCTTTGCTATGCTCGATAGTGCTAGCATGCTAATATAGCACTAACACGCGCTAGCTTCTACAGCCGTGCTAACAGACTTTAACCCATATAGAGAACACTAGTCAGCTACCGGAAAGCCAGAGGCAATATGCTAACAGGCCGTTAGATGCTTTCAATCGCCAAGGCTCCAACGATCGAATTAAACCAGGTGCTAACCACCGCAGCTAAAGCGCCTAACCAGTTAGCCTAGCTTCTGCTAACAACCTGACAGCATGCTACAGTAACCGGATAGCCTGCCGACTGCTGGTAGCTAGCCTGCACTGCATGCAAATAATTTTCTGCGACTTCTAAATTAGTCTGCTTTTGGAACTGTTCTCTACTACTTAAAGAATAACTACTATTAACCAAAAACATTTATTATCAAGTTTTATCTTGCTTAATAATCTTTTAAACTCTTTGGTGTACTTCTTTAATTCCAGTTGGAAATATTGCTCTTTTATTCTACTGTTTTATTATTAATCGAGTGTATACACATACGAGGTCTGTTAGAAAAGTATCCGACCTTTTTAGTTTTTGCAAAAACCATATGGATTTGAATCATGTGTGATTGCATCAGCCAAGCTTGAACCTTCATGCACATGCGTGAGTTTTTTCACACCTGTCAGTTGCGTCATTCGCCTGTGAGCAGGCTTTGAGTGAGCACTGGTCCTCCCCCCTCGTTGGATTGTCATTGTGAGGAAAATGTCTGAACGGCTGGAGCAGCGCTGCATCAAATTTTTCCAGAAACTGTGAGAGACAGCCAGGTGGACACCATTCGTAAAATTCAGATGGCTTTCAGGGACGATTTTATGGGCATCACACAGATTAAGGAGCTGGTTTAAACAGCCGGTTTAAAGATGGCGCACAGTGGTGGAGGGCGAGCTGCGCTCTTAGCGGCGATTGACAGGCTGAAATGACCAGATCATTTCCAAACTGAATGCTGTGTTGATCCGGGACGTCGTCTCACTACCAGAGAAATGGCAGAAAAGGTGGACATCAGCACTTTTCTGGCACATTCCACTGTTAAAGGAGATTTGTCATGATAACAGGAGCGGAGGAATTTGCCACGGAGCCGCTAATGGCGCGGAACGAAAGCACCTTCGTGTTGATCTCACAGGACATGTGACATGGCCAGATCTTCGACAATTTCTCGGATACTCACTCGACTGAAAAGCTGTCTGAATCTTCCAAATGGTGGAAGAGCTGGGCGTGTCCCATTACGCGGCTCCGTCCTGACACGCAAATTCCGCTGCATGTCTTTCATTACAAAATCTTCTGTAACAGTGTAATGTGCCGAAAAAGTGCTATGTCCACCTCTTGCCATTTCTCTGGTAGTCAGACGACATCCCGGATCAACACAGCCTTCACTTTGGAAATGATCTGGTCGTTTCAGCCTGTCGATGGCCGCTTGAAGCGCGGCGCGCCCTCAGCCGCTGTGGGCCGTCTTTAATCCGGTTGTAATGCTCCTTAATTTGTGTGATGCCCATAAGATCTTCACTGAAAGCCATCTGAATTTTCCGAATGGTTTCCACCTGGCTGTCTCTCACAGTTTCTGAAAAAATTTTGATGCAGCAAAGCGGCAGTCACTTAGCCATTTTCCTGACAATGAAAATCCGCAGAGGGGGCTGGACCACTCCTCCCACAAAGCGTGCTCACAGGCGAATGATGCAACCGACAGGCGTGAAAAAACTCACGCATGCGCACGAAGGTTCAAGCTTGGCTGATGCAATCACACGTGATTCAAATCCATATGGATTTTGCAAAAAATAAAAAGGTCGGATACTTTTCTAACAGACCTCGTATTTCTAGTGGATTGAGTTGTTTAACTTTGATTGCTTTACTCTTGTTGTTTTGACAACTAGTGAATGAACTTTATAATGTTATGTGTCGGACGCAGCTCGGAGAACCGACCAGCGTTTGAAGGACCCAGTATGAAATAAGCAGAGCACGGTTCAAAGGCTAACTGAATTTAATACATAACCGTGATAATAACAAAAAGGTGCGGCCTGGCGTGGTGCGCTCCCAGCAGCGCTAACGGTCCGGAGCCAGAAGCTGTTTCGGACCCAAGGACCCCGCCGACACCCCCCAGGTGGCCGCAACAACCGAGTCTGTGAAAGAAGGAACCATTATGTGAGTCCACACTCTACACACAGAACACTTAAAGGTGTACAAACAGCAAACACTTCCTGGCTTGATTACTGATCAGCTTCCCAACCTGCAGGCATGGAACAACCAGTTCACAAAACTCCACTGCGGTGAAAGCTGATACATGACTAACAAACAGCTCAATACAATAAGGTGTGAGGGACACCACATTTACTGACTGTATAAATGTTAGTCACAAAATCTAACGTACCTCAGGAAGTGTGCTGACGAGCGTGAGACCTCACCCCCTCCTCTTTCACAGACTGTGCATCAAACCTGGACGTTCTCAGCATCCGCTGTTGATGAGATGGCTCCCGAGACGACGATCTCACCCGTCTGGTCACAAGGTCGAGTCTCTGGCAAATACACACTGTGCACTCCAGTCTTAAATGCCAACATGTTCCAATCCATCCAGATGCACCACAGCTGTGAGTCCTGACGAGTCGCAGGTGATCAGGGTGAGGTCCTGACAGCCTCAGCAACACAGCCACTCAGTCCCAAACGCAAGCCACCTGGGAGGAAAACCAAAAAACAGAAACAAACCGGCAGCCAGGCCCCCCCCAGCCATATAACATATAAATAGTTTCAATCCTATTTAATTAGGATTAATCAGAAAATCAGTTAATAAAAAAATGTAATTACATTTCCACTACCGTATTAAAAGAATATCTCGTTCAGGAGTGATTTCTTTTTAAAGTAAAAGTGCTAGAGCTTTACTAAATTGTAACCCATAGCAATTCTAGACAGAGCCTATTGGTGTTACATCACGATAATCAAACAAAGGAAAGTTTCTATTTGTGTGTACATAAGATAATACTACAAATAACACTCCTTTCAAAATTTCCTTTTGCATTCGTGCGAATTCTCCACTGCTGGTTTCACTTGCGGTTAACTCACTAATCACTAATCCACTAATCCAATACTTTTATTATCGCTCATCTTATTATTTTGTTGTTGATTCTTATTGATTCATCTCTGGTGTGGACCCTGTCTTAACCGCCACCCCAGAAAGCCAACATGGCCATACCCAGTGTTGACAAACCAAGTACTTCTACAGACTTGGAAAGCCAAAGTCGTAGCGACTCAGGTGAGCTTTTAGAAGAGGTACTATCTGACCTAACTGCCGAAATACTGCCTGGCTACTTGCACAACCTGCAATAAGCTACACACGATGGCGTATTTGCTGAATTGTCTGAACTCATCTGTCAGACATTGGCAGCAACTGTGAAAGAGAAACACGTAGCTCAGTGTTGTATAGTAACGAAGTAAAAATACTTCACTACTGTACTTAAGTACGTTTTGGGAGACTTTGTACTTTACTTGTTTTTTAAAATTCAGCTTACTTTCACTTTTACTTCACTACATTTCTGAGCTTACTTGCATACTTCTACTCCGACACATTTTCTATGCGCCATGCCATACTCTTTACAAAAACAAACAACCAAACAAAAACACACACACACACACACACACACACGAATAAAGTCGTATTTTCACCCAGAGACACCACTGATTACAAGTGACTGCAACGAAGTCAGGCCGATTTCTCATGAGGCATGTCCGGTAGGCTTTTTTGCAGTTGCGCACTTGCGCACTTGTTTGTCAGGAAAATGATCATTTCTCTACATTGATTACAGACCTGCAGCGGGTCTGTAATAAACTTTTCTGCAGCGCGGCTTTCCTTTGAACCTTGAACCAATCGAAGAAGTGGTTCGCAGATCGAAGCAGTGCTTCGATCTATGATTCGTGGATTCATTGTTTTATTTCACTTTATCCTAATTTTTTCCTGCTAAAACCTTGAAGAGCATATGTCTGTGAGTAATATTTATATTTTTATGTTAAACTGACCTGTTATGGTCTTCTGAAACAGTTGATATTTTATTTTATAACTTAAAAACGGGACTGATGCTAACTCATTAGCATGTCTATGGCGTTTTCAATGTTAAAGTTAGCAGTAAGCTGTTTGCTTCAGCACGTTTGTGTTGATTTGTTTTCTGTATAATTAATGGCTCAGCGTTCTTTGTCGTAAAAGAGTCAAATTGTAATTTTTTTAATTTATTTTTATTAATATATTAATAATAATAGCAACAACAATAATAGTCTACATAATAGACAATAATAGTCAATAATAATATACTAATAATGTTACAATACAATTTTAGAGAAAGAGACAAAAAGAACCTAATGAAACAAAACACAACAGAAAAGATAAAACCATGTAACAATGAAAATAAATAAATACATATAGAAATAAATAACTGTTTCCTGTGAACACCTAGTGAGTAGCCTACTCTCGTTTAGGTTTTGAAACCTTGTTTCTGAAGTGTTTTTGTGTGATGTGCACAATTTTCAGTACTTTGACTAATACTACCAGTCATTTACAAGCCTAGATAAACTTTGCAATGTAAAAAAAAAATCAGTCCGTTTTTGATTATTAACATTTACTTGTACTTTTACTTTGAATACTTGAGTACATTTAGTTGTACATTACTTGTCATACTTAAGTACAATAAATACTAGATACTTTAAGACTTTTACTTGAGTAGCATTTCAATCCGTGACTTGAACTTCTACCAAAGTCATTTTTTAATGGGTATCTGTACTTTTACTTAAGTGTGATTTTCCGGTACTTTATACAACACTGGTACAGTGCTAAGCAAGTCAACCATTGCCACAGCCCTGAAGCTTAGGCACACAGAATTGCTCATGGAGCAATCAGTTCTTTCTCTAAAGAGGCAGAAAGAACAAAACACCGAATTGTGCGAGGAGAATAAACTCCTGAAACAGCAATTAGAAGAAGCACAACAGTCTTTTACCCTTGCTGAGAAAAAGTTGGAAGACCTGAAGGCTTCCCCAGATTAGTCCTCTAAATCAGATGCCGCATCGGACACAACATCTTACTCCTGAAAGAAACCCTTCAGGAACGTGACCATGAAATTTGGAAGTTACAAAATGACTTTACAGTAGTTCCGCGCATGGGGAACAAAAACAAGCTCATGGTTTACTTCAACGGGCATACATTGAGCTTAAAACTCTGAAGAGTCATGCTGGAAAGCATGAAGACCTGTTGGGGTCTGAAAAGTTGAAGAACCGTGAGGTGCGGAGCCACCTGAGGGATACCCAAACTCTTTTAGCTGATACTCAAGTACAAAATGAGCACCTCAGTGCTGAAGTGCAATCGTTAAAACATGAACTCCAATTAACCCTCTGGGGTCCGAGGGCATGTTTTGGACAGTTCACTCGCCTGGCATAAATGTTTTATTATTGCTGTTAACAGCTCTCCCTGCATCCCACAATCAAGTTTTATGTCTCTTTTTTTCAGGACAACCTGTGCTTTCAGAATATATATGTTTGATTGTGTTTTATAAGTGTAATAAAGGTTTACAATCAAAAATAGGCAAGGAAAAAATAAAGCGAAAAATAACTTTCCACACACATTTATTCAAAACACACAGCAAAGTATAATAAACAACTGTTTTTGTTATGTGTCGGACGCAGGTGGAGAACCGACCAGCGTTTGAAGGACCCAGTATAAAATAAGCAGAGCACGGTACAAAGGATAACAGAATTTAATAACATAACAGTGAGTGCTGAATAATCACAAATGAGTGCACGGTCTGGCGAGGTGGAATTACGGTGCGCTCCCAGCAGCACAAACGGTCCGGAGCCAGAACAGTTCGGACCCAAGGACCCCGCCGACACCCCCCAGGTGGCCGCGACCAACCGAGTCTGTGAAAGAGGAAACCATCATGTGAGTCCACCACTCCACACACAGAGAGACCACTCAAAGGTGTACATAAACAGCAAACACTTCCTGGCTTAATTACCAATCAGCTTCCCACCCTGCAGGCATGGAACACCCAGTTCAATTCTCCACTGCAGTGGAAGCTGATTAAACGACTAACATAACAGCTCAATATAATAAGGTGTGAGGGACACCACATCTACTGACTGTACTCATGTTAGTCACAAAACCTAAAGTACCTCAGGAAGTGTGCTGACGAGCATGAGACCTCACCCCCTCCTCTTTCACAGACCATGGCATCAAACCTGGTACGGTCTCTGCATCCATGATGATGAGATGGCTCTCTAGACGACGATCTCACCCGTCTGGTCACAAGGTCGAGTCTCTGGCAAATACACACTGTGTACTCCAGACTTAAATGCAACCATGCTCCAATCCATAAAGATGCACCACAGCTGTGAGTCCTGACGAGCTGCACATAACAAGCTTCAGGTGATCAGGGTGAGGTCCTGATAACTCAGCCACACAGCCACTCAGTCCTGAACGCATGCCACCTGGAAGGAAAAACAAAAGACAGAAAACAGAAGACAGAAACAAAAGGCAGCCAGGCACCCCAACCATACAACAGTTTTGACACTTTATAAACACTGTAAAAAATTCCAAGTTGAGTCAACTTAAAATAATTTGTAACCTCGCTGCCTTAAAATTTTGATTAAGGCTCGCAAATTATTTTAGGTAATTTGAACTCACAACTTAGTGTCTCCAACTTTAAAGACCAAGTTCACATGACTTATTTGTTCTGGGAACTTTCTTTTTTTAGTCAAATAAACAAATATTTATGTTCCATCAGCAGCGATACTCAAGTAATCTCAACTCACTTTTAAATCAGGCTCACAAGGTATATCAAGTAATTTCAACTTAGTTGTGAGTTGAAATTACTTGAAATAATTTGCTAGCCTTAATCAAAATTTTAAGGCAGCGAGGTTACAAATTATTTTAAGTTAAGTCAGCTTGGGATTTTTTTCTTTTTCTTTTTCTTTCTTTTTTTTTTTTTTTTTTTTTTACAGCATGTATCAAAGGCTTACTCTTAACTGCAGCTGTCAGGGTACGAATCTGACACAAATCCTGTGTTGAGAAAGGCCATCTTCAACTACTTTGTTTGAAAACAATAGGCTACCAAGTAGAGCATAAAGTAAAACCAATTAATTTATGAAACAATTTATTCAGTAAACATTCATTTCAAGTTATTCTTAAAACATCTTTTTAAATCATTAACATAACTAAAAACAGAACAAAACGACAGATTGTCTCTTACCACGTGTCAGTGTGTGGATTGGGGATACACAGAGAGGGACCATCACAAGCAGCAAGAGCACTTGACTGCCATTCATTCTAAATGGACACTGGCATTATAGAGCACCTTGGCGCCCAGCGCCCTGCGATGCCAGCGTCCAGTGCTGAATTTGTAAAGTGGGAGGTCCCGGAGCGCAGAGGATGGGTGGCTCCGGTGCAGAAAAAAAAAGAAGGGGGGGGGGGGGGCTTGCGAACAACACTGTGCGCCACACCGAAAATAAACTGGGCATGTATTGTAGGCCTACTAGTCACACCAAATCCGGATAGAGTACAAATTCCTCAGTGGTCCCTTGTTTATTGCAGGAGTTACGCGAGCGACTGCAGCCACAGGTTGCCATGTAATCCCTATGTAAGGACGCGTTTTGGCACCAAACCGCGCAGCGCGACGCTAATGAAGCGACTTTGAGCGTTTTGTGCGTTTGTGGCACGATATTGCGTCGCGTCACGTCGTGTTGCCCTCCTCCCCAAGTTTAAAAATCTGAACTTTTTCGTCTCGTCGCGCCGCGATGACCAATCAGGGACTGAATATGTAGTGACGTGGAGATGTCTGGAGTTTGACTGAAGATGTGAACATGTCCTGTCTCTGGTAGCAGCCTGTGAGCAGGACTTATGTCTCTTTTGTCCTTTATTTCACAATCATGACAGTTTTTGGAGCGAGCAGCAGCACCACAGCAGGGTGAGCGGAGTTTCTTTTTCTTTTCTTTTTTTTACATGCGCACGCGAAGGAATCACCCATGGAGATTATTTTACTTATTAACTACACAGATGTATAATAAAGCAAATGGTGACTGGTTTCTAAAGACAATTATGACAGAGTTTTTTTGGGAAAGAGCGAGGAGCAGCCTCACAGCAAGCCGCGGAGTTTCGTTCTTTCTTTTTCTTTTTTTTTTCTACGTGGGCGCACGAGCGAATCGTCTGTGTGGAGAATATTTTATTAACTACACAGATGTATAATAAAACAAATGGTGACTGGTTTCTAAACACAATTATGACAGAGTTTTTTGGGGGAGGAGCGAGCTGCAGCAAGCAGCGGAGTTTCTTTTTTTTTTATTGTTTACATGTGTGCGCTTTTCACAACAACTCGCTCCGTGTGATCAAGGTCTGTCATGATGACTTGACGCCGAGCGGAATGGAAGCTCCTCCTATTTGATGACGCACCGGGGCGAATTTTCGCAGCAAAAGTCCACCCAAGAAGGGCGACACACCGGGCGAAGGAGGCGCGTCCGTCGCCACACGACCCACGCGAATTTGTAGTGTCTGATCGCACCCGGTGTGAACGAGGCGGAAATCCACGAAGTAGCGCTATTTTTTTACACTTATTATAGATGTTTTAAGGCTGTAAAACCCCTCACTACACACTTTTCTCAAACAGGCACTAACATTTTCTCACTTTTCTCTCTTGTGTAAACACTCTCTTTTTTCTTCTGTGCGAGAAGATTATAAACAGACACACGCAGAACACAATGCGCAGCTCTCCCTTCACTCACTGCCTCCGGGGGTACGGATGCAGGACCTGCAAAGAATCCAAGTCCTCTCTCGATGGCCACGGAGCTCTGCGGCTACAGTCAACATCCGGATCAAAACAGCGAGTGTAGCCTCTGGACCTGTTGCCAGATTTGGCGCAATTCCGCACAGCAGACAGGAGGGCGGCGGTGTGATTGGCAGTGAGAGCAATCACGGTGATTTTTTAAAATGATTTTGTTAGTCAAGAGAGGTGGCGGATCACGGATCCAGTATAAATAGCTGGCGGAGCCAACGTCAGAGGTTCCGGAGCGCGCGTCCGAGGTTCCGGAGCGCGCTTCGGCTTGCTCCCCCTCAAATTAAGCCCTGCTAGCATCCATTGAGAATGAATGGCAGCCAACTCCTGTTGCTGCTCATTATGGTCCCTGTCTGCATGTACAGTTACTGAGGCTGTGTGTGTGCCTGTAACTTCAGCATAAAACAAAACTTTGCACAAAACTAAAACTTTTCTTTCACATTCCTTGTAATTCTTTGAAAATGTACTGGAAACAGGTATGGCTTAACTAATGTGGAAATAAGTGGCTACTTTGTTGTGCAGAACATCTGTGTGTGTCATATGTGTAAACAGGACACTCAACAAATAGTGTTAGAATACAAATGACAGGGCAGAACATCTTTACACTGTGTGCTGAAGCAATTTGTTGCACAGTCCATGAGCCCGAGCAGAGCAGGTGCTTCCCCCAATGTCCATGATTACCTTCTGAATGACCTCAAAGGTGTACTTCAGTCCCTTAGGATAATCAATGTTGACACAGTAAAGTAGTCCAATCAGCATCACAAAGCCATTTGGTACATCTCGCAACTTGCGCAAAACAATGCGCTCCTCCAGGATTACTGCAATATCCACAATGTTCTGGGCTGTCATCTCCGCATTTTGCTCTGTGATGATCAGTAGGCCAACATCCACTCCTTTTATCACTGCTGGTGCCTCCATGGAGTCAGTGGTCTGAAGTGTAGCAGACCACGATGTGTATGTTGTATTGTGCGTTCAAAAGGATTCCATTTGTTGATGGTGTAGTTCTGCAGAGTGCAGAGATAAAATTTTCTCCTTTAATCCACCATGAGGCAAAGAAAATTCGCAATGCTGGATTACGGCAGTGGACGCATGGAGTGGATGCAGGCATGGGATGACAAAGGGGACTGTGCAGGGGCGGTATTGTGAGCATGTGCGAAACCTGCCAACTTATTGGACAAGTTGACCAATCACATATTTCTGAGTTGACTGTACTATTTCACTTGTTGAATGGATCAAAACTTAACATTTCTAGTTGTCTCAACTTTTTGGCAAAATTTAGTTGACCTGAATCAAAAAAATAAGTTAAAGGAACTAAAAGCAAAAAATTTTTTTACAGTGAAGGTAATTTGAGGTCTTGTGTGCAAAACTGTACAACAAAAAGTTTCAAACAATAAAGACAAATGCACATTTTGAACAATATATACAAAATGGTCTATGCGTTTTGTTATTTTGATATGGTAAACAGTGCTTTATGCAGAGAAAGCAACAGAGTTATCCAGTAACTGTTATGTGGGCCGCTGAAGAGGAGGTACTGCTGGCCCACCACCACCAGAGGGCGCCCTGCTTGGAGTGCGGGCTCCAAGCACGAGAGGGCGCCGGACCCTGAAGAAGTGACAGCTGTCATTCATCCCCTGCACCAGCTGTCACTCGTTCATCATCAGCATCACCATCTTAAAAGCCGGATCGGAACTCCACCTCCTCGCCGAGAAATCGACTACCGTAAGGTAATTTCTCTGCTGACTCATACGTTGAGTAATAACCTGAACTTTTGTTGCAGCCGGTATCCTGTGGTGTTCGCCCTTATCTGGGAAGTGGCGTGGAGCGTGACGACGACAACCGCGCTACAGATAAGTGGTCACACCAGGAGCTGCACGAGTGTGTGATTCGGAGGTGGAGGTTCTCCTCCTAACTGTGTACAGACTATAGACCACTGAGTGTAAGGAGTTACACTCATTCATCTTTTCTCTGCTTTCTGCCAGCAGTACCAGGGTCGACAGCCGAAGACAGAGGTCACCTGGGGATTCGGGACTTGGCGGCTCCGGTGTTCTTCAGACCGTTGGTGGTGGAGGCCGTGTGGGACGCGGTCTCTCTCTCGTCGGGGTCTTCTATCTTCGAGCCTGCCCACACGTCACCTGGTGTTAATTGACTTTGCAATTTCTGTACATTTCGTTGTGTATTGTCACAACAGTAAATTGTTACCTTTTGGCTTACTCATTGTCCGTTCATTTTGCGCCCCCTGTTGTGGGTCCGTGCTACGACACCTTCCCAACAGGATTTCTCGGCCAATCGTCATGGATTCCGAGGGGCGTCAGCTCGAGCGTGAACGGCCAATGGCAGAGCCAGGAGCGCAGGCGTCAGCAGGAGGCGTGTTGGGTGAGCTGCAGCAGATCTTAACCGCCTTCACGGCTCGGTTGGATTTAGTGACCGAGCAGAATGTCCTCCTTAATCGGAGAGTGGAGGCTCTCGCCGCCAGGGTGGAAGCGCACTATCAGGGCGCTGCTGCAGCTTCCTCCTCTGGCTGGTCCTGGCCTGAATCAGACGTACCACTGGTCGTTCAACAAAACCCCCCACCATCCCCTGAAGCTTACATAAGCCCTCCGGAGCCGTACGGGGGCTGTGTCGAGACGTGCGCGGACTTCCTCATGCAGTGTTCGCTCGTCTTTCACAGCGCCCTGTCATGTACGCCTCAGATGCTAGCCGGGTAGCTTATGTTATCAATCTGCTTCGAGGAGAGGCACGCGCATGGGCTACGGCGCTTTGGGAGCAGAACTCACGGCTCCTAACGTCTTATGCTGGGTTTGTACGGGGAGTTCAAACAAGTGTTTGATCATCCTAACAGAGGCGAGACTGCTTCAAAACGTGCTGCTGTCGTAAGACAGGGGCGCCGTAGCGCAGCCGAGTATGCAGTCGACTTCCGCATCGCGGCAGCGAGGTCCGGCTGGAATAACGTTTGCGCTCCGCGCCGCCTTCGTAAATGGACTGTCACCGGTCCTCAAGGAGCACCTACTGGCGAAGGAGGAACCGCGGGATTTTGACGGGCTTGTCGATTTGGTTATACGCTTAGACAACCGTTTGACTGAGCATCGTCGGGAGCAGGCCGGGGGGCGTGACCGGGCACGAGCCGTCCCTCCCCCTTCCGGTTCCGATAAGACGTCCCCACGCTTCACTGCCAGAGGGCCCCGTGGGGCTACAGCTCCCCCTGCTGAGGAGGCTATGGACACGAGCAGGGCCAAAGTAAAATTAAGTGACAGACAAAGGAGACTGGCCCGCGGGGAGTGTTTTGTCTGCGGCTCTTGTGAGCACATGCAGAGGGACTGCCCTGAACGGTCAAACTACAAACGCCCGTCCTTAGAATCTGGGCTAAGGGTGGGTCATAACACACACGCGGAAAGACCCCGCAGATCGGCACGAATCCCAGTAACAATCCTTTGTGAGGAGTTAACCCTTCACGCCCCAGCACTGATAGACACGGGGTCAGAGGGGAATCTGCTGGACAGCAGATGGGCAAGGGAAGTAGGGCTCCCTCTGGTGGCTCTGCCGGCACCATTGCAGGTGCGAGCACTAGATGGCACCCTGCTTCCATTGATCACACATCAGACACAACCAGTGACATTGGTTGTGTCTGGGAATCACAGGGAGGAGATAGTGTTCCATGTAACACCATCTACCTCCCGAGTGATTTTGGGCTTTCCATGGATGGTGAAGCACAATCCCCGGGTTGATTGGCCGTCCGGGGTTGTGACGCAGTGGAGCGAAGCCTGCCACCGGGAGTGTTTAGGATCCTCGGTTCCCCCCGGCACTACAGCTAATGAGGAGGTCAAAGTCCCCCCCAATCTATCGGCGGTGCCAGAGGAGTACCACGATCTTGCTGACGTTTTCAGCAAAGATCTGGCGCTCACTCTTCCTCCGCACCGGCCGTACGATTGTGCCATCGATTTAGTCCCGGGCGTTGAGTACCCGTCCAGTAGGTTGTACAACCTCTCACGTCCGGAACGCGAATCAATGGAGACCTACATCCGGGACTCCTTAGCTGCCGGGCTGATCCGAAACTCCACCTCCCCGATGGGTGCTGGTTTCTTTTTTGTGGGCAAGAAAGACGGCGGACTCCGTCCATGCATTGATTACAGAGGGCTGAACGAGATCACGGTTCGCAACCGATACCCGTTACCTCTGTTAGATTCAGTGTTCACGCCCCTGCATGGAGCCCAAATCTTTACGAAATTGGATCTTAGAAATGCGTACCACCTGGTTCGGATCCGGAAGGGAGACGAATGGAAGACGGCATTCACACCCGTTAGGTCACTTCGAGTACCTGGTCATGCCGTTCGGCCTCACTAACGCCCCCGCGACGTTCCAAGCTTTGGTAAATGACGTCTTGCGGGACTTCCTGCATCGGTTCGTCTTCGTATATCTGGACGATATACTCATCTTTTCTCCGGACCCTGAGACCCATGTCCAGCATGTACGTCAGGTCCTACAGCGGTTGTTGGAGAACCGGCTGTTTGTGAAGGGCGAGAAGTGCGAGTTCCACCGCACTCTTTGTCCTTCCTGGGGTTCATCATCTCCTCCAACTCTCGTCGCCCCTGATCTGGCTAAGGTTGCGGCGGTGAGAGATTGGCCCCAACCAACAGCCGCAGGAAACTACAGCAGTTCCTCGGTTTTGCAAATTTTTACAGGAGGTTCATCAAAGGTTACAGTCAGGTAGTTAGCCCCCCTGACTGCCTGACCTCCACCAAGGTCCCCTTTGCCTGGTCGGATCGGTGCGAAGCCGCGTTCCAGGAGTTGAAACGCCGGTTCTCGACTGCGCCAGTTCTGGTGCAGCCTGATCCTGATCGCCAGTACGTAGTAGAAGTGGACGCCTCTGACTCAGGGATAGGAGCCGTGCTGTCCCAGAGCGTGGAGGCTGATAAGGTTCTCCATCCTTGTGCCTTTTATTCCCGCAGGTTGACCCCAGCTGAACGGAACTATGACGTTGGCAATCGGGAACTTCTTGTGGTGAAGGAGGCCCTTGAAGAGTGGAGACACCTGCTGGAGGGGGCTTCGTTGCCCTTCACGGTTTTCACTGACCATCGGAACCTGGAGTACATCCGGACCGCCGAGCGGCTGAACCCCAGGCAAGCCCGCTGGTCTCTGTTCTTCGGGCGCTTTGACTTCCGGATTACATACCGCCCCGGGACCAAGAACCAAAAACCAGATGCATTGTCCCGGGTGCACGAAGAAGAAGCCAAAGCGGGGCTGTCAAACCCCACCGAGACCATCATCCCCGAGTCCACTGTCGTGGCCGCCCTTACCTGGGACGTGGAGAAGACCGTCCGGGAGGCCCTGACCAGGAGCCCGGACCTGGGGACGGGCCCCAAGGACAGACTGTACGTCCCACCAGAGGCAAGAGCTGCCGTATTGGACTTCTGTCACGGGTCCAAGCTCTCCTGTCATCCCGGGGTGCGTAGGACCGTGGCAGTAGTCCAGCAGCGCTTCTGGTGGGCGTCCCTGGAAACCGACGTCCGGGACTACATCCAGGCCTGTACCATCTGCGCCAGGGGCAAGGCAGACCATCGGAGGACGACGGGCCTCCTCCAACCCCTGCCGGTGCCTCATCGCCCCTGGTCTCACATCGGCCTGGATTTCATCACGGGCCTCCCGCCGTCCCAGGGCAACAACGTAATCCTCACGATAGTGGACCGGTTCTCCAAGGCGGCCCACTTCGTGGCCCTCCCGAAGCTCCCGACGGCCCAGGAGACGGCAGACCTCCTGGTCCACCACGTCATGCGGCTGCATGGGATACCGTCGGACATCGTCTCGGATCGTGGTCCCCAGTTCTCTTCACAGGTGTGGAAGAGTTTCTGCAAGGAGCTGGGGGCCACCGTGAGTCTCTCGTCCGGGTACCACCCCCAGACCAACGGCCAGGCAGAGCGGGCCAACCAGGAGTTGGAGCAGGCCCTTCGGTGTGTCACCTCCGCACATCCGGCGGCCTGGAGTCACCATCTGGCCTGGATCGAGTATGCCCACAACAGCCAAGTTTCGTCTGCCACCGGCCTCTCCCCTTTTGAGGTGTGTTTGGGGTACCAGCCCCCATTATTCCCGCTGGTGGAGGGAGAGGTCGGTGTGCCCTCGGTCCAGGCCCACCTTCGGAGATGTCGCCGGGTGTGGCGGACCGCCCGCTCTGCCCTGTTAAAGGCCCGGATGAGGGCCAAGTCCCATGCCGACCGCCGACGGTCCCCGGCCCCCACGTTCCAGCCCGGGCAGGAGGTGTGGCTCTCGACCAAGGACATTCCCCTCTGTGTGGACTCCCCCAAACTGAAAGACAGATACATCGGACCCTTCCCAATCCTCAAGATCAT
Source organism: Thalassophryne amazonica (assembly GCF_902500255.1). Taxonomy (NCBI): domain Eukaryota; kingdom Metazoa; phylum Chordata; class Actinopteri; order Batrachoidiformes; family Batrachoididae; genus Thalassophryne; species Thalassophryne amazonica. The sequence goes on from NC_047109.1 coordinate 18,708,981, forward strand.
CAACCCAGCCGCGGTGAAGCTCCGACTCCCAGCTTCACTGCGGATCCACCCGGTATTCCACGTGTCCCACATAAAGCCTCACCACACCTCGCCCCTCTGTGCACCTGGACCTACGCCGCCTCCTGCCCGGCTCATCGACGGGGAACCTGCTTGGACGGTCCGCAGGCTCCTGGACGTCCGTCGTAAGGGCCGGGGGTTCCAATATCTGGTGGACTGGGAGGGGTATGGACCTGAAGAACGCTCCTGGGTGAAGAGGAGCTTCATCCTGGACCCGGCCCTCCTGGCCGAGTTCTACAGCCGACACCCGGACAAGCCCGGTCGGGCACCAGGAGGCGCCCGTTGAGGGGGGGGTCCTGTTATGTGGGCCGCTGAAGAGGAGGTACTGCTGGCCCACCACCACCAGAGGGCGCCCTGCTTGGAGTGCGGGCTCCAAGCACGAGAGGGCGCCGGACCCTGAAGAAGTGACAGCTGTCATTCATCCCCTGCACCAGCTGTCACTCGTTCATCATCAGCATCACCATCTTAAAAGCCGGATCGGAACTCCACCTCCTCGCCGAGAAATCGACTACCGTAAGGTAATTTCTCTGCTGACTCATACGTTGAGTAATAACCTGAACTTTTGTTGCAGCCGGTATCCTGTGGTGTTCGCCCTTATCTGGGAAGTGGCGTGGAGCGTGACGACGACAACCGCGCTACAGATAAGTGGTCACACCAGGAGCTGCACGAGTGTGTGATTCGGAGGTGGAGGTTCTCCTCCTAACTGTGTACAGACTATAGACCACTGAGTGTAAGGAGTTACACTCATTCATCTTTTCTCTGCTTTCTGCCAGCAGTACCAGGGTCGACAGCCGAAGACAGAGGTCACCTGGGGATTCGGGACTTGGCGGCTCCGGTGTTCTTCAGACCGTTGGTGGTGGAGGCCGTGTGGGACGCGGTCTCTCTCTCGTCGGGGTCTTCTACCTTCGAGCCTGCCCACACGTCACCTGGTGTTAATTGACTTTGCAATTTCTGTACATTTCGTTGTGTATTGTCACAACAGTAAATTGTTACCTTTTGGCTTACTCATTGTCCGTTCATTTTGCGCCCCCTGTTGTGGGTCCGTGCTACGACACCTTCCCAACAGTAACATTCACATGCAAACTAGTGGAGCAATCCTGATAGTTACACACTCTTTGTTTGGGCACATGCGATTGTCATCAGAGGCCCTCTGTCTGCTTTCACTTTCACTGTGCATAATGGCGCAGGGCGCACTGAGTGTGTACTAATAGTATGTGCTCATTGGACCACCCAGGGGGCTATTCAAACGGGCCAACTTGTAACATATCACTCCTGAAAACGATCTTTGGCTTTTCATGTGAGGTAAATCTGCCCTACGATTGGATTTTGGAAAACCATGTGACGGTGAACCAATTCTGATTAGACACTCACATTGCGCACATCATCACACAGCTTCTATGAGGAGTACAAAGATGGCTGATGGCTGGCTCGAAAGTCTGTGGAGTTAACTTTCCAGCAAAAAAAGAGTAACTTTCTGTCTCATATCATTAAAAAGTTATTTATAATTTAGTAAAGCTTACGACAGCATCGGCCCCAGAGGGTTAAACTCCCAACCACCGGGAGAAAGTGAACAAAGAGTCATGTGGGAAAACGGAACTCAAATGTTCACCACTGCAAGGAGTTGCGCCCTGAATCTCCATCAGAACCCATATCACATCTTTGGGAGCTCCAACCTCCTTAGCATGGGTATCGTGAGACACTGTCTCTCATTCCCATTCACCTGCATCCTACCAACTTCCTTAATGACAGAGAACTGGTCAAGATTGCATGCCTCATTAATTGTTTCGAGCCAACTCCAGGAGGCTCCCCTGACACCTGTGCGTATTTAAATGACATACGCAATTACCTCAGGGATTTCACTCATGCTACCGGTGAACATTACATCTACCTCATCAAGCGGACTACCAGCTGCGAGGTTAGCCGGTTCGTTGAGCATCAACCAGGGGAGGTACGACAGGACTTTACTTGGACCATTCAGTTCGGACAGGCCTAGCCACCGCTATGGCCATCAAGCAAGTCAGGCGTGATCCGCCACAACAATATTATAACCAGCTTCTCTGTACCTATTTTGGCACCGGAAATGAACCAGGTATGGAAGTAGACCTTAACTTTAAAACCTTCTTCCTTGAGAACCTACACCCTACCACAAGTCATCATTTTGGAATCCTGGGAGATCCCAATGAGGCTACCATACAGTACCTGCGTGACCTTGCTGTGAAAGATTTTGCTAAACAAAGTAAAAGAGGGTAAACCTGAAGACAAAATGATTCTCAGCCTTGAAGCGCCAAGGCCTACCCTCCTGCATGAAGGCACTTCTGGAGGGTCATTTAAACCCCATACAGGCTCTGCCACTACCTCTCTTCGACAGATGAAACCATCTGTCAGAGGCCAACTAAAGGATCGAGGCGGACCACAGGCAAAACCGCAGTGGTCCCAACAAAACCAAAATGACTTTGGAACCAGAGAGTGCTCCGAACCTGGTGAAAATTGGGGTAACAAGTTCAAACCCAGACAGTGGGAAAAGCCCACCACTTGGGAAGATCACCCTGATGACAGACGTAATTTCCCAGGTGGCCAATCCCAAGGATGGCAGGGTTCAAGATACCCACATCAGGGGCCACCTGGGCGCAACACTCAAAGTGCTTGGAACCGAGACTCCAGATAAAGAGACCAGTCCAAGCACAATGGTAAGAATGTGGACTCAAGCCTCCACAAAGAAATATGCGAGATCATGAGAGGCCTCCTCCAAGAGTTTGAGGACGAAAAAGCCCAAAAGAAAGCTAACATGCAAACCCAGTGTCTACTACTACTACTGGTGGTTGGCTCTCACTGCGGTATTGTATCACTTCCTGTTCTGGAGCACAGCGGTGTTTTGCTGTATCTGTTAGCTGTTTAATCTGCGCAGTTAGATTGATCTAGTTAACTAGATAACGATTTGTTTCACAGTGTAATCTTCACGTGCCTTAACTAAAGCACACCCTCTGCTGAATCACCTCTAAATTATTTACACATTATTCACTTTGTGTGTTTTTAGGAATCCACTAGCTTAGCGCAGCTACTAGCTCTTAGCCGGTTTAGCATGGTGGCTTCTCCTGTCTCTCCCGCACTTTTCTGCTCTGGGTGTGAAATGTTTAGTTATTCCTAGGCCTCCTTTAGCAGTAATGGCACTTGTAATAAGTGTAGCTTATTCGTAGTTTTGGAGGCCAGGCTGGGCGAATTGGAGACTTGGCTCCGCACCTTGGAAAATCCTACAGCTAGCCAGGCCCTTGTAGTCGGTGCGGACCAAGGTAGCTTACCCGCCGTTAGTTCCCCTCCAGCAGATCCCGAGCAGCCGGGAAAGCAGGCCGACTGGGTGACTGTGAGGAGGAAGCGTAGTCCTAAACAGAAGCCACGTGTACACCGCCAACCCATTCACATCTCTAACCGTTTTTCCCCACTCGGCAACACACCCGCCGAGGAACAAACTCTGGTTATTGGCGATTCTGTTTTGAGAAATGTGAAGTTAGCGACACCAGCAACCATAGTCAATTGTCTTCCGGGGGTCAGAGCAGGCGACATTGAAGGAAATTTGAAACTGCTGGCTAAGGCTAAGTGTAAATTTGGTAAGATTTTAATTCACGTCGGAAGTAATGACACCCGGTTACGCCAATCGGAGGTCACTAAAATTAATATTGAATCAGTGTGTAACTTTGCAAAAACAATGTCGGACTCTGTAGTTTTCTCTGGGCCCCTCCCCAATCGGACCGGGAGTGACATGTTTAGCCGCATGTTCTCCTTGTTCTCCTCCGAAGAGGAGGTACTTCTGGCCAACGCCAGAGGGCGCCCTGCCTGTAGTCGGGTTTCAGGCACCAGAGGGTGCAGTTACTACCCAGGAGCCAGGACTGACAGCTGTCAGTAATCATCATCACTGCACCATAAAAGCCTGGAGGAGACACCACATCTCTGTCGAGATAGCAGATGGGCTAAAGAAGTAGGGCTCCCTCTAGTGGCTCTTCCTTCACCAGTGAGGGTACGGGCACTAGATGGCACCCTTCTTCCACTAATCACACACCAGACACAGCCCGTAACACTGGTTGTGTCTGGGAATCACAGGGAGGAGATTGTGTTCTTTGTAACACCTTCTACCTCCAGAGTTATTTTGGGCTATCCATGGATTAGTAAGCACAATCCCCTGATCGATTGGCCGTCTTGGGTTGTGGCTCAATGGAGCAAAACCTGCCACCGGTGTGACTGCTAAAGAGGAAGTTCAGTCCCTCCCAATCTCACAGCGGTGCCAGTTGAGTACCACGATCTTGCTGACGTTTTCAGCAAAGATCTGGCACTCACGCTTCCCCCGCATCGAACGTATGATTGTGCGATTGATTTAATCCCGGGTGCTGAGTATCCGTCCAGCAAACTGTACAACCTCTCACGCCCCGAGCGAGAATCGATGGAGACCTACATCTGGGACTCTTTAGCTGCCAGGTTGATCCGGAACTCGTCCTCCCCGTTAGGTGCTGGTTTCTTTTTTGTGGGCAAGAAGGACTGCGTCCATGCATTGATTTTAGAGGGCTGAACGAGATCACGGTTCGCAACCGATACCCGTTGCCCCTGTTAGATTCAGTGTTCACGCCCCTGCATGGAGCCAAAATATTTACGAAATTGGATCTTAGGAATGCGTATCACCTGGTTCGGATCCGGAAGGGAGACGAATGGAAGACGGCATTTAATACCCCGTTAGGTCATTTTGAGTACCTGGTCATGCCTTTCGGCCTCACTAATGCCCCCGCGACGTTCCAAGCATTGGTAAATGATGTCTTGCGGGACTTCCTGCATCGGTTCGTCTTCGTATACCTAGATGATATCCTCATCTTCTCCCCGGATCCTGAGACCCATGTTAAGCATGTACGTCAGGTCCTGCAGCGGTTGTTGGAGAACCGGCTGTTTGTGAAGGGCGAGAAGTGCGAGTTCCACCGTACTTCTTTGTCCTTCCTGGGGTTCATAATCTCCTCCAACTCCGTCACCCCTGATCCGGCCAACGTAGCGGCGGTGAGAGATTGGCCCCAGCCAGCAAGCCGTAAGAAGCTGCAATAGTTCCTCAGCTTCGCTAATTTCTATCGGAGGTTTATCAAGGGCTATAGTCAGGTTGTTGGTCCCCTTACAGCCCTGACCTCCCCAAAAGTTCCCTTCACCTGGTCAGATCGGTGCGAAGCCGCGTTTAGGGAGTTGAAACACCGGTTCTCTACTGCGCCAGTTCTGGTGCAGCCTGATCCTAGCCGCCAGTTTGTTGTGGAAGTAGATGCCTCTGACTCAGGGATAGGAGCCGTGCTGTCCCAGAGCGGGGACTCCGATAAGGTTCTCCACCCCGTGCCTATTTCTCCCGCAGGTTGACCCCAGCAGAGCGGAATTATGACGTCGGCATTCAGGAGCTCCTGGCGGTGAAGGAGGCCCTGGAGGAGTGGAGACACTTGTTGGAGGGAGCTGTGGTTCCATTCATGGTTTTCACCGACCATCGGAACCTGGAGTACATCTGGACCGCTAAGCGTCTGAACCCCAGGCAAGCCCGTTGGTCTCTCTTTTTTGGACGTTTTGACTTCAGGATCACGATTCGCCCTGGGACTAAGAACCAGCGGTCAGACACACTGTCCCGGGTGCATGAAGAAGAAGTCAAAGTGGAGCTGTCGGATCCACCAGAAAACATCATCCCGGAGTCCACTATCATCGCCACACTGACGTGGGACGTGGAGAACATCGTCAGGGAGGCCCTGACCCGTCACCCGGACCCCGGCGGTGGACCACCTAACCATTTGTACGTCCCACCAGACACTAGGACTGCAGTTTTGGACTTCTGTCATGGTTCTAAGCTCACCTGCCATCCAGGGGTGCGAAGGACCGTGGCAGTTGTCCGGCAGCAGTTCTGGTGGGTGTCTTTGGAAGCCGACATCTGGGAGTATGTCTGGGCCTGTACCACCTGTGCCAGGGGCAAGGCAGTCCACCAACCAGAGAAGGGACTCCTCCAGCCGCTGCCAGTGTCTCATCGCCCCTGGTCCCACATCGGCCTGGACTTCGTCATGGGTCTCCCTGCGTCCCAGGGAATGACAACCATCCTGACGATAGTGGACCGGTTCTCCAAGGCGGCCCACTTCGTGGCCCTCCCGAAGCTTCCGATGGCCCAGGAGACTGCAGACCTCCTGGTCCACCACGTCATACGTCTGCATGGTATCCCTGCGAACATCATCTCGGATCGTGGTCCCCAGTTCTCCTCGCAAGTCTGGAGGAGTTTCTGTAGGGAACTGAGGGCCACCGTGAGCCTTTCATCCGGGTACCACCCACAGACCAACGGACAAGCAGAGCGGGCTAATCAAGAGCTAGAACAGGCCCTACGGTGTTTGACCTCCACGCACCCGATGGCCTGGAGTCAACATCTGGCCTGGATCGAGTACGCTAATAACAGTCAAGTTTCATCAGCAACCAGCCTCTCCCCATTTGAAGCATGTTTGGGGTACCAGCCCCCATTGTTTCCAGCTGTGGAGGGAGAGGTCGGGGTTCCCTCGGTCCAGGCCCACCTCAGGAGGTGCCGTTGGGTGTGGCGAACAGCCCACTCTGCCCTGCTGAAAGCCCGGACGAGGGCGAAGAGCCATGCAGACCGCCGACGCGCCCCGGCCCCAGACTATCAGCCCGGGCAGGAGGTCTGGCTTTCAACCAAGAACATTCCTCTCAACACGGAGTCACCAAAACTCATGGACAGATACATCGGACCCTTCAAGATCACTAAAGTCATCAGTCCAGCCGCAGTGAAGCTGAAACTCCCAGCTTCACTGCGGATTCATCCCGTGTTTCATGTCTCCAAATTGAAGCCATACCACACCTCGGACCTCTGCACCCCCGGACCGGCACTGCCTCCTGCCCGCATCATCGACGGCGACCCTGCGTGGACAGTCCGCAGGCTCTTGGATGTTCACTGGAGGGGTCGGGGTCTCCAGTATCGGATGGACTGGGAAGGTTACGGACCTGAAGAGCGCTCCTGGGTGAAAAGGAGCTTCATCCTGGATCCGGCCCTCCTGGCCAAGTTCTACCAGCGACACCCCGACAAGCCTGGTCGGGTGCCAGGAGGCACCCGTTGAGGGGGGGGGTCCTGTTGTGTGGGCCGCCCAAAGAGGAGGTACTGCTGGCCAACGCCAGAGGGCGCCCTGCCTGTAGTCGGGTTTCAGGCACCAGAGGGCGCAGTTAGGACTGACAGCTGTCAGTAATCATCATCACTGCACCATAAAAGCCTGGAGGAGACACCGCATTTCTGCCGAGATATCTGTTTACCACACAGGTAACCTTCTCAGCCTTTCTCTGTGCCGTACGCACATATTGAATGCTAACTTGTTTGCAGTCATTACCTACCGTAACTAACAGCTTGGAGCTGGTGTGTTGGAAATGTGGAGGAGTCGGCGATTCCGCTCCTAAATTTCTTCCTGTTCAGTAGGCACTGCACGAACTGGTTTTCCTGCTACCTGAGAGTGAAGGACTTGTCACTCCAGAAAGAACTGTGAGTTTGCTGACTGCTTACTGGGTGTCCACACACCCACCATTAACCTGTTTTTGTTCCTGCCAGCAGTACCGGATCTGACAGCTGGAAGCAGAGGCCACCTGGGGACTCGGGACTTGGCGGCTTCAGTATACTGCAGGTCTTCATTGGCGGCGGAACCTTGGGGGCCCTGGCTCTTCTCTGGATAGGCGTCTCCTACCCTCGGGCCTGCCCACACGTCACCTATTGTATTTTGTGATCGACTGTCTAAAAGCAGTATTTGACCTGTTGTGCACATTTGCCACAATAAATTGTATTTATTGGATTATCTATTGACCGTGCATTACACTTTCCCCAACACCTTGAATTGCTGGCTGTCTGAGTGGTGTCCAAAAAATTAGGTGGGCTTTATAGATAATTGGCAAAGCTTCTGGGGAAAACCTGGTCTTGTTAGGAGAGACGGCATCCATCCCACTTTGGATGGAGCAGCTCTCATTTCTAGAAATCTGGCCAATTTTCTTAAATCCTCCAAACCGTGACTATCCAGGGTTGGGACCAGGAAGCAGAGTTGTAGTCTTACACACCTCTCTGCAGCTTCTCTCCCCCTGCCATCCCCTCATTACGCCATCCCCGTAGAGACGGTGCCTGCTCCCAGACCACCAATAACCAGCAAAAATCTATTTAATCATAAAAATTCAAAAAGAAAAAATAATATAGCTCCTTCAACTGCACCACAGACTAAAACAGTTAAACGTGGTCTATTAAACATTAGGTCTCTCTCTTCTAAGTCCCTGTTAGTAAATGATATAATAATTGATCAACATATTGATTTATTCTGCCTTACAGAAACCTGGTTACAGCAGGATGAATATGTTAGTTTAAATGAGTCAACACCACCGAGTCACACTAACTGCCAGAACGCTCGTAGCACGGGCCGAGGCGGAGGATTAGCAGCAATCTTCCACTCCAGCTTATTAATTAATCCAAAACCCAGACAGAGCTTTAATTCATTTGAAAGCTTGACTCTTAGTCTTGTCCATCCAAATTGGAAGTCCCAAAAAACAGTTTTATTTGTTGTTATCTATCGTCCACCTTTTCGTTAGTGTGAGTTTCTCTGTGAATTTTCGGACCTTTTGTCTGACTTAGTGCTTAGCTCAGATAATTATAGTGGGCGATTTTAACATCCACACAGATGCTGAGAATGACAGCCTCAACACTGCATTTAATTTATTGTTAGACTCGATTGGCTTTGCTCAAAATGTAAATGAGTCCACCCACCACTTTAATCATACCTTAGATCTTGTTCTGACTTATGGTATGGAAATTGAAGACTTAACGGTATTCCCTGAAAAACCCCTTCTGTCTGATCATTTCTTAATAACATTTACATTTACTCTGATGGACTACCCAGCAGTGGGGAATAAGTTTCATTACAGTAGAAGTCTTTCAGAAAGCGCTGTAACTAGGTTTAAGGATATGATTCCTTCTTTATGTGCTCCAATGCCATATACCAACACAGGGCAGAGTAGCTACCTAAACTCTGTGAGTGAGATAGATTATCTCGTCAATAGTTTTATATCCTCATTGAGGACAACTTTGGATGCTGTAGCTCCTCTGAAAAAGAGAGCCTTAAATCAGAAGTGGAGTCATTTTTGATCAGGATATGTCATTCAAAGCGCATATTAAACAAATATGTAGGACTGCTTTTTTGCATTTACGCAATATCTCTAAAATTAGAAAGGTCTTGTCTCAGAGTGATGCTGAAAAACTAATTCATGCATTTATTTCCTCTAGGCTGGACTATTGTAATTCATTATTATCAGGTTGTCCTACAAGGTCCCTAAAAAGCCTTCAGTTAATTCAAAATGCTGCAGCTAGAGTACTGACAGGGACTAGAAGGAGAGAGCATATCTCACCCATATTGGCCTCTCTTCATTGGCTTCCTGTTAATTCTAGAATAGAATTTAAAATTCTTCTTCTTACTTATAAGGTTTTGAATAATCAGGTCCCATCTTATCTTAGGGACCTCGTAGTACCATATCACCCCAATAGAGCGCTTCGCTCTCAGACTGCAGGCTTACTTGTAGTTCCTAGGGTTTGTAAGAGTAGAATGGGAGGCAGAGCCTTCAGCTTTCCGGCTCCTCTCCTCTGGAACCAGCTCCCAATTCGGATCAGGGAGACAGACACCTTCTCTACTTTTAAGATTAAGCTTAAAACTTTCCTTTTTGCTAAAGCTTATAGTTAGGGCTGGATCAGGTGACCCTGAACCATCCCTTAGTTATGCTGCTATAGACTTAGACTGCTGGGGGGTTCCCATGATGCACTGAGTGTTTCTTTCTCTTTTTGCTCTGTATGCACCACTCTGCATTTAATCATTAGTGATTGATCTCTGCTCCCCTCCACAGCATGTCTTTTTCCTGGTTCTCTCCCTCAGCCCCAACCAGTCCCAGCAGAAGACTGCCCCTCCCTGAGCCTGGTTCTGCTGGAGGTTTCTTCCTGTTAAAAGGGAGTTTTTCCTTCCCACTGTCGCCAAGTGCTTGCTCACAGGGGGTCGTTTTGACCGTTGGGGTTTTTCCGTAATTATTGTATGGCTTTGCCTTGCAATATAAAGCGCCTTGGGGCAACTGTTTGTTGTGATTTGGCGCTATATAAATAAAATTGATTTGATTTGATTTTAATGTCTGCCACACTGTTTAGACAACTGCAGGTAGCGGCACGGCAGGCCAACAGGAACCTCAAACTATCACCATGTATTCGCTGGAGATCCAGCCCTACACGGACAACCCTGCAACTTTGTCCTCAATGGCTCTGGTCAACATCACTGTCGGCCCCATGAGTATGGTACACCCTGTGTACATATCAGCACTCGACTCCATCACTTTCCTCTTAGGAAAAAATTTTCACAACCAATTTGAACCCCTCATCGATTTCAAATGGTTGAAACTGTTGGCACAGGTCCGTCACCCTCTCCCACCTGAGGTGACCCAACCAGCAGAGCCCCAATGTTATGCTATTGAGACTCTGATCCCGGATGATATAAAACCCCCACGCAGCATGGTCACAGCGGACAGCCCGTCGACGGTAGATCTGCGGAATGCCTCATGGCCCTCAGATGCACTGCTGGCCGAGAAGGACACTTTCCTATGTAAGCTGTCAGAGGATACTAATGCGATAGAGTACTGCCCTCTGGTAGTCGATGGCCTCCATTTGGAAAACACACACACTGCTGATGTAGCTCTGGCTCTTTGGGCCGAAAAATCAGCTATTAGTCAAAGTCTGTTTGACTCATGAAGCAAATCGAATCCGGACATTTTATATGTGGAAAAATCTTACCGTTTTTCAAAGGACCCTCTACCCCAGACCATACTCAAGGCCACTGGGATCTGCACTCGCAAAACACACTGGAACTGATGAGAATTGAGCCACTCATTCTTAGTCGTTCCAAACCTACCACACTCTGTCTACATAGGAGGTGACCTCCTTGTCAGATTGGAGGTACAGGTTGACAGAGTCAATCAGGTCCTCTGGTCTCTGACCAGAGCACACGACGACCCCGCTTACTCCGATACGGAGTATGTAAAGTCTGGACAATTGATACCTGATGCATGCCAGGTAGTGAGTGATGGTCACATCATGATACCTGCCAACCTGAGAAATGCACCACTCCGCCTTGTGATACGTCCAGGACAACAGCTCTGGCACCTGCAGGTGGTCTTCCAGCCATCCCAGCTTTTCACCAAACTGGGACTGTCTCTCGAAGCCACCCTGCTTCTGAGCCTAAGAAATTGGACAACTTGCTTGGTGGTGGATAACGACACTGGCAAAAACATCCTGATTCCCAAGGCCATCCCATTGGGCTGGTTAATCAGCACTGAATTTCAGGACTTTGAGCTGAACATTCCAATTATTGGTCAAGTCCCTCCATCACTTCTTCCCTGTCCACAGCGGGGGGGGGGGGGGGGGGGGGGGGGGGGGGGGTGTGTGTGTGTGTGTTGTCTTTTCCAAATCCTCAGGAGCGATCGCGGTATTTCTAGCGATCATCTCTGTAACGGGAAGCCTGCACTCACAATTCAACCCTGAGGATCCCCAAACTTCATGTACCTAAGATCAGAGGAAGTGCCATTGCACAACACACAGTAAGAACGACTGGACAGGTCAGTAAGAACGACTGGACAGGTATGACGTCAACCACGTAAGGGCAGTTCCAGTAATCCCAAAATGATTCTCCAGCCGATCGAGTAAAATATGATGATCCACGGTATCAAACGCAGCACTAAGATCCAACAGCACCAAGACTATAGTGGTATCCAAGTCCATTGCTCGCAGACTGCAGTGGCTCAAAATTATTGAATGAATGAATGAATGGTTTATTCAGCACGCACGAACAAAATCTCTCATTTACAAAACAAGTCAAGAGAAAACAAAAATTTAAACATATAGAACAAAACTCAATTTACCAATTTAGTGCGGCTGAAAGGGTGTGGGCAGAAGCAGAAGCTTATAAACGCCCACCCCGTACATCAGTTTCTGTGTACAAATAAAAAATAAACAAGAAAAACAAATGCCAGTCAGTAATGTAATGCAGTGAAACAAACAAATACAAACAAAAAACAGCCACACAGGCAATTTACTTAATTAGTCAAACTATAACATGTTAATATATTATTTTTATACAGTCTTTTAAAACAAGCCAATGCACTACATACCTTAATACAATCTAAACAATCATTCCACACTCTACCGAAATGTAGTGACCCTACCGAAATGCAGTAGTTCGAATCTTTCTTCTATCCAATACCAAAGTTCCACGCAAATTATAACTGGACTCTCTTATTTTAAACAGCTCCTGGACATGTTGAGGCAACAGTCCATTTTTTAACTTTATACATTATCTGTATTATAAAATAATCAACCAAGTCATAAAATTTCAAAAACTGAAGATGAACAAACAATGAATTTGTTGGTTCACAATATGGTTTACTTATCACTCAGCTTTTTTTTGTAACAGAAATATTGGATTAGTATTTGTTTTATATGTATTTCTCCAAACTTCAATGCAATAAGTCATATAAGGGACAAGTAATGAATGATACAATGAAACCAACAGATGCTGGGGGAGAAAGTATTGCACAAGATAGCAATAACTTGATATTTTGGACTCAATATGTTTTATATGAGTTTTCCAACAGAGCTTATCAACAAAAACTCCAAGAAATTTAGTGTGAGATACAATTTCAATGCCACTCAACAATAATTTACTGCTTAAATTTCTAGGCTTATTTCCAAATATAATGCACTTAGTTTTAATGAAATGAAGTGATGATTTATTAGAGTCAAATCAATTTTTACAGTTCCCTCTCCACCAAGTCCAAGTCTCAAATTATCCCCACTACCAAATCACAGTTGTATCATCAGCAAACAAAATACAAGTCAAAGTGTTACGGTTTGAACGAGCATGGAGGATGAACCCAAAAGCTGGGAGCAGAAAGTGATATCAGACAAAGGATTTATTTACAGAGGGATTATATACAGAGGATCAATGATGTGCAGGGGCGTATTGTAACCGGGTGGAGACGGGCCCGCACAGCGGTGGAACCGCAGGGGACCCACAGTTCTGGCACTCAGGCACTGGAGTGGTGGTTCGGAGCCAGGTGGCCGCCACAAGCTTTCGACGAGGCTGGGAAGGAGACACAGATGGGTGAGTGCTGAGCCAGTCACTTCCAGAAGTGGTTCACACAGACAACCAGTGATAACTATCACAGCTGGTCCAGACATGCAGACAATTACATAGAATGATTCAGTTCAGCTTCTTCAAGTTATGTTTTATCATGAAAGGTCACAGTTCAGTTTAAATCAGTGATAACTGATTGCAGCTGGTCCAAATCAGCAGGCAGCCAGAAAACAGTTCAGTTGCTTCTAATTGTTCGTTATCAGGAAAAGTTCACAGTTCAGTTTGTATGATATTCCAAGCAGAGTTCAGTGAGAAACGGCTCGTGTGAGCAAAGGTGAACAAACACTTAGCTTGGTTGAAGCGGAGCGTCAGAGCTCAGTAACAAGCAGCAGATGGGTCTTGGTAGCAACAGGTTGCGTCAGAGATAAGCTGCAACTCTTTCAGGCCGGTGTGTGGAAACACTGAGCAAGCAATCAGCAAGTACAGAAATGACCAGTCTTACCATGGAAGGGTTGCAGAGTTTCTGGCGAAGCTGGAATGAGGAGCCGGAGTTCATATACTGGTGCTGATGAGATGAGTGTCAGGTGTGTCGATCAGCCTACGGCGCGCCACCTGTGCAGGAGAGGGAGAGAGGAGGAAGGAGAGAGAGCAGCAGCAGGACAGAACAGGCAGCCGACAACACAAAGACTTAGAAACCAAACCTATATCATTAATATACAACAAAAATAATAACGGCCCGAGGACTGACCCCTGGGGCACCCCACACGTAATCCTCAAAAATTCCGATTTTATCCCACCTGTCATGTCCCGGCCGTTTCCAGGCTTCAGCCCATATGGCCTTTCTTCATTTAGTTCTGTTCCTTTGGCATCAGCCTCGTTTTGTTAATTACCTTTTTCTTCATGTGGGGTTTTTTTTTCCATGTTCTGATTTTTGCTTTGTCACCTTCTTCCTTTGTTACTTTTCACCTCAGTTATGTTTTAGTCTTGTTTTGTTATTGCCTCTTTCTTCACGTTTATTCAATGTTCTCATTGCTTTGTCACTTTCTTTCTTTGTTACTTTACAGCTATGTTTTAGTTCCATTCTAGTTTATTCAGTCTGTTTTTATGTTTCAGCATTTAGTGGTTGTTTACTTATGTTACTGTTCTCTCTTCTGTTAAGTATTTGGGTATTTCTGGTTTTGGTTTTCAGTTTTGTTTTCTTGTAGTTCTTCTGTCTGTTCTAAGTAGGTTTATTGTATTATTTCCCATGATTCACTTATCACGTTCTTGTATGCTTTTCAGTTTTGATCAAGTTAGGGTGGTGTTCATGGTTTTCTTTGTACTGTCTCTTATTGTCATGTTTGTATCTGATCACCTTTCTCTTGCTCCTGCTTGTCAGTCTCTCATTGTTTCCACAGTCTTTTCCAGATCACTGCACTCTCAGTTCCGCACCTGCACTTTGTCCTCTCAGTCAGCCACGCCCCTTCATCGGTCATTCTCTTGCCCATTTGTCACCGCCCTTCTGCATCATTGGCCTCTTAGCTGTCACCTGACCACGCCCCCTTTCCAGGCCTTTCCTCCTCCATGTGCACCTCATTTCCTGATTAACACCTGTCCCTATTTAACCTGCGTCTGTTCACTTCTTCCCCGCTCGTTCGTTGATTCACTCACGTACCAGCCTCTTGTTTCGTTCTTGTTTTGCCAAGCCTTGTTTTTGGACTCTGTTTTGTGTTCTGGATCCTGTTTTTTGCCTCTGCTCTGACATACCTGTTTGCTCGTGTTTTGACCTTGCTTGTTCTTTGGACCACGTCTTCAGCTTAATCCTTGTCAAGTACTTTTGCTCCGTGGACTGCCTTGCTGTTATCGATCCCAAGCCTGAATAAACCACCCTTTAAGTATATTTCCTTTTGTCGAGCCTGCATTTGTGTCCTGCCCTCGTCCAGTCCTGACACCACCAAGATGAGCACACTGATGTCTATTACGTAAATAGCTAGCTATCCAGTTAAAGGCCAGTCGTCTAATACCATATATCTATCATTTTTTTCCAATAATAAGGTATGATCAATATTATCAAATGCTTTCTGTAAATGAAAAAAACAGTGTATTGCTTCTTCTCTATTGCATTTGTAACTTGTTCCACAAAGTCTATTAAAGCCAAAGAAGTTGTTCGATTTTTTTCTGAAGCCATACTGCTGTTCATTAAGTATATGATGTTTTTCTATAAAATTGTTCAATATATGTTAAAGGTTTGATAATACAGTCAATAATGTTTTTAATCAAAACCATATTGTTATGTGTCGACGCAGATTGAGGAGCGAACCTGCGTCAGACAGGACCCAGCACTAAAAATAACCAAGAAGCGGTTCCATCAACAAAAAACAATTTATTTTTCACCTGTGCCTAAATAAATCATACAAAAAACCCCCAACCCAATGTCCTTCAGGAGGAGTGACTGCTGGCACGCTCTCCAGTGTTCACGGGGAGAGAAGTCCGATGCTCCTGGACTCACTACCAACAAACAGACACCCCCCAGGTGGACACGACAAACTGATTCTCTGTTGAAGCACAGAAGATGTGAGGCACGTTAGCTATTATAGCAATTTCTTTCACAGAACACATGCTATCAGCAACACATCAAGGTTTATACTTTTTATCTTTATGCACATGAGCAGCTTCTCACAATAAGTGGAGGATCACTTATCCTGCACGCCACAACAGTGAGAAGCAAGCCACACCATTCTCATCACAATTTCACGTATACTATGTAGCAAAACCTCAAGTTATTATCTACAATTAATCCAACAGTTAATTACCTTTACTGTGTGCTGACAGCATGTGTCCTCACCCTTCCTTGCTTCACAGGCTTATTGTGTCAAACCCAGGTGCGGTCCTCAGCGTCTCACAAATGAACATCACAAGGTCGTGTTCCCGGCAGTTCTGCTTGGCTCACACCTGCCTTAAAAGCAGAACGCCATCCAATTATCTGCTACAGCTGAAAGTCTTTAGGGCTGCACGTGAGCACCAGTCCCAGGTGCCTCACATGATATTGACGAGGGTGAGGATTCTTCAGCCAGCACCTTCTTTTCCACAGACAAATCAGCTTCCATGCCACCTGAGGAGCAAAGAAAAGAAAACAACACCAAAACCTCCAGCCACACCCCCCGACACACAACAGTACCCCCCATCAACGGGAAGCCCCCCGGCGACCGACCAGACCAGACCAGGACCGAGAACAGCACCTCCCTCCGGGGTCCATCACAGACAGCAGGACATGCACCGCAGCTGGAAGGCCGGCTGGAGACAACAAAAGCCCCAAAACAAACCCCAACAATCCAATACACAATGAAAAACATAAAACCCACCCAACAACCTCCCCAGGGGACCATTCCATCAAACCCCGGGAAGAAAAAGAAAAACATCCCCAAACACCAAAACCCAACATAGTCCCTCAAACACAATATAAACAAAAAAACACGAAAGAAAAATAACAAACAACCCTCCCAGAATGACCTGCAAAGACCAACCCCCCCCAGAAGGCCTTCATCGCCTGTTCCAGGAGGAACAGCCAGAACCAAGATCTCACACAGGTCCCCAGGTGTACACAGAGAAAAACGGCGCCCCCCAGGGGACCGTACCATCAACCCCAGGAGGCGCCCCCCCCCACAACCCCGGAACCCCAGACCCAGGCACACTCGGCCAGTTAGCCCCAAGCCAATTCCCCCCCAGAGGACCGTCCCATCAACCCTGGAGGCGGAACCCGGAAGGAAACATAAACAAAAATCAACCCCCGGAGGACTACTAAAAACAACCCCGGGGGATGGTAAAACGACCCTAAACCCCGTCTCCCTCCCCGGCACCCCGAAAGACCCTAGGCCCCACCCAGAGCCCGTCGGTAGCTCAATAGCAGCGAACCGCTCACAATACTAAGCCGGAGAAGGGAACAGGAAAAAACTAGCCCGGCTCCAACCCCAAGGCGCAGCGGAGAACCGGAAAAACATCCGGTGCCTCAACTCGACCATACCCCAGCCCCTCGGGAGGGGTG
This sequence comes from Thalassophryne amazonica, assembly GCF_902500255.1. Classification (NCBI taxonomy): domain Eukaryota; kingdom Metazoa; phylum Chordata; class Actinopteri; order Batrachoidiformes; family Batrachoididae; genus Thalassophryne; species Thalassophryne amazonica. Next base: position 18,726,225 of record NC_047109.1, read on the forward strand.
GAACCACCGAAATGGCAAACGGCAACAGATCGGGCCACCCCTCCGACTGAGGTAAGTCCCCGCAGCACCATACCCCGGCAACACCAATGACAGACGGTACAAAGGCACGCCGAGGCTGGAGTGGAACCGGGCCCTAACCAAAACAAAAAAACGCCTCTAACACCCCCCCCCCCCCCCCTAGGTGCAGAGGTCTTCTGAGAATACTCAGTGACCAACCTGCACCACCCCACCACCCACAAGACAAACGGTCTTGGGGCAAGTGAGGCTGGGGTTAGGAATGTAGAGAAATAAAAAACAACAAAAGAAAACGACCCAACAAACCCAAACAGAAAATACCTAAAAACACAAAAAAGCAATAAGGACAAGAGTCCAGGCGGACATCCAACCGCCCAACAGCCACTCCTCCCCCTCCAGACAAAACTACAAACCACCAACCAAAAAAAAAATTAAAAAGAGAAAGAAAAAAAACCAATTACCCATGGTAGGTTTTTTTTTTTTTTTTATATGTGTATTATATCGCCGGTCCCAGAACACTTGGAGTCACGTCACCGTTATTCTTTTCGACGTCTAAATCGCCGGGGCAATACAGAAATCTCTGCTCGACCGAGCTGCATGGACTCGTCGACAGGAGGAGCCAGAGGTCCCGTCGGAGGAGCCTCAGTGGGGCGAAGAAGAGGCGGCCCAGACCTGTGTCGGGGAAAGCCCCGAGACGAAAAACCCCGCTCTAATGGGCGTCCTCTCTCGCATCCACGCTCCCTCATCCGATCATCTAGACGAATTACCAACGATATTAGCTCATCTAAATCGCCGGGTTCGTCACGGACCGCCAGCTCGTCCTTTAATGACTCATTTAACCCGTCCACAAACACGCCCCGCAAAGCTGCGGCATTCCAACCTGACCGAGCAGAAAAAATCCGAAAGTCCACGGAATACTCCGCCGCACTCCACCTCCCCTGCCTAAAATTCAGTGACCGTGGAGCAACGGTATTCGTTTTAATCGGATAACCAAAAACCAGTCGGAACATCGCTGATGCCACAGCTGACGCAGCAGGAAGCGAAACAACTTGCGCCGCAAGCTCCGTAACACGGGCGTCTGTTTGTTTAAATTGATTCGCGAGATGCTGTAATTGCTCCCATATTTTCTCCAAGTGTTCTTGGACTTTCTTGGCAAAAGGAACCGCCTCTGCCGCTGGGTCCATTATGAAATGGCCGGGAACTACTGTTATGTGTCGACGCAGATTGAGGAGCGAACCTGCGTCAGACAGGACCCAGCACTAAAAATAACCAAGAAGCGGTTCCATCAACAAAAAACAATTTATTTTTCACCTGTGCCTAAATAAATCATACAAAAAAAAACCCAACCCAATGTCCTTCAGGAGGAGTGACTGCTGGCATGCTCTCCAGTGTTCACGGGGAGAGAAGTCCGATGCTCCTGGACTCACTACCAACAAACAGACACCCCCCAGGTGGACACGACAAACTGATTCTCTGTTGAAGCGCAGAAGATGTGAGGCACGTTAGCTATTATAGCAATTTCTTTCACAGAACACATGCTATCAGCAACACATCAAGGTTTATACTTTTTATCTTTATGCACATGAGCAGCTTCTCACAATAAGTGGAGGATCACTTATCCTGCACGCCACAACAGTGAGAGAAGCAAGCCACACCATTCTCATCACAATTTCACGTATACTATGTAGCAAAACCTCAAGTTATTATCTACAATTAATCCAACAGTTAATTACCTTTACTGTGTGCTGACAGCATGTGTCCTCACCCTTCCTTGCTTCACAGGCTTATTGTGTCAAACCCAGGTGCGGTCCTCAGCGTCTCACAAACGAACATCACAAGGTCGTGTTCCCAGCAGTTCTGCTTGGCTTACACCTGCCTTAAAAGCAGAACGCCATCCAATTATCTGCTACAGCTGAAAGTCTTTAGGGCTGCACGTGAGCACCAGTCCCAGGTGCCTCACATGATATTGACGAGGGTGAGGATTCTTCAGCCAGCACCTTCTTTTCCACAGACAAATCAGCTTCCATGCCACCTGAGGAGCAAAGAAAAGAAAACAACACCAAAACCTCCAGCCACACCCCCCGACACACAACACATATCAAAGCTATCTATCAGTGGATTTTCCCCTTAATTTTGTGAACTATATTAAAAATGTACTTTTCATCCGTTTCTCTAATAAACATTGAATCCTGAATTTTATTAATTAATTTACAGTTGTCCATAGAACACTTTGTTGTAGTGACAATTGAGCTTGATAAATTTTTAACAACATTAACAAAATAATCATTAAAATAATCAGCAATAATTTTATTTCTTTTTACAATTTTATCAGAGTCTATGTAAAAGTAAGATGATAATCTTTAACAACTTTTTCTTTTTAATGATTTTGCTTGAGAGCTTCCAGGTTCCCCTAATGTTAGTTTTATTTTTCTCTAACAAATCACAGTAATACTGCTTCTTACACAATCGCATAATGTTTGTTAATTAATTTTGATATGTCTTATATTTTCTATCGGCTTGATTAGTTCTAATTTTTAAAAACTGCTTATATAATATTTTTTTCTTTTTACACAAGTCCCTTTGTTACCCAAGGTTTATCAGTCCTTTGTTTATCTCCAGTTTTTGGCACCCATGGACAATGTTTATCATACAGATTAGATACAATCGAAATAAATAATTCATATGATTCATCAACATCATCACAATAAATTTCACACCAATTCTGGTGCAATAAATCCCTTCTGAGGTTCTCAATATTAACATTGGTTATTTTCCTAATAAAATGTACAGTTTCTGTTTGGTTCACACTGTCCACTGATGACTGAAAAGCTACAAAAACTGGCAAGTGATCACTGACATCGGAAATAAGTATTCCACCTGTTATATTCCCTACAATGGCATTTGTCAATATGTTGTCAATGAGTGTTGATGTGTTCATAGTTATCCTGGTTGGATGTGTGATCACAGGATATAGACCCATACAAAACATAGAGTTTATAAATTTAGTTATTTGTAATTGACCATAAGAGTTTAAAAAAAAAATCAATATTAAAGTCTCCACAGACAAACAAAAGCTTGTTATTATTAATTGTGTTGTACATATCAGTCAGTCTATCCACAAAAGTATTGATCTGATCCTGGAGTTCTATAAACGCAGCTTAAAATTATATTTTTTGAAATATTTTCACACACAAAAAAACAATCTGGGTCAATATTATTTTTACCTCCGCCAAGGAGGTTATGTTTTCTGTCGCGTTTGTTTGTTTGTTTGTCTGTTTGTCAGCAGGATAACTCAAGGAAAATGAAATACTATGTATAATTTCACACTGGTGATTACAACTTACATAAAGTGCCACACACCACCTCGTTTATTCTTCCTGTTTATTGCAAAAAAGGCATATCCCTCAAGCTGAACATTATCCTCTAACTCCTCTCTCAACCAAGTCTCAGTAATTGCTATAACTGAAAATTGCTTATTAGATATTCTTAAACAGTCCTGAATTTTGGAGAAATTTGTAAGGAGATTTCTACTATTAAAATGTATAATAGAAAAACTCCCATTTATTAAAGAATAATCCTTCAGTTTCTCTTCAGTGAAATATTTTCACACACAAAAAAACAATCTGGGTCAATATTATTTTTACCTCCGCCAAGGAGGTTATGATTTCTGTCGCGTTTGTTTGTTTGTTTGTCTGTTTGTCAGCAGGATAACTCAAAAAGTTTTGAACGGATTTTGATGAAATTTTGTGGAGTGGCTGGAAATGACAAGGGGAACAAGTGATTAAATTGTAGTGGTGATCCGGATCACGATCTGGATCCCGATGCTAACATGTTAGCATGTCTATGGCATTTTCAATGTTAAAAGTTAGCATTAAGCAGTTGCAGCTGTCATCACGTTCTGGTGCATTTGTTTTCAAATTGTAATATTTCTTAAATTTATTTTTGTTTATATATTAATAATCTAATGATTATTACACTCAACAAAAATATAAACGCAACACTTTTGGTTTTGCTCCCATTTGTATGAGATGAACTCAAAGATCTAAAACTTTTTCCACATACACAATATCACCATTTCCCTCAAATATTGTTCACAAACCAGTCTAAATCTGTGATAGTGAGCACTTCTCCTTTGCTGAGATAATCCATCCCACCTCACAGGTGTGCCATATCAAGATGCTGATTAGACACCATGATTAGTGCACAGGTGTGCCTTAGACTGCCCACAATAAAAGGCCACTCTGAAAAGTGCAGTTTTATCACACAGCACAATGCCACAGATGTCGCAAGATTTGAGGGAGTATGCAATTGGCATGCTGACAGCAGGAATGTCAACCAGAGCTGTTGCTCGTGTATTGAATGTTCATTTCTCTACCATAAGCCGTCTCCAAAGGCGTTTCAGAGAATTTGGCAGTACATCCAACCAGCCTCACAACCGCAGACCACGTGTAACCACACCAGCCCAGGACCTCCACATCCAGCATGTTCACCTCCAAGATCATCTGAGACCAGCCACTCGGACAGCTGCTGAAACAATCTGTTTGCATAACCAAAGAATTTCTGCACAAACTGTCAGAAACGTCTCAGGGAAGCTCATCTGCATGCTCGTCGTCCTCATCGGGGTCTCGACCTGACTCCAGTTCGTCGTCGCAACTTCGCACAGCCATTGAAGAGGAGTGGACCAACATTCCACAGGCCACAAATGACAACCTGATCAACTCTATGCGAAGGAGATGTGTTGCACTGCATGAGGCAAATGGTGGTCACACTGACTGGTATCCCCCCCCCCAATAAAACAAAACTGCACCTTTCAGAGTGTCCTTTTATTGTGGGCAGTCTAAGGCACACCTGTGCACTAATCATGGTGTCTAATCAGCATCTTGATATGGCACACCTGTGAGGTGGGATGGATTATCTCAGCAAAGGAGAAGTGCTCACTATCACAGATTTAGACTGGTTTGTGAACAATATTTGAGGGAAATTGTGATATTGTGTATGTGGAAAAAGTTTTAGATCTTTGAGTTCATCTCATACAAAATGGGAGCAAAACCAAAAGTGTTGCGTTTATATTTTTGTTGAGTATATATACAATTTTAGATAAAGAGACGAAAAGAAATAGATCACTGTGCCAAGGAGGGAATCTCTTTAGGGTCAGTGACCCTATGGCTTTGTTTAGAGAAGTGTTTCATAAATGTTAAAAAAAATTTCATATATTTGCAGTTTAGATGAATAATAAATTGAATTTTGTCTCTTATTTGTTTTTGTCTATAAGCACATGCAATATCAATATCAGTGCTCAGATGACAGTAGCTTCTGGGAAAGGTGCAAGTTGCAATAAACTGTGATGCCAAGCGCTAAGGATACATGCTATCCAGTCACAGCAGATGCAACTTTTTTTTACTACTGAGCAAACATCATTGTTAGACTTTTTTAGGTTCAATGATTCCACGGCGTGTAGATGTTATGGCATCAGTGACCCCATGGCCTTGGTGGAGGTTTGCACTCTCTGAGTGCTTCTAGTCAAAATTATGAAAACTATGTTCAGTATTTTTAAGCTAGACTCCTGCGCAAAATTTCCATCATCAAATGATGAAAAACCGTCCATAAGGTTAGTCATTGATCTTATTTATGATTTTCAGCATATTGTTTCATGGTTTACACCTTTCTTCAGTTGAACTTGCTCAAATCATATTCATCTTTAATGCACGGGGTTTTAGCCTCTTCTGGTGTCCCGTTTAGTTTAATATAAATTTTTCAATTTAATGTTCATGTGGCCTGTATCTTATTTTGCTTTTTTAAGAGTCGAGCTTGTCTTGCAAGATCTGAATTCTTTTTGGTCAAGTGTTCATGAATATACACATTAGTTCCCTTACGTTTTTCTGGTTGCTTGAGAACCGCAGTCTTCTGTTTTCTATTTACAGACCTCAATATTGTGACTTTAGATTGATTTTGACCTCTCCGGGGTAAAAGATGACTGTTTTCAATGTCTTCTGAGTTTATTGAAATTGCTTTAGCATTCAGAAATGAGATCACCTGTTCCTCCACAGACTGGTTGTCCAACTCAGAGGGCACCCCTCCTGGAGCCACTGCTCTTGCATAACTCTGAGGTTTAATGTCCAAACCTGTGATGAGGAGGTCATTTGACCTAGTCTGTTGCTCAGCAACGCGATTTTCCATAAGTTTTATTGACTTGTCCTTTTCATTTGCCTTTTGAAATTCAGCAACTTGCTTCATTAATTCCAGTATTTTTTGTTGTTGCTGTGAAATAAGGCCTGTCAGGGTCGTGGGGGTGGTTTTTGGTGCATGGTTTGTCTCTTTTTCTGCTTTCATACTTGGGTTTACTCTGTCCTGTTGTCTCTTGCCTTTTTCTCTCGGTTCTTGGTGGTGGGTGTCTCCGTCCGTCTGGCCACACCCCGGTTCTGGGTGTTTCCCTACACACCTGTTCTGTGTTTCGGTTAATCACTTGGGTGCTTTATAAGCTGCTTGGTTTGATTCTGTCCTTTGCCAGTTCAATGTGCCTAGTGCCTTCTTACCAGCTCTGTTCTTGTACTCTTGCCTTGCTTATTGTGCCTCTTCGGTTTATGACGACTACCTGCTTGCATTTTGACCACGCTTTTTGCCTGATGTTCTGGATCCTGTTGCTTTGTTTGGACTGCCTATCTGTGTACCGACCTAAGCCTGCTTATCTAGTAAATGTTTTTCCTCCACAGAGCTGCGTACCTGCGTCGTGCATTTGCCTCTGGCCTGTCCTACCTTTCCTGCCTGATAGATCAAACTGGCCAACGATGGACACAGCAGACGCAGATTCGTTCCAGTGGGCGGTTCACCACCACAGCCAACAATTAGCGCAACAGGAGGACCAACTCGCTGCTCTGAATTCTGGTCTCAATGCGCTAGCAAAGAGACAAGATACATTCATGGACACAGTAAGCGCTCAGATGGAGCAGCTACTAATTGCTGTAAAACATCAGGCTACGACCCGAACGACTCCCACCAGCTGCCATTCCTGTACCAGAGGTCTGCAATCAACTGTCACGACCCAAACGTTTTTCTGGTGAGTCAGGGGATGTTAAACCCTTTATTACACAATGTGAATTACACTTTGAGTTGATGGCACCAATGTTTCCGACCGAACGGTCGAAGATAGCATTCGTCATCACGCACCTTACCGGTCGGGCGGCAGCGTGGGCTATGGCTGAATGGAGCCGAGACTCGCCATCCTGCTCCTCCCTGGCAGCCTTTACCAAATCCCTGCAGCAGGTTTTCCAGTGCTCTTCCCCTGGATGTGAGGCAGCATGGGAACTGTTGAGGCTGAAGCAAGGCCATCGCTGTGCGGCTGACTACCCTATCGACTTCCGCATTCTGCCTGCGAAGAGTGAGTGGAACCCCGCCGCCCTCCAAGACGTGTTTTTTCAGGGATTAAATGAAAACATCAGGAGCCAGCTCATCGCGACCGATTTGCCGGAAGACTTGGACGACCGAATAGCCTTGGCCATCCACACCGATCCCCGTCTGTTGGAGCACCCTCGTCGGGAACTCCATCACCTTGGGACCATGATGGAGTGGCAGCCCACTTCCGGTCATCCGAGTGCCCTCCCTTCCACTTCCGCCGAGGAGCCCATGCAGGTGGGGAGGGCCGACTCACCAGCGAAGAGAAGGAGCGCCACCGCGTGGGAGGACTGTGCTACTACTGTGCTCAACCCGGTCATTTGCTTGTACATTGCCCAGTCAGGGGTGCCCCGGTGTGGCCAAGAACGGTAGTGTGGGTGAGTCAGAGCTCAATTCTCCCCTCATCTCAGAATATGATTAATACTGAACTTATGTCTGATTCGTCCTCCCTAGTCTGCCCAGTATTTATTGATTCTGGTGCTGATTCTAATCTCATGCAATCTTCTCTCACCAGGTCCCTCCATCTTAATTGGTACAGGCTCTCACGGCCTTTGGTGGTCCATGTGGTGGATGGCAGCCCACTGGGCCAAATAATATTCTGGACACAGTCAGTACAAATGACCATACCCGATAATCATTCAGAAAGCATTAGTTTCCATATCTTTGATAAAATGACTCACCTGGTTATCCTGGGGCATCCCTGGCTGCAGTGCCACAAACCCCGCCTGGACTGGGGTTTGTGGATCTTCTCCGAGGGGTTATGCCTCCCCGGGGAAAGTTATTTTTGCTCTCAGCCCCCGAAAGCAAGGCCATGAACACTTATATCCAAGAATCTCTAGCTGCTGGGCTAATTCGTCCGTAGTCCTCGCCTGCTGGGACTGGATTCTTCTTTGTAGAAAAGGACAAAACATTCCATCCCTGTATTGATTATCGAGGCCTTAATGACGTCACAGTGAAGAACCGATACCCCTTACCGCTGATCTCAACAGCCTTCAAGCTTTTGGAGGGCGCTAAAGTCTTTACAAAGTTGGACTTGCAGAATGCGTATCACTTGGTTCGCATTCGTGCAGGGGATGATTGGAAAACTGCCTTTAATACTCCCACGGGTCACCACGAGTATCTAGTCATGCCCTTTGGCCTCACTAATGCTCCTGCGGTATTTCAAAATCTGGTGAATGACATATTACGTGAATACCTCAATAGGTGCGTTTTTGTTTATCTTGATAATATATTGATTTATTCCCTGAATCTGCACGCTCAACAGGTATGATCCGTCTTATTGACCTTGTTACAAAATAATCTCTATGTCAAAGTTGAGAAATGTGAATTCCATTGTTCCACGGTGTCTTTCTTAGGGTTCATGATTTCAGAAGGGCTCATACAGATGGACCCGGCGAAAGTCGCTGCAGTTCGCGATTGGCGGTTCTGAAAGGTCGCAAAGATGTTCAACGGTTTTTGGGCTTTGCTAACTTATATTGTAAGTTCATTTGAAATTTCAGTACTATCGCAGCTCTGCTACATAACGTCACCTCCTCGCTTCATCCGCTTGTATGGACTCCGGAGTGCGACGAGGCGTTCCGGAACCTAAAGAAACATTTTACAACGGCCCCTGTGTTACTCATCCCTGACCCCGCCCAGCAGTTCGTGGTTGAGGTCGATGCGTCTGATGCCGGTATCAGGGCAGTGCTTTTTGAAACAGGGCCCCGAGATAACAGGTTACACCAGTGCGCCTTCTTGTCAAAGAAACTCACTGCCACCGAGTGCAACTACGGCATCGGTGATTGCGAACTGCTGGTGGTGAAAGTGGCTTTGGAGGAGTGGCGGCACTGGTTGGAGGGGGCACAGTTGCCTTATTTAGTTTGGACAGATCATAAGAATCTAGCATATCTCCGTTCTGCTAAATGTCTAAACGTGTGCCAGGCTAGGTGGGCCATCTTTTTCAGTTTTTTCAATTTTGTTTTATCATACCGTCCAGGATCTAAAAATGGCAAGCCTGACACGTTCTCCCGGTTGGATGATTCCGTCACCTCTACTTCCACTCCTGAGCTGATTCAATTAGCTAAACTGCAGGATTGTCTTACAGACATAAAGACATGGATGACCTCTAATTTCCTGCTTTTAAACTCAGATAAAACTGAAGTTATTGTACTTGGCCCCACAAATCTTAGAAACATGGTGTCTAACCAGATCCTTACTCTGGATGGCATTACCCTGACCTCTAGTAATACTGTGAGAAATCTTGGAGTCATTTTTGATCAGGATATGTCATTCAAAGCGCATATTAAACAAATATGTAGGACTGCTTTTTTGCATTTACGCAATATCTCTAAAATTAGAAAGGTCTTGTCTCAGAGTGATGCTGAAAAACTAATTCATGCATTTATTTCCTCTAGGCTGGACTATTGTAATTCATTATTATCAGGTTGTCCTAAAAGGTCCCTAAAAAGCCTTCAGTTAATTAAAAATGCTGCAGCTAGAGTACTGACAGGGACTAGAAGGAGAGAGCATATCTCACCCATATTGGCCTCTCTTCATTGGTTTCCTGTTAATTCTAGAATAGAATTTAAAATTCTTCTTCTTACTTATAAGGTTTTGAATAATCAGGTCCCATCTTATCTTAGGGACCTCGTAGTACCATATCACCCCAATAGAGCGCTTCGCTCTCAGACTGCAGGCTTACTTGTAGTTCCTAGGGTTTGTAAGAGTAGAATGGGAGGCAGACCCTTCAGCTTTCAGGCTCCTCTCCTGTGGAACCAGCTCCCAATTCAGATCAGGGAGACAGACACCCTCTCTACTTTTAAGATTAGGCTTAAAACTTTCCTTTTTGCTAAAGCTTATAGTTAGGGCTGGATCAGGTGACCCTGAACCATCCCTTAGTTATGCTGCTATAGATGTAGACTGCTGGGGGGTTCCCATGATGCACTGTTTCTTTCTCTTTTTGCTCTGTATGCACCACTCTGCATTTAATCATTAGTGATCGATCTCTGCTTCCCTCCACAGCATGTCTTTTTCCTGGTTCTCTCCCTCAGCCCCAACCAGTCCCAGCAGAAGACTGCCCCTCCCTGAGCCTGGTTCTGCTGGAGGTTTCTTCCTGTTAAAAGGGAGTTTTTCTGTTGTGTGGGCCGCTGAAGAGGAGGTACTGCTGGCCCACCACCACCAGAGGGCGCCCTGTCTGGAGTGCGGGCTCCAGGCACCAGAGGGCGCTGCCGCCTCACAGGAGCAGCCGGGGTGACAGCTGTCACTTATCGCCTACGACAGCTGTCACCAATCATCTGATCAGCAGGGGTATATTAGCAGGATGACATCTCCACCTCTTTGCCGAGATATCGCTCTACCTAGAAGGTACCGTACTCAGCCGACTGTGTTCTTTGACATTAACCCTTTGTTACTTTTGTGCATTAAATAGCAGACATTCTTCCAACGAGAGGTAGAGGTGGTTTTCCCGCCATACGGGTTGCTGGGTGCAAACGCACCCACATTTAACTGTTTTTGTTCCTCGCCAGCAGTACCAGATCCGACACGCGGAGGCAGTGGCCACCTGGGAGTTCGGGACTTGGCGGCTCCAGTATTCCCGGGGTTCGGTGGCGGAGGAAATCATGTGGTTCCGGTTCTGCTTTGGACAGACGTCTCTTATCTTCAAGCCTGCCCACGTGACACATTTTTGTGAATTGACTTCTTTGTCTATTGTTGTAATCCGTTGTGTTTGTTGTGCTTATTCACAACAGTAAAGTGTTGTTATTTGACTTCCTCCATTGTCCGTTCATTTGCGCCCCCTGTTGTGGGTCCGTGTTCCTACACTTTCACAACATTTTTCCTTCCCACTGTAGCCAAGTGCTTGCTCACAGGGGGTCGTTTTGACCGTTGGGGTTTTACATAATTATTGTATGGCCTTGCCTTACAATATAAAGCGCCTAGGGGCAACTGTTTGTTGTGATTTGGCGCTATATAAAAAAATTGATTGATTGATTGATTGATTCTGCCTGACATATGTTTTGTGTCCGCACTGACTTGGAGCATCGAAGCTAAGGTTAGGTCTGTCCTCGGAAATACTCCCATCCCCCCTGAGTGTCCTACAGGCAAGTTGTTTGTTCCGGCCTCACTAAGGGGGGAAGTCATTCAATGGGGACATGATAGCCGTTTTTCGTGTCACCCGAGTGCAATGAGAACAAGGTATTTACTTTCACAGCGGTTCTGGTGGCCAAAGATGTTAGCCGACATCAAGGAGTAATGCATGTTCTGTTTGTGCCATGCACAAAACCTCTACACGTCCACCTGCAGGTGCTCTTTTACCTTTGTCGATTCTGTGGACTTTGTAACTGGGTTACCGCCCTCTAAGGGCCACACTGTAATCATGACAGTTGTTGAATGAATGAATGAATGAATGAATGAGTTTATTCGGCACACAATTCAACAACAAAAACGAAAAAACTCATAACAAAGCAACTTTACAAAAGTCCTGCATGGCCGAAAGGGTGAGGGCAGAAGCAGAGCTTATAAATGCCCACCCCTTATACTAAAAAATAACAAACATATACACACAAAATTTCATAAATACATATCTACATAATCACACACACACACACACACACACACACACACACACACACACACACACACATATATATATATATATATATATATATATATATATATATATTTACTAGGGGTGGGCAAACATAAAAAATCTTAATCGCATTAACTCAATGACTTTCTGTGATTAATCATGATTAATCGCATGGTATATGTGAAACCCAAAAATGAATTCAAAAGCCGCTTAAAAGCACAGTTTTATTTGAAAATGTAAATGAACATTGCATAAATTTGAAAATGTAAATTTCAACTGAAACACACTAATGAAATCAAATATAAAACCACTGACAGGTCATTTGTTATCCTGTTTCATATCAAAATAACAATATTCATGTCCATGACTAAATGTACTAAAACAAATACGTCACAGTTGTACACATACCACAATTTGATATGTGTACAATTGTGATGTATTTGTTTTAGTATATTTAGATTTTGTTGTGATTTGGCACTTTATAAGCCGATTAAATTGAATTGAAATTGAACATTTTATTGAGTCTTAAAGTAAATAAATATGAATTTGGTCACTGGATTCTTAAACTTTGTACATAATGAACTCTACATGGTGAATCCTTGATCTCTGGACATAAATAGGAATAAACAAAAGTTTTTGTCAAAAGCATTTCCTTTCAGACATTGGCATGAATGTGTTTCCATATATCTGAGCTGAGCTCTTACAGCTGCTGTGCTTCACTTCAGGATGTAATTTGAAAAGAAAATACAGCACGTTTCATTTTGGGAGGAAAAAAAAATGTTTTAGTCGATTGTAGTTTCTTGTCTGTATTACATTTGGAAAGAGGTGTCATTTTATTTAAAGCAGCAATTCATTTTGAAGTTATTAATTCCGACCGGACTCTGTCTCCGCCGCGCAGCGTTTCGAGCTGTGTGAACGGAATGGAGGACGATTCTCGTTTCTTGACAGCAACAAGACAAGAGTCCCAGTTAGTGACTTTAATCCACACAAAAGTGACTGACAATATTTTAATGGCTTTGCAAGGGGTTAAGAAGCGGCTTGCCGTTTCTGAAGAGCAGTGAATCAAAGAACCAACGAGCTACTGGATCGAAGCATTGCTTCAATGGTTCATGGTTTCAAAGTGGAGCCGCGCTGCAGAAATGGTTTATTACAGACCAAACCCTTAATATCCGACTTTATTTGTACGTCCGTATGACTCTGAAACTCGGAAAAATCCATATAATTTACGGACTATAGGCTGACATGAAAACCACCGAAAAGCTGTGTTCACCGCGGGGACACATTCGGCTATTTGAGATTATTCAAGATTTTTTTTTTACCGATGACAAACGATGCGTAAAAAAAAATTTGACCGATCCAAACTGGTCTGGATCCGGGCCTGATCCTGTAGAACTTTGTACCGAAAATGTCCATTCAAAAGTTCGGCATCTTTCTGCATTTTGTTTTGTTGTGCATTGCATAGCCTGTACTTTTCTCGATCCTCGTGTCGTTTTCTGTGTGAACTCAGCTATCAGCAGGAAGCAGCAGCATAAGCTCGCCCCCGACTGACGCTTTCAAAATAAAAGGCAACGAGCAACAGTCATAAAAGGCTAAAAAAAACAACAAAAAAAAAAACAAAAACGCAGCATTAAGGGGAGGAACAAAATTGTCGGCGATAATGACCTCAGTAATTAACGCAACGTTAGCGCGTTAACGTTGCCCGTTATCCAAAATGGTTCACTTCATACCACTGCCTAAACTCCCATCTGCTAAGGAAACGGCAGAGGCCTTGTTACAGTATGTGTTCAAGTTGCATGGGTTATCTCAAGATATACTCTCAGACCGGGGGCCTCAGTTTGTTTCCCATTTCTGGAGGGAATTCTGTCGGCTCCTCGGGGTCACGTCAAGTCTCACCTCTGGTTACCACCCTCAGGCCAATGGTCAGGCAGAACGCCTGAATCAGGAGTTAGAGAAGGACCTGCAAATCTTCTTGTCTCAATTTCCCGCCTCCTGGACCACCCAGTTACCCTGGATCAAACTCACTCTCAACTGTTTGCCAACTGCTTCCTCCAGCTTCTCTCCGTTTCACATTGTCTTTGGTCATCAACCTTCTTTTTTTCACTCCACAGATTTTCATTCTCCTGTTCCTTCTGCACTCAGTCTTGTGATGCTGTGCCAGTGAACCTGGAACTGGGCGCGGAGGGCCCTGTTGCGGTCGTCCGTAAGCTATAAAGCAGTGGTGGCCGCAGACGGTCTGTTGCACCCTCTTACTCTCCTCGTCAATGGGTTTGGTTATCCACGCGTCATCTGCCACTATGGGGTGTTCCTTGTAAGATGGCTCCCAGGTTTGTTGGTCCCTTTCCTGTAGCTAAGGTCATTAATCCTGTCTCTGTCCGTCTGTCTCTTCCCCGGTCTATGATGGTCCATCCCACTTTTCACGTCAGCCAGCTTAAACCGGTTTGATCCAGTCCGCTGTGCCCACCAGCCGTTCCCCCGCCGACTGCCCGGTTTGTGGGTGGGGGTCCCGTCTTCTCCGTGCGTCGCCTTCTCGGTTCCTGGCGGCGGGGTCACGGTCTGCAGTATTTGGTGGACTGGGAGGGTTATGGCCCCGAGGAGTGGTCTTTGGTTCCCTCCTGCTTTGTTTTTGACCCCGGTCTTGTTAGCGACTTTCATGCTTCTCACCCTTCTGCTCCAGGGTCATGGAGGGTCGGCCCTTGGGGGTTGGGGGGGTACTGTCAGGGTCATGGGGGTGGTTTTGGGTGCTTGGTTTGTCTCTTTTTCTGCTTTTATGCTTGGGTTTACTCTGTCCTGTTGTCTCTTGCCTTTTTCTCGCGGTTCTTGGTGATGGGTATCTCCGTCTGTCTGGCCACACCCCAGTTCTGGGTGTTTCCCACACACCTGTTCTGTGTTTCGGTTAATCACTTGATTCTGTCCTTGCTTTGTTTGGACTGCCTATCCGTGTACCGACCTAAGCCTGCTTATCTAGTAAACGTTTTTCCTCCACAGAGCTGTGTACCTGTGTCGTGCATTTGCATCCGGCCTGTCCTGCCTTTCCTGCCTGATAGGCCCCAGCAGCAGCAGCCACGGAGCCGATGGGCCGCGAAGGGGCGCCGACGAGCGTTGACGGCGGTGTTCCAGCAGCAGCAGCAGCGCTCAGCTGCACCAATGCGCTCAGCTAACCAGATAACCAGCACAGACAACCCAGTCCAAAGGAATAAAAACTTTATCCGGGAGCCTCTGTGGACACAGTGAGGGTGGTGGAGCAAACCAAGCTCTCTGACAGCGAGAATATCCCAAGGGACATTATTATTGTTCAGGCTCCGTAGCTCAGCTGCAGAGTAGCTTAGCATCTCACTAGCCAAGGGAGTGAAGTGCGTCATCATGCAGTGCAAAAAAAGCACTAAATAATAAAAAATGGTTAAAAATGCACACTGAAGCACCAAGAAACACGGCAAGTACATACCCAAAGAAAAAATTACACGCACTAGCCAAGGGAGTGAAGTGCGTCATCATGCATTGCAAAAAAGGCACTAAATAATCAAAAATGGTTAAAAATGCACACTGAAGCACCAAGAACCACGGCAAGTACATACCCAAAGAAAAAAATTACACATACACATGAATACACATCAACAAAGCAGCAGTCCTGGCTGGGACACATCAAAGAAGCCGAAACACTCTCCGAACAGGAATCATACACTATCCACAGATGACAACCTTGTACAGTGAATTATATCAGTTATGTGCTGAATGTCTGCCACATACACCCCCCCCCCCCCACAATTCACCATAAGTGAAAAGTACAAATGTCATTGAAGGGGTGGGCGAATAAAGCATCGGAGGCACTGTGGCACAAGAGAACTGTGGGCTTCCCCCATGGGGGCCCGGACAGAGTAGGATGCGCCCCTGTGGAGGAGGGTGGGTAAGCCCCATGGGTCTGTCCAGATCCATGTGGGCTGGTTTGAGGCTGTCCACTGAAATGTGCTCAGTTTTACCTCCCACACTGATCACAAAGTTTTTGTCACCCGTCTTCAAAACGCAAAATAGGCCATCACAGGGAGGTTGTAGCTTTCCCCCGTGAGTATCATGATGAATAAAGACATATGGAGTGTAGGAAGGTGGAAGGCCTTGGTATAAAGTAGGCACAGATGTGAAAAGCTTAACCTTGTCCTGAAATTCACTCCATTGGTGGGCCGATGACCAGGGGGTGGTGGTATCAGGAATGAAATCTCCTGGGACCCTCAGTGGTTGGCAAAACCAACTCCGCCAATGAGGACTGGAGGTCTGCTTTAGGGGCAGTTCATCGGCCCAGCATGACCCACGGAAATCTGTCCAACCATCTGCTATCTGTTAGGGTTCCCCACAGAGAGGCCTTCATAGACCGGTGAAAGTGCTCACACAGTCCATTAGCCTTGGGGGGGGGGTGACATGAAGAGGTCCGGAGAAGCGTCACATCCAGGCTTTCTGCAGTGATATTCCAGAGCTCGGATGGGAACTGCGAGCTCCTGTCAGAAGAGACATCAGGTGGAGTTTCAAATCGGGTGACCCAGGTACTGATTTTCCACCCGGGCCATCTCAGCCATTGTTGCAGCTGTGAGCGGAACAGCCTCCGGCCACTAGGTGGTCCTGTCCACCATTGTAAGGAGGTGTGTGAAACCCAGGGACAGGGCCATTTCAAGGTATTTGGGGACCCCAAGCAAAATGGACTTGGAGGGCTCCCCCATGTCTCATCACCCCGCCCAGTCCACCCAAAGTCTACACGAACCACAGCAAAGAAACACTGTTTAAGCTCACACTTGCTCAGTGACTCCAATACATACGAATGTCTGAAGAGAGACCCCACAAGCAACTATAAGAAGAAAATCATTAGCTACCTCCAAAACCTGGAGAAACAGGGACTCATCGACAGGCAGGCATGCTACAGACTGTACCCTGGGGACCCCACTCCATGCATCTATGGACTGCCCAAAATCCACAAACAGGACATGCCACTCAGGCCTATTGTATGGAGCACAGATTCCATCACGTACAATTTGGCCAAACACTTCAAGTGGATTTTGGCTCCTCTAGTGGGTAACTCAGACCACCATGTGGAGAACACACAAGATTTTGTGAACAAAATCAAGGACCTGCAGCTGGAGGCAGATGAAACTATGGTGTCATTTGATGTGACATCGTTGTTCACCTGCATCCCCACCGCTGAAGCCGTCTCTGCTGTGAGGCAGAGACTGCTGGAGGATGTGTCTGTACTTGAAAGGACCAAACTCACACCAGACCACATCTGCCAACTCTTGGAGATCTGTCTTAACACCACGTATTTCCTGTTTAGGGGGAATTACTACAGGCAGATCCATGTTTGTGCGATGGGGTCTCCGGTATCTCCCATTGTGGCCTATCTGTACATGGAGCGAGTGGAGAAGACAGCCTTGACATCTTTCAAGGGCATCCCTCCCAGTCACTGTTGCAGATATGTCAATGACACATGGGTTAAAATCAAGCAACAGGAGGATGAGGACTTTACAGAACACATCAACTCGGTGGACTCCAATATCAAGTTCACACGTGAGGATGCCAGAAACAATCATTTAGCCTTCTTGGACTGTGATGTTACGATTGGAGAGAACAGGCAGCTCCAGACAGGGGTTTAAGGAAAACCCACGCACACTGACCAATATTTGTTCTTTGACTCAAAGCACCCCCTTGAACACAAACTTGGGGTGATCAGGACTCTTCAACACAGAGCCCTACAGGTGCCCACAACTGCAGAGGGAAGGGCTAAAGAACAACAACTTGTCCAGAAAGCCCTTACAGTATGTGGGTACCCACGATGGTCCCTGGACAAAGTGCAGAAGTCCCAGAGAACAAAGAGACCAGATAGACAGGAGACAGAGACAAGAAGAAGAGAAGTGTCTCTCCCTTATTTAGCAGGAGTAAGTGAAAAACTACAGAGGATCTTCAGACAGCACAAAATCCCAGTTTACTTTACACCGGTTAACACCTTGAGACAGAAATTAGTTCACCCTAAGGGCAGGATCCCTAGTTACAAACAGAGCAATGTAATGTATTCTATCAGATGTCAGGAAAACTGTAACGAACACTACATAGGTGAGACTAAGCAACCTTTACACAAAAGGCTATACCAGCACCGCAGAGAGGGTGCCAGTGGACCTCAGTCTGCAGTTCATCTCCACCTTAAAGACACTAACCACACGTTTGAGGACAAAGAAGTTAAAATCTTAGCCAGAGAGAAGAAATGGTTTGAGAGAGGGGTCAAGGAGGCATTCTATGTGAAACAATTGAAACCCAGCCTTAACCGGGGAGGGGGTCTGAGACACGCTTTGTCCCCTTTTTACAATGGGGTACTCAGGTCAAAGCAGTTTCAGTCTTTTGTTCATGGTAATGAGTCATTCACGTCATCAGGAGAGTCATCAAGGGAGCCGGCAGGAGAGGCGTCCATCCCATCATTAGGAGGGACAGCTGCCCTGTCATTAGGAGGGTGCTAACTAGAGCACAATAGGTGCTAATTAGAGTTATTGTTTAATTACTAGCCTATAACAGTCTGCCTCTCAGTTATGAGGGGTCTGGTTAGGTTTAAAACTCCAGCTTTTGTGGCTTCTGTTTATTCTTCTCTACAAGAGTCAAGACAGAAGTCAGACTACCAGAGCAAGAATTTTAGCTGAGGAAGCTTCTGCGATTTGAAGCGAAACATCCTTGCGTCAAGCAACCCAGTCCAGTCGAAGATTCAAGCTTCTCTACTATTTCTTTGACAGTACATTTGAACGTTTGCAAAAACTGCACCGCCATCCCATAATAACCAACATATAAAGAAAGTGCAAACTGTGTAGTAACTGCAAAATCCAAACTACTCGTATGTCACAGTTCTCAAAAACAGAACACTGTCTGTGCTCATGTAATATATCAGCCATGTGTGATGATCAGTTGTAATTACATGTGTTCCCACACAAGAGTGCTGGTACTGAAGACAGTATTTGTAATGTGAACAGTAGAAGAAGTGAATGGCAATGTGTGATGGCTGCAGGGTCTTTTCTCTTTTTTTTGGCAAATATAAAAACCTCGTCCTTCAAATACGAACACGACATGGTACCAGGAGTAAACTGAGTAAACCAGACGTAAGTCAACATGGATTTGAAGCCACCTGACAGCTTAAAAATGATGGAAAATGTCGTCAAAAATTGGCGTGCCTTCAAGCAGCACTGCAATCTGTATGTCACGGCTATGGGTCTGGACACGATGCTGGACATGAGGAAGGTATCACTGTTGCTAACAA
The DNA here is from genome assembly GCF_902500255.1 of Thalassophryne amazonica. Lineage (NCBI taxonomy): Eukaryota > Metazoa > Chordata > Actinopteri > Batrachoidiformes > Batrachoididae > Thalassophryne > Thalassophryne amazonica. The sequence continues at coordinate 18,745,460 of NC_047109.1, forward strand.
TAGCGGGGCCACAGGCCATTGAAGTGTTTAATATGTTCGTGTGTGACTCGCCAGACGACAAAGATAAGTTTGATGTCATGCTTCATACATCTGATGCCCACTGCACACCGAAGAAGAACGAGACATATGAAACATACATGTTCAGGTTTTATGTGCAGCCACAGAGTGAGCCGTTTGATAGCTTCCTAACAGCCTTACGTCTAAATGCTCAGACTTTGGAACACTTGAAGACTCAGTGGTGAGAGACCAAATAGTTTTTGGTATGGACAATAAGAAGCTGCCTGAAAGACTGTTACGTGAGTTGGACCTGCCAGAAAAATACGCCAAGCAAGCAAACTGTCCCAAAAGGACGTTTGGAGATGTATCAACTGCATCGGCACACACAAGTGAAGGAGCAGCGACGACGGCGGTTGGTACAGTGTCATTCCACAGGGGGCACCGCAACCAGACCCGGACTGCACAGCGGACCAAGGACGCAACGTTCACCTGCAAATGCTGTGGGTCGCAGCACAAACTGTGACAGTGACCAGCCTTTGGCAAAGTATGCTCCAAATGTCACGGGAAGAAACATTTTAACAAACAATGCATCTCAAAAGCAAAGGAAGGAAAGAGAGGCAAGCCTATAAATGTGATTGAGGACACAGATTTAAGTGACACTTTGTTGGCATTGTTAACTGTGAAGATGAGCCACAAAACATGAACTGCATTGCCAAAGATGACAAATGGTTCGCACCTTTACTGGTCAATGGCACCACAGTTACAATGACACTGGACACAGGTGTAAAAGCAAATCTTATAAGTATGTCAGATGTCAGAGGTATGCAGATAAAGCCACAAATATGTAGCAAAGGCTCTGAACTAAAAGACTGCAATGGGTGGCCTATTCAGTGTTTAGGCACTTGTAAGCTACATGTTACTGTCAAAGGCAAAGTGCATGTTCTGTTTTCTGTCATGGTCTGCCTTGGTCCTTTGCCCTGTCTAACCTTTTGTGTGGAGTTCTGTCGTGGCTCGTCTTTAGTCTTCTCAGGATGTCGTCTTTTAGATAACACAAACTAATTGCAAGTGATATGCTAGAAAAGGACACAACACTTTAGAATAATTCAGCCTTAAGCAAGATAAAATGCACAGAGTTTTTAAGTTTATTTAAGCCTTCGACACAGAGCTTAGACAAACTGAGTCCTCTAGAGAGACTGAATAAGTGACAACCGCGCTCATCTATTTATTGGAGACCCGCGGGCATCGCTCCTCCTTTGACTTTTTTTTATTTATTTCATTCCCAAGACATGGTTTTCTATTGGAAGCGTCCTCTAGTGAACCCTAAGCAGGTGTTAGGCCATTATTTCAATGTGACAAACGCTCCCATTAAAACGTGAAGGATTTACAACTGATTTTTTTAAAAGACCTTCAGCCACAGGTGCAGCTGGCCTGAGGCCCCCCCCGCACGTGGCCTCAGCCACAGGTGCAGCTGGCTCGAGGCCCCTCGCACGTGGCCTGCGGGAAAGCACCTAAAAGGCCTTGGAAAGCCCCTGACAGACTGAATGACTAATAGAGCCCTTTTTTTTGGGTTGAACACCTGCTAGTTCAACCAGAGGACATACAGTTCGGATCAGGACACTTTATAGTTCATCATAGTTCAAATAAGGACCTAAAATTCTTCTACAGTCCCTCCTCTGGGACTCGAAAGAGTCCCATTACATCAACTATACTCTTGGGTTGTTTACTGACAAGACATCCTCATTTGTGCATTGCAATAAAAAAGAAAGAAAAACACATCACTCGACTTACTGATAACTCTGGTGCGGATATGAATATAAGTGATACTTCACATGGTAAATATATTGAATTGCAGGTGAACCTACATACTAAGGCACAAGGTGATCAATTAGCTGGATTATATCAACGCAAGGTGACATTAAAACATTGAGTTTTGGTGTAATTCAAGGCACTTAAAATGGCCACATAAAACAAGTTACAGCAACCTCTTAATCATGGCAAAGTAAAGGCTTTACATTGACATCAGTGCAACCAATCATCTTCTGGCATCTATTGTCTCACTCAACCAGAGGCTCCAACCCATTATACGTGGTTCTACATGTTATTTTGTTAAAGCGTCACACATTTATTTTTTAAAATGCATCAAATAACCCCTACGTTAGCACTATTTAGTCAACCAATCAAGAAACTATTCTAAGGTTGCGCAGCTATATCTAGTTAAATGATAAACACAATAAATGGTTTCCCTTCATGTCCGTCCTTAAGTCATTTGCCTTAGTCAATCATATAATGGTTTTCATTATAGGCCATTTCTCAACATTCTCCACTTTGTTTTTCTTCTTTTTTCAGCTTGTTTTCTAATGCCCTTTTTGGCCAGACGCCAAATTTAGGCGATGCATGTCTCTTGAGGCATGCTATAATTTAAGAAAAAGGGGTCCCTATGGTGCATCTTTACTACTAAATCTACAAACACGCCGTGTAAGGGTCCCCTTTTTATAACTTTGCAATGTGATATCTATGTGTACGCATTTAGCTTTATCTGTGTTACGCAGATGATGGTAAGGACAGACATTTACCCAACCTTCGTTACTAACATATATCCTTCTTTGTTTTTATTTACACTCAGATTTCTGAAACCAGTCCGCAATTCAAGTCCTCGGGCCGACTCTTGCTGCAGGCAGATTCTGTGAAGCCGTCATCGCCAGGTGCTGGAACGATGAAGATCCTTCTGTTGCCAACTGGTTTAGCTGCTGGATGGATGGCGGCTGTGGCGACCAATCATGTCTCGACCATCCCTCCTGTATATCCTCTTCTCCAAACAGTTCTGAGAGTCCAATCAGACTTGATAGAGGCAGATCAGGCATAGGTCCCTGATCAGGGGAGTCTGGTCTCTCAGCCATACTCCTGTGTCCTAGTAATATACATATACGTTCATTATTACAGCTCCATGTCATTCTTTCAGATATTGTCTATCCTATCCCTCATTTTTGTGGGTGCATGTGTGTGAATGTAAATTTGCGTGCATGTCTTCTTCCTCGTCTACAATATCACCAAGCACGGTCAATCACAGTCCTCCCTATCTGGGGTGTACGCCACAATATTAGGGAGCTGGGGGCTGTCGGGGAGGATAATTGGTATTTCATCCATTTCCATATATTCTGGTTCTCTGTCTGTTTCGTTTGTGCTTTCTTCTAGGGCTCAGATGGCTAACAGTGGGAGCTGTCCTACTGTGGATGAAATCAATTTATTGACCAGAAATTTTATCAAGGGAATACCACAACATATTACCAGCAAGACCGCCACCCCTGTTAGTGCCAAGACTACACCTATCTGGTATAACCAGTCTTTCCATGATATCCACCCTCTCCTTAGAGTCCCAAACAGTGAAAATAGTGGGCCAATATTCATTCCATTCCCTACAATGTATCCAGAATCGTCAGTTTCATTTCTCCCTCCTATGGAGTTACTTAACAGTTCCTGTTGCATCTCTTCAAGTGTGATTAAGAGCTCTGTCAAATTTCCGTCTTCCCCTGTACGCATGGGAATAGCTGTGCAACATTCGGTGGCTTTGATCATAATACAAACTCCTTGTTCATCAGCCATCATCATCTCGATAGCTAATCTATTTTGCATTGTCATTAGCGAGGTGGCGTGCAGTTGTTCGGTTAAGGCTCCTACTGCTGCCAATGTCCAGTTCAGGTATCTTTGCTGATTATACCACAAGTAATTAATCCACTGCACCTCCTGGAACCTAGAACGGATTTTTGGAGTAACCCCGAACAGAGCCAATGCCCATCCCCATTTATCCGCGTCTTCATCTGCTTTAACTCTGCTACTGTCTATGGCTTCTAATTGTCGGGGTATCCCTTCTGGTATCCCGTTTCTTACTGTGATGTTGTAGTCTGTTTTAAACGTCATTATTCCTCTTTTCTTACGAAGTTTCTGTGGCATGGGTTGTATTGAATTTGGCATTTCAATTACTGTTATAGCTCCTGTGAGCATCACAGGAGCACAAAGGCCTTTCCAATTAGGGGACAGCGATGACAGGAGTTTCCTTCTTTGTCCGCATATCCAAAAGATGTCAGCTAAGGGTACCGTTCCCTTAGCTAAATTTGGAGTAGATACCCATGAAGCATGGGTGAGATTCAGTCCAATTACAGACCCCCCTGTGGCCGGTACTATTTGTTCACACTGTATGCCTGCTGCTGGCTGGGTGTGACAGACGGTAATGTTCCATGCTGTTTTGGCCGGTTTGTATTCTTGCTGCTTTTGCATACACTGTATGTGGTGTTTTGGCTGGGTCGTCCCTACCTGCCAATCGCTTATGTATTGTGCTACTAAGTCTTTAGCTATACAGAATGGGTGTATCATCCCTTTCTCTATTTTAATCATAGGTGGAACGGTTCCTTCTGTACTTAGAGGCACTGGACAAAGTTTACTGTCGGCAGCATATTTTTCATCACCTACTGCCATTTTCATAACACATTGTGTATAGCATTCTGCTTGGTCTGAGTTATGTTGGGGGCTCCTATAACAGTTGTTGATATCAGGTAGGGGTTTAGCCTGAGGTATCACACCTTTCCGGTGACAGGCTATGCAAGGCTTTTCACTGATCTGCCTAGCCGAAAATTTCAACCATTGGTAAAATAGATTGGTCTTCAACCCTTGTGTACGGGCTAGGTCTGTACTGGGATCCCATCTCCCTAAGTGACTGCTTGTTTCTAGGCTTCTAATTGTCCTCTTTTTCCTTGGTTTGATTTTTACCCATTTTGTGGCTTCATGTACTGTAACAGTTACGTCTTGCTTGGTTTCCCTGCATCCTCTTTTATCACAAATTACCTCTATGTTGAGTGTTCCCTCCTCTTCACATTTGATGCTAATGGCTTCGCCTAATATGTAATCCCCCAGCTTTCCCTGTATTCCTATGTTCTTGTAGGCTTTTGATTTAATGTATACCAAATTATATGTTTTTCCTGTGTTTAGAATGCCTTGTTTAGCTGCTATTGCGGCCATGGCCACGGCACAGTCCGTTGTATGTTTTGGATGTCTATTTTCTCCCATACTGACCACCAGTAGTATTGTCAATCCCTTGAATAATTCCTTAATCATTGCTCTGATGACTGTTGAGATGTGCTACTAGATGTGCTACTGAGTGAGCCGTCACTAGATGAGCTGTCACTAGGGATGTGTGGTGTATCTGTGCTTTGTCTGGGTTGTACTTCCTGTGGTTCTTCTGTCGGTAAATCTACTAAGTTGCTGTCCGAGTCTGATGTCTCCTGTGGCCTGTCTATCTGTCGGTCTGTATTTCTGTCTGTCTGTTGGCCTGCGTCTCCAGTTGTTTCTGAGTCTGCATCTGAGTCTGTCGCTGCTCTATCTGGCAGGGATCCACTACTCTCTGAAGCTGTGCGTCGTCTTTGTTCAATCAGTCTCTGTGAGCGCCTTGGCCGGTGTTCGCCTGGCTGCAGGGAGGCGTGGCCTTCCCTCGGTGCTTCTTCTGGCTGCAGGGAGGCGTGGCCGTCCCTCGGTGCTGCTGTAGGGTCTCTGGCTTCTCCTGCTTCCCCCCTTGGCCCGGCGGCTCTGCCAAGACGAGCTTGCCAAGGCCGCAGGGGCGCTGGGCCACCAACCCTACAGCAGTGGTTTAAATGAAACCAAGTGTCCTTACCGTCTACTTTGACTGCTGTACGTGAGGCAAGAATAACTTTAAAAGGACCTTCTCGGCGGGGCCTGTCCCACTTCTTTTTGAACACCTTGACGTAAACCAGATCACCAGGCTGGATGCTCTGATTTTCGAGTGGAATCTCTGCTTCTCTGTCTTCTGTAGCACCTTCGACCTGCAAAAAAATAGTTTTGTGTATCTGGGTTAACTGTCTCAGATAATTATGCCATTCGTCTTGTAGCTGCTCCAGCGATGGTCCTTCATAGGGTCCTCTCAGGTATGGAATAGGCGTCGGCCGACCTGTAAGAGCTTCAAATGGTGTCAAATGGGTTGGTCGGTTAGTTTGTGAGCGCATTGACAATAAAGCAAGCGGCAACGCATCCAGCCAGGTTAGTTTGCCATTGCTGTCTGCTATGATTTTTGCTAGTTTGTTCTTTAAAATGCCATTAGCCCGTTCCACCGCCCCATTTGATTGAGGGTGATAAACACACCCAAATTTCTGTTTGATACCCAATTGTTTGAATGTTTCTTGTGTAACCTTGGCTACAAAAGCCCTACCGTTGTCAGATGAGATAGTATCTGGAATGCCAAATCTTGGAAAGACATCTCGGCACAAGAATTTGGCTACCGTTTTATGGTCTTGATTTGCAGAGGCTACTGCCTCAATCCATCGGCTGAATCTGCATATCACTACCAAAACATATCTCATTCGTTTAACTCGATTTTCAGCTCCCATGTCTATGAAATCCATCATAAGATGTCTGAATGGCCCATCAGGGACCGGAATGTGGGCTAAAGGGGCTGTGAATGATTTCCGGACATTGTACTGTGCACATACCTCACACTCATTCAACAAACGGTCCACTGTAGCTGCCATATATGGTGACCACCAGACAGCTTTTAGTTTGTTCATAATTTGGACTCGCGAACAATGATCGGGTCCGTGGGCCCAAATGATTGCATGTCGTAATAAATTGGTGGGTAACACAAAATGTCCATGACTACTGCGCCACAGCTTGTCCGCTGGCCCCTGACTGCGTGTCTCAATAGCGCCTCGTTTAACCCACATTCGTTTTTCTTCTCCACTGGCCCTACTTTGAGCCACTATCAGTGCGTCAAGTGAAACCAGTGGGGCACAATCTTGGATGGTTAGCAGGGGAAACATATTTTCTCCTTGTGCTCCTTTGCGAGCTGCGTCATCTGCTAGGTTGTTACCTTGAGCTATGATGTTATTATTCTTTTGATGACCTGCACATTTAATGATGGCTACCTCAGACGGTAATTGGAGAGCTTGTAACAGTTGGGAAATTGCTTCTCCATGAGTGACAGGGGTGCCATCTGCTCTCAGGAATCCCCTTTGTTTCCAAATGTTTGCATGTACATGACATACGCCATAAGCGTAGGCTGAGTCTGTGTAGATATTAACACGTTGATCTTTAGCTATCTGGCAAGCCATAGTTAAGGCTTTGATTTCTGCCAGTTGGGCTGAACAAGGCTGATCAATTCCTTGGGACTCCAGTAATTCAAAGGTCTCGCCATCCGTGTTTAGTTTAACAATCCCCATACCCGCATGCAATCCCGCGGCATCCCGAAAGCATGAGCCGTCCACGAACAGGGTTAGATCTGCATCTATGGCGTGATTATACAAATGTTCTCTGGCTCTCAAAAATTTCTCTCTCTGCCACACAGTTATGTGGAGTACCATCTAACGGTGTGGTCAATTTGGTGGCAGGATTCACCGTGTGACAACGTTGTATTGTTATTTCTGGAGCGGACAACACAACTTCATATCCAGTGCGTCTAGCTTGTGTTAAGACAAAACGTTGACTGGTTAGCAGGGCATGTAACTGATGCGACGTGTACAACGTTACTGCATGTCCCATGATTATGGATGATGCTTTTTGAAATGCAAAGGCAGCTGCTGCTAGACCCTGATAGCATGGTGGCAATCCTGTTTCAATGTTGTCAAGCTTTGTACTATAATAGGCCAATGGTTGTTTTCCTTCATTTGTTTCCTGCATTAGTACAGCACAAGCATAACCAGCTTTTTCAGTAACATACAAATGGAAAGGTTTCCCATAATCTGGGTTACCTAACGCGGGAGCAGATTGCATGTCTGTTTTTAGGGCCTCAAAAGCTCCCGTTGCCTCATCTGTCCAAACGAGGAGAGCTGCATTGCTTGTTTGCCCCACTGCTCTAATCATGGCACGCAAAGGTGCAGTTTTTATAGCATAATCACAAATCCACGGCCGACTGTACCCTGCCATCCCAAGGAATGAAAGCATCTGTCCCACTGTTTGGGGTTTGGGAGCCTTGATTATAGCCTCCACTTGGCTTGGAGCTATACATCGCGTGGTTCCACACAACTGTCTTCCCAAGTATTCTACTTGTTGTTTGCAGAACTGCAATTTGTCCTTACTTACTTTATGACCTCCATCTGCCAATGCATGCAATACAATTAATGAATCTTTTTCACACTGTTCTTGAGTCTCTGATGCAATAAGGAGATCATCCATATATTGCACCAATGTACTGGGTATGTCAAGGTGTTGTAAATCTTCAGCCAGGACTTTGTTAAAGATGGCTGGGGACAGGTTTAGTCCCTGAGGTAGCCGTGTATACGTTAGCTGTTGTTCCAGAAATGTGAATGCAAACAAATGTTGTGAGTCTGGGTGCACAGGCACACTGAAATAGGCTGAACACAGATCGATTATTGTGTACCATTTTGCTCCAGCAGGGATGCTTGATAGTATAGTATGCGGATCAGGTACTATAGGTGCATCCATTTCTATTATTGCATTGATAGGACGCAGATCATGTACCAGCCGATACTCTTTGGTATTGTTTTTAGGGATAGGGTAGATAGGAGTATTGCATGGGCTTGCAGTTTTTATTAAAACTCCAGCTGCCATTAGTCCCTTAATTACTGGTTTTATGCCTTCAATAGCCTGAGGTTTTAATGGATACTGCCTTTGGTGAGGCAGTTTTGCTCCCGGTTTTACTTTTATTTTTACTGGTAAGGCTGTTTTTACTAGTCCTACATCTGTTTTGCTTTTGGACCACACCACTGGTGGTATTTGCTCTAACAATTTCTCTTGTTGGGCCGATAACACCATCTGTCCCTCTGGTCTAGGATTGAGCTCCACTTTTTGAGCTATAGCCTCATCATTTACTTTTAAATTAATTCGTATAAACTGCTGGTCTTTTGACAGATGTACTTGTGGACTTTCCATGTTTTGCCATTCTTCAACTTCTGAGGCTGTCTTTACCATTGGACCTAGGTCATGGGATTCGTGCTTTTCAGAGACTAAAAGGGTCACATGAGGCGTGGCATTCGGCACTTGATACCATTGTTGTTCAGCTGAAGTTAGCTTGACAGAAGCTGCGGCCCCTTGGGGGCCTAAATAAATTTCTGTGGTGGTTATGTGAAACAGCTGTTGATTCATCAATGCATCCCAGCATCATGCATAGTCAGTTTGTTCTTGTTTGGCATCGAACATCAGGGTGACATGTAAAGGTAAACTAGGTGTATATACTGCTTCATAGTGTTGTTCTGCCCAGGGCTTCCATTTTTCCCATTCCAGTTGAAGATTTGAATTTTCTGGTTGTAACTTCAGCCAGTATACCATGGGTTGCACAGTTCGGACCTTGTTTTCCATGTCCATAAGCACCATAATGTTGGTGAGTGCTTCGTCAGGAAAGTGTATTTGCAGTCCTTGATGGGTACACACTATCTGGGTTTGTAGCTTACATAAAATGTCTCTTCCCAGCAAATTCACAGGTGTATTTTGTGAGTATAACAGGGGTGCTTCAATTGTTTTTCCTGCAATCGTTACAGGAAGTGGGCGTGTAAAAGGTATTATTTGAGTTTTCCCAGAGAAGCCGATGGTCTTAATTACAGACCCAGAGAGGGGGAGATGAGCGCCCATTTTCCCTATGCAAGAGTATGTTGCCCCTGTATCCACCATGAAAGGGAAATCTCTGTTTTGTATATTAACGGTGACGGTTGGCTCTTCCTTAGGTATCATCGAAATAGCCAATGCCACCGTTTCCCCCTCTGTCTTCTCTAGGCCCCCCTATTGCCAATAGGCAGAGGGTCCAACCCAAGGTCGGGCCGGACAATTTCTCATTCGATGTCCAGGTTGTCCACAGCTCCAACACTCATTAGAGGGTTGATCCCCTATTGGGGGTGTTGGTCCCATAGGCGGTCCCGCTTGACTGTTCCTGGGAGCTGAGTTCTGGAATCTGCTTCCAAATGAAGGTTGGCGAGATCCTCTTCGCCACCCTCCTCTTTGACCTGGAAAGTTCCGTGACTCTCCTCTCCATCCATGACTGTAGGTGGGTCCATTCCCGGGTGTGCCAGTGCTATGGTAGTGATAGTGATGCTCCACTGGTGCCGAGACTTCTCCTGCAGCAGTGCTCCCTGCTGCTCCCTGGGGGCTCTGTGTGGCTGTTACCACAGGTGCCTGTATGGTGGCAGCAGTGTTTGCCGTAGGGCCTGTGCTTGCCGGCTCAGAAGGAACAGGGGTCATCATTGGTGCCAGGGTCTTTGTTTTTTCTTTCTTGACTTTGGTTAGCTCTCCCAACTGCATCTGCACCAATTTTTTCGTCAGGGATTTTGCTGCATCTTCTTTTTGTTTTTCTTTCTTGTAGATTTCAAGATGGTGACAAATATGCTCAGAGTATAAAGCCCAATTCATTTTCGATAGTCCCACGACTCCATCTAGGGCTTTCTGAACCTCATCTGGTACAGCCTTTTTTTACAGTTATTTTAAACAGGATTTCAGTTGCTGGAGAATGGTTCCATGCATTTCCTGTTTCCTCCGCCCATCTCTTCTGGAATCGGTGCAGGAACTTCTTTGGGCACTCTTCAGGTGTCCACTCCTCATCATCCAATTTAGAGGGATCCAAGACCTCAGGGTACTTTCTTCTCAGTCCTTCCCACATGGAGTTTCTATAGCGATTAAAGGGGACTTCATCATGTTGATTAGTGCCCATCATCTGTGTTAGTCCAACCTTTCCTGCTAATTCTTCAGTGTCATGTTTTCCCATGACATGCATTAGCAAGGCTTTTATGTCACCTAAAGACAAGGTTACCCCTGCAGTGCCTTCTTCTAAGGCAGTTATCCATCTCCCAGCTCCTTGGGTGATGTCTGGCAGCCTGTTGGCCAGCCCCACCATGTCTGTCCAGCTCCATGGGGTATACACATGATGACCATTTCTAACCACCAATGGGCATATGAGGTCTTCGTCCTCCTCTTCTTCTGTGGGGGCTCCATACTGTCTTCCAGATCGAGTGCGACTGACTGGTTCCAGGCAGTCTATCCAGTTGGTTATATTCTGTTCTAAAGCCGCTATGTCTTTGGCTACACATTGTTGTCTTTGCCTGAGTCTGGCCTCTTTTGCACTCTCAATGACGATTTCACCAGAAATTTTTCGGGTTGGTGGCTCTATAATGTGATTCCCTTGATTGGGCGTCGATTGTTGTAATATTCTTCTTTCCTCGGCATCCCTATGTCTTTGTATTCTTTCCTTCGCTAGCCGAAGCTGCTCAGCTAGTTCTTCATTATCTCTTCTGGCCAGATCCAGTGTGTCACAGAAGCTCTTGTGCCACTCTTCGGAGCCTCTATAGCCTGTGAAGGTCCAGTCGGCTGACTTATGGTGGGAGGGGACGGTTTTCAGTGGACCTCGATGTGCAGGTGGAGCCTTCAGGTCTCTCTCTTTATCCTCGTCTGCCTCCGTGTCACTGTTATTTGTGGCTGTCCTGATCCAGACCAATAACTTGCTGGCTGTAACACCTGTTTTGTATTTTAAACCCTTAAAAGGATTAAATTTCCAACTGTTATGCCCGTCTTCTTTTTCTTTAACTAAATACGAAAATTTACCTGTTTCCCACCGAACCTTCCTTGGGACCACAGTCAGAGTCAACCTAGGAAACAGTTCTTCACCTGGATCGGTTGGCAGTGTTATTAAATGATTTAATGGTGTGCTAATTTCTTTATTAGGATCAGCACAAAGCAGCTCCAGCCACGGGGTTAAACCCTGATGCCACAGACGTCTTATCAGCAGCTCCCAATTAATTAGAGGGAATTGTTCTTTCTTTTGCTTCAGATTGATTACCTTAGTAATCTGCCATAATTTCTGATTGATCTCTTGTTCGTCCTGCCAATGTTCTGCTCCTACCCTGTCAAAATAGGTCCTTTCCAGCCAAAAATGTGTCCTGATTCCCTGGGTTTCGATGTCTCCGTCAGTCAAGTAATGTTCTGGGAGTATTGTTTCATCATCACTTAAGTCTCCCATCAAAGACTGTCCCAAGCATTGATCAGTCTGTCAGCTTTTTCACTATAATCTAAGCTTTAACTCTTTTGATTTATAACCAACTTTATTTATTTAATCCTCTTACAACCCTAACACTTCCTAATGTCTTTGCTCCCGACTTTCTATTTTCCTTCTAATTTTTTAACTTTCTGCTTCTCGTCTTTTTCTGCTATGTTTGTTTATTAGTTTTCTTTCTTTGAAATAATATCTACCTTCTCTGTATTTACATAGCAGTCTCTTCTCCTGTCTGTTTTCCCCACTGTCTCTGTTTCTCAATTTTTCTCTTTGCCTGTCATGCACCTCCCAAGTCCTCCTGTTGGGTCTAAACGCCTCCCCCTTCTCGTACTCTTTACATTAATCTTGTATGTCAACCAGCCTGCAAGCCCTCACAGCTTTGCCTGCAACTCCCCGCTTACTTTTACTCTCCCACACACCAATTTTCAAAAGCTTTATACACAAAAATTATTAAAAACAACTTTCTATATATCTCTATCTAGACTTCTGCCACCCTTTACTCCGCGGCTTTAAACAACCTTTTTATTCACTTAACACCAATGTGTTCTGTTTAAGTATGTATCTCTTCTTCATGTTAGACAGCTTCTCCGGCGCTGCCACCAACTCATATATTATTTTTTTTACAAGCCCTCTTTGAGCGTCATTTACTTCTACGCCTTACCGCGCCTCGCGTGCGTATCCTGTGCTTAATATATTATTTTTCACCAGCTCCTCTCTGAGCATACAATATTTCATTTATTTCTACGCCTTACCGCGCCTCGCGTGCGTATCCTGTGCCTTTCTGCACTTTCTTCTACTTTTTTTCTTCACTTACTGAGCTCCTCGTGAGCTTAATGTGCCTTTGCACTGAAAATACTCTCTTTTTCTTTTCTTATAAAAAACTCATATTACTGTGTACTTAATTACTTATTCTTCTCCCACGCCCCACAAGCGTGTATTTGGTGCCTTACTGCACTATTTTCTGCTTCATTAATTCTCATGTATTCTGCACTAACTCTTCATTCATTTTTTTAATTTTTTTTTATAGTTTTTCTCTTTTCTTAAAAAATGACATCCTTTATTGAGCTCTTTACTTACTGTCAGCTGTGCTACTTTGCACTTTTCTCTTTAAATCTCTTTATCACGTACGGTATTTCTACTGCGCCCCCTCAGGCGCTTATCTTGTGCTTCCTCTGCACGTATTCTCTGTTAAACTCTTTTTCTCACTTATTTCACTTCAGTCTCTGTTAAACTCTTTAAATAACCTTGTATTACCTTGTATCTATTTGTCAGTATACTCCCCTAAATTAACCCCTACAGCGCATGCTATCAGCCGGCACGTTAGTAACGAATTTCAACACCAATTATTCCCCAAGCATCCAGGTTAGTTCTCCAACACTCTTTTCCGCACCAGAGTTCATGAACATTCCTGACCTTTCACTCACACAGACATTCTTTTTCCCGGGAACACACACACCTTCTGAGCATTTTATCTACAAGGCCTGATAATTTTCAATCTTATCTTTTTTTGGTCTCTTATCAATTTTCTTAGTCCAGGTTCTTTTGGGTAAGAGGCAATTAAAAATATCACCTGTCAACTTGGGCGGAAATCCCGACTCACTCCTCCAGATCGTGCAGAAGTTATAAAAGGTTTCTGCTTACCTTTTAGTCGTGATCACTGTTATTTACGGTCTGGAGGGATGAGCTGGACTGCCCCAGGCTGCCGGAATGCCCCTGGACCCTCCTGAAGCTGGCTTGCCAAGTTCTGTCGTGGCTCGTCTTTAGTCTTCTCAGGATGTCGTCTTTTAGATAACACAAACTAATTGCAAGTGATATGCTAGAAAAGGACACAACACTTTAGAATAATTCAGCCTTAAGCAAGATAAAATGCACAGAGTTTTTAAGTTTATTTAAGCCTTCGACACAGAGCTTAGACAAACTGAGTCCTCTAGAGAGACTGAATAAGTGACAACCGCGCTCATCTATTTATTGGAGACCCGCGGGCATCGCTCCTCCTTCGACTTTTTTTATTTATTTCATTCCCAAGACATGGTTTTCTATTGGAAGCGTCCTCTAGTGAACCCTAAGCAGGTGTTGGGCCATTATTTCAATGTGACAAACGCTCCCATTAAAATGTGAAGGATTTACAACTGATTTTTTTAAAAGACCTTCAGCCACAGGTGCAGCTGGCCTGAGGCCCCCTGCACGTGGCCTCAGCCACAGGTGCAGCTGGCCCGAGGCCCCTCGCACGTGGCCTGCGGGAAAGCACCTAAAAGGCCTTGGAAAGCCCCTGACAGACTGAATGACTAATAGAGCCCTTTTTTTGGGGTTGAACACCTGCTAGTTCAACCAGAGGACATACAGTTCGGATCAGGACACTTGATAGTTCATCATAGTTCAAATAAGGACCTAAAAATTCTTCTACAGTTCCTTCCCACTGTCGCCAAGTGCTTGCTCACAGGGGGTCGTTTTGACCATTGGGGTTTTTCCGTAATTATTGTATGGCCTTGCCTTACAATATAAAGCACCTTGGGGCAACTGTTTGTTGTGATTTGGCGCTATATAAATAAAATTGATTTGATTTTTTATTTGAGTTTATCTGTTTTCCCTCCAGGTGGTATACTTCAGAGCAGAGGACCACCTGCAGCTCATCATCTCCTCTCACCTGACGTTCATAAGCTCCTGATTATGAGCCAGCTACGTAAACCCCGAGCCTGTGAGCTCAGTCTTTGCCAGAGTCGTGGTGATCATGACCCACAAGAGACTTTTGTGACTCCATGACCCTGTCCGGCCGGATTTCGCTCTTCCATGAGCCCTCCATGAGGAATCCGTGACCTTGACCATGCCAGATTCTACACGTCGTTATTCCTGCCGCTTCCATGCGCTGTAAAGTCTGGGCTTTCCGCAGCTCATTCCAAGGTAACCTGGTTGACTCTAATTTCCGTCTTAGAACTCGCTGATTTCTGTGGTGTTTTCCAGAAACTCTCCTGCATGGCTTCCATGTCGCATATGCTACTGGCTCCACGACTATCTGCATCACGTCACTTTGAAACTCTCCGGCTCTCAGCTGCAGAGCACGTAGCTCTGCCATGCTTCAGTTAAGTTCCTGCATGTCTGTGAGATCCTGTTCTCATGCTGTTCCTGATTGTGACTGTGCATGACTAAGAAATGTTTCCAAGAACTCGTACCAAGAACTTTTCAAAGTCAAGTCCTGCTTAATTGGAACTGCATCATAAGGTGCGTAGCATCTGACCTATGACCTCTGAGGATAATTCATGAACTGTGAACAGAGAACCTTGTTTCCTAAATGGTGAACTTTATTCCTGGAGCTGAGAATATTCCTGTTTAAGCCTTCAGTGAACTGTTTGTTGGTTAAGGCTCCCAGTGTTACAAGTGTAATCACTCACCTCTGCTCTCCTCTGTCCTCCTCCAGGGCTCTAGCTGTTCTCAGACGCCCAAGTCAGTCCCGGTGTGCACTGCAGTTCCCAAACTTCCACCACTACATGTGGGCCCTGTCTCGGCTCAGCAGGCTTTCTCAGCAGAATGATTCTCCCATCACCCTGCTGGGAGAAGCTTTTTTCAGCTACTTTTCAGAGTGATGCCGACCGAGGGAGGACTGACAACTTGGTGGGATATCAATTGAACCGCGACAGCGGGCTGACCCACACGGAGAAGCCGGGTTTCAGGCATTATCCCTGGGCAGAGCAAGGCAGGCAGCTGAGGTGATGGAGCCGACCCACTCAGTCCGAAATTTCCCACTTTTTGGATATATATATATATATATATATATATATATATATATATATATATATATATATATATATATATATATATATATATACAAACACCCAGTTTGACCAACGGAGCTTAGTTCTGCAGCTTTATCGAGGTGAGAATAATTTTAAAATAAAACGTGACATTTACTGCACTCCTGTGAAAGTTTAATGATCGGCTAACGTTAGCTTAGCCTTTTAGCACAGTTGATCTGAGTGAACGGTTTAATTAGGCCCCTATTAGGACAAAGTCCTGCGAGGACCCTATTGTAATTGTGTTGTTTATTATTATTATTATTATTATTATTAGGGCCAGAGTAGGACAATGTCCTACGAAGACCCTATTGTAATTGTGCTGTTTATTAGGGCCTGAGTAGGACAAAGTCCTGCAAGGACCCTATTGTAAATGTTCTATTTATTAGGGCCTGAGTAGGACAAAGTCCTGCGATGACCCTATTGTAATTGCACTGTTTATTATTATTATTAGGGCCCGAGTAGGACAGTGTCCTGTGAGGACGCTATTGTAATTGTGCTGTTTATTATCATTATTATTATTAGGGCCCAAGTAGGACAACATCCTATGGGTACCCTATTGTAAGTGCGCTGTTTATTATTATTATTATTATTATTATTATTATTATTATTATTATTATTATTATTATTATTATTAGGGCCCGAGTAGGACAAGGTCCTACTTACCTACCTTGTAATTGTGCTGTTTATTATCATTATTATTATTATTATTATTAGGGCACAAGTAGGACAACGCCCTATGAGTACCCTATTGTAATTGCGCTGATTATTATTATTATTATTATTATTATTATTATTAGGGCCCAAGTAGGACAAAGTCCTGCGAGGACCCTATTGTAATTGTGCTGTTTATTAGGGCCTGAGTTTGACAAAGTCCTGTGAGGACCCTATTGCAATTGTGCTGTTTATTATTATTATTTATTAGGGCCAGAGTAGGAAAAAGTCCTACGAGGACCCTATTGTAATTGTGCTGTTTATTAGGGCCTGAGTATGACAAAGTCCTGTGAGGACCCTATTGCAATTGTGCTGTTTATTATTATTATTTATTAGGGCCAGAGTATCTAAAAGTCCTGTGAGGACCCAATTGTAATTGTGCTGTTTATTATTAGGGCCCAAGTAGGACAAAGTCCTGCAATGACCCTATTGTAATTCCACTGTTTATTATTATTATTAGAGCCTAAGTAGGACAACGTCCTGTTAGGACCCTATTGTAATTGTGCTGTTTATTATCATTATTATTATTATTATTATTAGGGCCTGAGTAGGACAAAGTCCTGCAAGGACCCTATTGTAATTGTGCTGTTTATTAGAGCTGGTGTTGGGAAAGTGTAGTGACACGGACCCACAACAGGGGGCGTAAATGAACGGACAATAGAAGGAGTTAAATTAGAACACTTTACTGTTGTGAATGCCACAACCAAACACAGCAGATTACAGAATGTATACAAGTCAATCAATAAAGGTGTCGTGTGAGCAGGCTCGACGATAGGAGACGCCCGTCTGGAGACGAACCGGAACCACACGATTTCCACCGCCACCGAACCCAAGGGATACTGGAGCCGCCAAGTCCTGAAGTCCCCAGGTGGCCACCGTCTCGGCGTGTCGGATCTGGTACTGCTGGCGGAAAACAAAAACAGTCAAGTGTGGGTGTGTGTACACCCAGTAACAATTATGGTGGGAATTCCACCTCCACTTCTCACTCAATACGTGTAAGCAGTGATCCCTCAGAGGAAAAAGAGTGCCATCCTGCACTCACACAGCCTCCACAAACTAAGGACGGTACTCCTGCAAACACTCACAATAGATAGATTAGTAGATTACCACAAAGGCTGAGGATATTACCTCTCGATGAAGATGATATCTCGGCGATGTGGTGGAGGTGTCTTCCTGCTTTTATTCCAGATGTGATGTAGATGATCAGTGACAGCTGTCATGGTTGATGGGTGACAGCTGTCACCTCGGCAGTTCCTAGAGGCGGCAGCGCCCTCTCGTGCCTGAAGCCCGCACTTCAGGCAGGGCGCCCTATGGTGGTGGGCCAGCAGTACCTCCTCTTCTGGCGGCCCACACAACAGGACCCCCCCCTCAACGGGCGCCTCCTGGCGCCCGACCAGGCTTGTTCGGGTGGCAACGGTAGAAATCGGCCAGGAGGGCCGGGTCCAGGATGAAGCTCCTCTTCACCCAGGAGCGTTCTTCGGGTCCATACCCTTCCCAGTCCACCAAATACTGAAAGCCCATGGCCCATTCGACGGACGTCCAAGAGCCGGCGTACTGTCCAAGCCGGCTCCCCGTCGATAATACGGGCAGGAGGCGGCGCCGGACCGGGTGCACAGAGGGGTGAGGTGTGATGTGGTTTAATCCTGGAGACATGGAAGACCGGATGGATCCGCAGTGAGGCCGGGAGTCGGAGCCTCATGGACTGAGGACCTTAAGGATGGTGAATGGTCCGATGAAGCGGTCTTTTAACTTAGGCGACTCGACCTGGAGTGGAATGTCCTTGGTGGATAGCCATACCTCCTGCCCGGGCTGGTATGCGGGGGCCGGGGACCGTCGACGGTCTGCATGGGCTTTTGCCCTCGTCCGGGCCCTCAACAAGGCCGAACGGGCGGTGCGCCACACCCGACGGCATCTCCGTAGGTGGGCCTGGACCGAGGGCACACCGATCTCTCCCTCCACCAAAGGAAACAAAGGGGGTTGGTACCCCAGACACACCTCAAACGGGGAGAGGCCGGTGGCAGAGGACACTTGGCTGTTATGAGCGTACTCGATCCAGGCCAGATGTTCACTCCAAGCCGTCGGGTGTGCGGAGGTAGTACACCAAAGGGCTTGCTCCAACTCTTGATTGGCCCGTTCGGCCTGTCCGTTAGTCTGAGGGTGATACCCAGATGAGAGGCTCACGGTGGCCCCCAGTTCCCGGCAGAAACTTCTCCACACCTGCGAGGAGAACTGGGGACCGCGATCTGAAATGATGTCTGTAGGTATCCCATGCAGCCGGACGACATGGTGGACCAGGAGATCCGCCGTCTCCTGGGCCGACGGGAGCTTCGGGAGGGCCACGAAGTGGGCCGCCTTGGAGAATCGGTCCACTATCGTGAGAATGGTGGTGTGTCCCCGGGACGGCGGGAGGCCCGTGACAAAATCCAGACCGATGTGGGACCAGGGGCGATGAGGCACAGGAAGTGGCTGTAGGAGTGCCTGTGCCTTCTGGTGGTCCGCCTTGCCCCTGGCGCAGGTGGTGCAGGCCTGGATGTAAGCCCGGACGTCAGTCTCCAGGGACGCCCACCAGAAGCGCTGCCGGACCACTGCCATGGTCCTACGCACCCCTGGGTGGCAGGAGAGCTTGGACCCGTGACAGAAGTCCAGGACGGCAGCCCTGGCTTCTGGTGGGACGTATAGTCTGTTTTTCGGTCCAGTTCCGGGATCCAGGCTCCGTGCCAGGGCCTCCCGGATGGTCTTCTCCAAGTCCCAGGTTAGGGTAGCCACGATAGTGGACTCTGGTAAGATGGGTTCCGGTGGATCCGACAGCTCGGTCTTGACTTCCTGTTCGTGCACTCGAGACAGGGCATCCGATCTCTGGTTTTTGGTCCCGGGGCGGTAGGTGATCCGGAAGTCAAAACGGCCGAAAAACTGACCAGCGGGCTTGCCTGGGGTTCAGTCGCTTGGCGGTCCTGATATACTCCAGGTTCCGGTGGTCAGTAAAAACCATGAAAGGCACTGACGCTCCCTCCAGCAGGTGTCTCCACTCCTCAAGAGCCTCTTTCACCGCAAGGAGCTCTCGATTGCCCACATCATAGTTCCGCTCTGCTGGGGTCAACCTGCAGGAAAAATAGGCACACAGGTGAAGAACCTTATCGGTCTCTCCGCTCTGGGATAGCACAGCTCCTATCCCTGAGTCAGAGGCGTCCACTTCAACCACAAACTGGCGACTAGGATCGGGCTGCACCAAGACAGGTGCAGTCGAGAAGCGCTGTTTCAACTCCCTGAACACAGCATCGCACTGATCCGACCAGGTGAAGGGAACTTTTGGTGAGGTCAGGGCTGTCAGGGGGCTAACTACCTGACTATACCCCTTAATGAACCTCTTGTAAAAATTTGCGAAGCCGAGGAACTGTTGCAGCTTCCTACGGCTCGTAGGTTGGGGCCAGTCTCTCACCGCTGCGACCTTGGCCGGATCCGGGGTGACGGAGTTGGAGGAGATGATAAACCCCAGGAAGGACAAAGAGGTGCGGTGAAACTCACACTTCTCGCCCTTCACAAACAGCCGGTTCTCCAACAACCGCTGCAGGACCTGACGTACATGCCGTACATGGGTCTCAGGATCCGGAGAAAAGATGAGTATATCGTCCAGATATACGAAGACGAATCGGTGCAGGAAGTCCCGCAAGACGTCATTAACCAAAGCTTGGAACGTCGCGGGGGCTTTAGTGAGGCCGAACGGCATGACCAGGTACTCAAAATGACCTAACGGGGTGTTGAATGCCGTCTTCCATTCGTCTCCCTTCCGGATCCGAACTAGGTGGTATGCGTTCCTAAGATCCAATTTTGTGAATATTTTGGCTCCATGCAGGGGGGTGAACACCGAATCCAACAAAGGCAACGGGTATCGGTTGCGAACCGTGATCTCGTTCAGCCCCCGATAATCAATGCATGGACGAAGACCGCCATCTTTTTTGCCCACAAAAAAGAAACCTGCTCCCATCTGAGAGGTGGAGTTACTGATCAGCCCGGCAGCTAAGGAGTCCCGGATGTAGGTCTCCATCGATTCGCGCTCAGGTCGGGAGAGGTTGTACAGCCTGCTGGACGGGAACTCCACGCCTGGCAACAAATCGATGGCACAATTGTACGGACGGTGCAGGGGAAGGGTGAGTGCCCGATCCTTGCTAAAAACGTCAGCAAGATCGTGGTACTCAACCGGCACCGCCGACAGATTGGGGGGAACTTTGACCTGCTCCTTAGCCTGGGAACCGGGAGGAACCGAGGATCCCAAACACACCCGATGGCAGGTCTCGCTCCACTGTACTACCACCCCGGACGGCCAATCAATCCGGGGATTGTGTTTTAGCATCCAGGGGAACCCCAGAATCACACGGGAGGTAGAAGGAGTCACAAAAAACTCAATCTCCTCCCTATGATTCCCTGACACTACCAGAGTTACCGGTAGTGTCCTGTGTGTGATTAAAGGGAGTAGGGTGCCATCTAGTGCTCGCACCTGCAATGGTGAAGGAAGCACCACCAGAGGGAGCCCTACCTCCCTGGCCCATCTGCTGTCTAGCAGATTCCCTTCTGACCCTGTGTCTACCAGTGCTGGGGCCTGAAGGGTTAAATCCCCGCTAAGGATTGTAACTGGGAGCCGTGTGGAAATGTGTGTGTGTCCCACATGAATTTCTTGGCCCACCCTAAGCCCAGTTTGTAGGGGCGGGCGTTGGTGTTTAACCGTTCGGGGCAATTGCTCAATTGGTGCTCCATTGAGCCACAAACAAAACACGCCCCGCGGGGAAGCCTCCTCTGTCTATTCGGTGGTCTGAATGTGGCCCTGCTCGTGTCCATAGCTTCGTCAGCAGGGGGAGCTGTCGCCCCACGGGACGTAGAGGCCAGGGAGCGTGGGAAAGGCGGACCTTTTTTGGACCCGGAAGGAAGAGGGACGGCGCGCGCCCGGCCACGCCCTTCGTCTCGTTCCCGACGGCGTTCTTCCAACCGATTGTCTAACCGTATAACAAGATCGATAAGCCCATCTAATTCCCGCGGTTCATCCTTGGCCACCAGGTGCTCCTTCAGTACCAATGACAGTCCGTTTACGAAGGCGGCGCGGAGCGCAGCGTTATTCCAGCCGGACCTCGCAGCCACGATGCGGAAGTCGACTGCATAAGCGGCTGCGCTCCGGCGTCCCTGTCTCATTGACAGCAGCACAGTTGAAGCGGTCTCTCCCCTGTTAGGGTGATCAAACACTGTTCTGAACTCCCTCACAAACCCAGTGTACGTGTGAAGGAGCCGTGAATTTTGCTCCCAAAGCACCGTAGCCCAAGCGCGTGCCTCTCCCCGAAGCAGAGTAATCACATAAGCTATTTTGCTAGCGTCTGATGCGTACATGACGGGACGTTGTGCGAAGACGAGCGAACACTGCATGAGAAAGTCCGCGCACGTCTCCACACAACCTCCGTACGGCTCTGGAGGGCTTATGTATGCTTCAGGGGATGGTGGGAGGGGTTGTTGAACCACCACTGGAACATTCATATCCTGCACAGGGTCGGCAGGAGGAGGAGCTGCAGCAGCGCCTTGAGCGCTCGCCGCCACTTGCGCGGAGAGAGCCTCCACCCTGCGGTTCAGGAGGATGTTTTGCTCGGTCATTTGATCCAACCGAGCTGTAAAAGCGGTGAGAATGTGCTGTAGCTCACCAATCACACCTCCTGCAGACGCCTGCGCTCCCTGCTCTCCCATTGGTCGTTCAACAGCCGGGTGATGCCCCTCGGAGTCCATGACGCTGGCCGAGATATCCTGTTGGGAAGTGTAGTGACACGGACCCACAACAGGGGGCGTAAATGAACGGACAATAGAAGGAGTTAAATTAGAACACTTTACTGTTGTGAATGCCACAACCAAACACAGCAGATTACAGAATGTATACAAGTCAATCAATAAAGGTGTCGTGTGGGCAGGCTCGACGATAGGAGATGCCCGTCTGGAGACAAACCGGAACCACACGATTTCCACCGCCACCGAACCCGAGGGATACTGGAGCCGGCAAGTCCCGAAGTCCCCAGGTGGCCACCGTCTCGGCGTGTCGGATCTGGTACTGCTGGCGGAAAACAAAAACAGTCAAGTGTGGGTGTGTGTACACCCAGTAACAATTATGGTGGGAATTCCACCTCCACCTCTCACTCAATACGTGTAAGCAGTGATCCCTCAGAGGAAAAAGAGTGCCGTCCTGCACTCACACAGCCTCCACAAACTAAGGACCGGTACTCCTGCAAACACTATATAGATAGATTAGTAGATTACCACAAAGGCTGAGGATATTACCTCTCGATGAAGATGATATCTCAGCGATGTGGTGGAGGTGTCTTCCTGCTTTTATTCCAGATGTGATGTAGATGATCAGTGACAGCTGTCATGGTTGATGGGTGACAGCTGTCACCTCGGCAGTTCCTGGAGGCGGCAGCGCCCTCTCGTGCCTGAAGCCCGCACTTCAGGCAGGGGGCCCTCTGGTGGTGGGCCAGCAGTACCTCCTCTTCTGGCGGCCCACACAACAGCTGGAGTAGGACAAAGTCCTGCAAGGACCCTATTGTAATTGTGCTGTTTATTATTAGGGCCCAAGTAGGACAAAGTCCTGCGATGACCCTATTGTAATTGCACTGTTTATTATTATTATTATTATTAGGGCCCGAGTAGGACAGCATCCTGTGAGGACCCTATTGTAGTTGTGCTGTTTATTATCATTATTATTATTAGGGCCCAAGTAGGACAACATCCTATGGGTACCCTATTGTAATTGCGCTGTTTATTATTATTATTATTATTATTAGGGTCCAAGTAGGACAAGGTCCTACAAGGAGCACTAATCGACACGGGGTCAGAAGGGAATCTGCTAGATAGCAGATGGGCTAAGGAAGTGGGGCTCCCTCTAGTGGCCCTTCCTTCACCAGTGAGGGTACGGGCACTAGATGGCACCCTTCTTCCACTAATAACACACCAGACACAGCCCTTAACACTGGTTGTGTCTGGAAACCACAGGGAGGAGATCGTGTTCTTTGTAACACCTTCTACCTCCAGAGTTATTTTGGGCTATCCATGGATTAGTAAACACAATCCCCGGATCGATTGGCCGTCTGGGGTTGTGGCTCAATGGAGTGAAACCTGCCACCGGGAGTGTTTAAGATCCTCGGTCCCACCCGGTGTGACTGCTAAAGAGGAGGTTCGAGTCCCTCCCAATCTCACGGCGGTGCCGGCTGAGTATCACGATCTTGCTGACATTTTCAGCAAAGATCTGGCACTCACGCTTCCCCCGCATCGACCGTATGATTGTGCCATAGCTTTGATCCCGGGCGCTGAGTATCCGTCCAGCAAGTTGTACAACCTCTCACGCCCCGAGCGCAAATCTATGGAGACCTACATCCGGGACTCTTTAGCTGCTGGGTTGATCCGGAACTCTTCCTCCCCGTTAGGTGCAGGTTTCTTTTTCGTGGGCAAGAAGGACAGTGGACTCCGTCCATGCATTGATTACAGAGGGCTGAACGAGATTACGGTTCGCAACCGATACCCGTTGCCTCTGTTGGATTCAGTGTTCACGCCCCTGCATGGAGCCAAAATCATTACAAAGTTGGATCTTAGGAATGCGTATCACCTGGTTCGGATCCAGAAGGGAGATGAATGGAAGACGGCATTTAACAGCCCGTTAGGTCACTTTGAGTACCTGGTCATGCCGTTTGGCCTCACTAACGCCCCCGTGACCGGGGAAGCCGTAGGAAGCTGCAACAGTTCCTCGGCTTCGCTAATTTCTATCAGAGGTTTATCAAGGGCTATAGTCAGGTTGTTAGTCCCCTTACAGCCCTGACCTCCCCAAAAGTTCCCTTCACCTGGTCGGATCGGTGCGAAGCCGCGTTTAGGGAGTTGAAATGCCGGTTCTCTACTGCGCCAGTTCTGGTGCAGCCCGATCCTAGTTGCCAGTTTGTTGTGGAAGTAGATGCCTCTGACTCAGGGATAGGAGTCGTGCTGTCCCAGAGCGGGGAGTCCGATAAGGTTCTCCACCCCTGTGCCTATTTCTCCCGTAGGTTGACCCCGGCAGAGCGGAATTATGACGTCGGCAATCGGGAGCTCCTGGCGGTGAAGGAGGCCCTGGAGGAGTGGAGACACCTGTTGGAGGGAGCTGTGGTTCCATTCACGGTTTTCACTGACCATCGGAACCTGGAGTATATTCGGACCGCTAAGCGTCTGAACCCCAGGCAAGCCCGTTGGTCTCTATTTTTGGACGTTTTGACTTCAGGATCACCTATTGCCCCGGGACCAAGAACCAGTGGTCAGATGCACTGTCCCGGGTGCATGAAGAAGAAGTCAAAACGGAGCTGTCGGATCCACCAGAAAACATCATCCCGGAGTCCACTATTGTCACCACACTGACGTGGGACGTGGAGAACATCATCAGGGAGGCCCTGACGTGTCACCCGGACCCCAGCGGTGGACCATCAAACCGTTTGTACGTCCCACCAGACGCTAGGACTGCAGTTTTGGACTTCTGTCATGGTTCTAAGCTCACCTGCCATCCAGGGGTGTGAAGGACTGTGGCAGTCGTCCAGCAGTGGTTCTGGTGGGCATCTTTGGAAGCTGACGTCCGGGAGTATGTCCGGGCCTGTACCACCTGTGCCAGGGGCAAGGCAGTCCACCAACCAGAGAAGGGACTCCTCCAGCTGCTGCCAGTGCCTCATCACCCCTGGTCCCACATTGGCCTGGACTTCATCACGGGTCTCCCTGCATCCCAGGGAATGACAACCATCCTGACGATAGTGGACCAGTTCTCCAAGGCGGCCCACTTCATGGCCCTCCCGAAGCTCCCGACAGCCCAGGAGACTGCAGACCTCCTGGTCCACCACGTCGTACGTCTGCATGGTATCCCTGCAAACATTGTCTCCGACCGTGGTCCCCAGTTCTCCTCGCAAGTCTGGAGGAGTTTCTGTAGGGAACTGGGGGCCACCGTGAGCCTTTCGTCCGGGTACCACCCTCAGACCAACGGACAGGCAGAGCGGGCCAATCAGGAGCTGGAACAGGCCTTGTGATGTGTGACATCCGCGCACCCGATGGCCTGGAGTCAAAATCTGGCCTGGATCGAGTACGCTCATAACAGCCAAGTCTCGTCTGCAACCGGCCTCTCCCCGTTCGAAGCGTGTTTGGGGTACCAGCCCCCATTGTTTCCAGCTGTGGAGGGAGAAGTCGGGGTTCCCTCGGTCCAGACCCACCTCAGGAGGTGCCATCGGGTGTGGCGAACAGCCCGCTCTGCCCTGCTGAAAGCCCGGATGAGGGCGAAGAGCCATGCAGACAGCCGACGCGTCCCGGCCCCAGAATATCAGCCCGGGCAGGTGGTCTGGCTGTCTACAAAGAACATCCCGCTCAAGACGGAGTCCCCAAAACTGATGGACAGATATATTGCACCATTCAAGATCACCAAAATCATCAGTCCAGCCGCAGTGAAGCTGAAACTCCCAGCTTCACTGCGGATCCATCCAGTTTTTCATGTCTCCAAGCTCAAACCATATCACACCTCGGACCTTTGCACCCCCGGACCAGTGTCGCCTCCTGCCCGCATCATCGACGGCAAGCCTGCGTGGACAGTCCGCAGGCTCCTAGATGTTTACCGGAGAGGTCGGGGTCTCCAATATCTGGTGGACTGAGAGGGTTACAGACCTGAAGAATGCTCCTGGGTGAAGAGGAGCGTCATCCTAGATCTGGCCCTCCTGGCCGAGTTCTACCAGCGACACCCTGACAAGCCTGGCACCAGGAGGCGCCCGTTGAGGAAGGGGGGTCCTGTTGTGTGGGCCGCCCGAAGAGGAGGTACTGCTGGCCTACACCAGAGGGTGCCCTGCCTGTTGTCGGGTTTCAGGCACCAGAGGGCGCAGTTGCCATCCAGGAGCCAGGACTGACAGCTGTCAGCAATCACCATCAACTGCACCATAAAAGCCTGGAGGAGACACCACATCTCTGCCGAGATATCAGCTTACCTCACAGGTAACCTCTCAGCCGTTTCTGTGCCATTTGCACATTATTTGCTACTGAGTTTGCAGTCGTAACCTTGTATGCTCGCAGCTTGGAGCTGGGTTTGTGCAGGTTGGAGGGTGTAGGCGTTTCCCACTCCTCACTTTCCTGAACTTTAAGTATACAATTGGTACTGCACGTTCTCAGCGTTCCTGTTTCTGGGAGTGGTGGATTTTCCCTAAGGAAGGAACTGTTATCCTTTGCTGACTGCTTACTGGGTGTCCATACACCCACCATTAACCTGTTTTTGTTCCCGCCAGCAGTACCGGATCTGACAGCTGGAAGCAGAGGCCACCTGGGGACTCGGGACTTGGTGGCTCCGGCGTACTGCAGGTCTCCGTTGGCGGTGGAACCTTGTGGACCCCGGCTCTTCTCTGGATAGGCATCTCCTACCCTCGGGCCTGCCCACACGTCACCTTTTGTATTTTGTGATTGACTAGCTAAAAGCAATATTTGACCTGTTGTGCACATTTGCTGCAATAAATTGTATTTATTTGTTTATCTATTGACCATTCATTTACGCCCCCTGTTGTGGGTCCGTGCATTACACTTTCCCCAACAGTGAGGACCCTAGGGCCCTTATTAAGGGCCCGAGTAGGACAAGGTCCTACAAGGACCCTATTGTAATTGCGCTGTTTATTAGGGCTCGAGTAGGACAAAGTCCTGCGAGGACCATATTGTAATTGTGCTGTTTATTAGGGCCTGAATAGGACAAAGTCCTGTGAGGACCCTATTGTAATTGTGCTGTTTATTATTATTATTTATTAGGGCCCAAGTAGGACAAAGTCCTACGAGGACCCTATTGTAATTGTGCTGTTTATTAGGGCCCAGGTAGGACAACGTCCTGCGAGGACTATTATTATTATTTGCGCCCGAGTAGGACAACGTCCTATGAGGACCCTATTGTAATTGCATTGTTTATTATTAGGGCCCGAGTAGGAAGAAGTCCAACGAGGACCCTATTGTAATTGTGCTGTTTATTATTATTATTATTATTATTATTATTATTATTATTATTATTATTATTATTATTATTATTATTATTATTATTATCATTATTATTATTATGGCCCGAGTAGGACAACGTCTTATGAGGACCCAATTGTAACTGCGCTGTTTATTATTATTAGGGCCCGAGTAGGACAATGTCCTACGAGGAACCTATTGTAATTGTGCTGTTTATTATTATTAAGGCTCGAGTAGGAAAAAATCCAACGAGGACCCTATGTCAGGGATTTGGCCAGGTCAGGGAGCTGAGTCCTTGTTTTCCCCCTTTTTGTTGTTTCCTGTCTGCTTCAGCTTTGATTTATTAATATTTATTGTCATCAGGATTTATTCTGTCATGTTTTTCTTGTCACTTTGTTCTTTTTGTTACGATTCACTAGTTATTTCATTTTCATCATATGGTTATTCTCTGTTCTGTTTTGATTTGTCACTTTGTTTTCTTTGTCACTTTTTACTTTGGCCTTTCGTTCTGTTCTAGTAGTTTTCAGTCATTGTTTATTAAGTTATCACTTGTTCCTCTTGGTTATAATGTTTGTTGTACTGTTATGTCAGGATTTGTTTTGGTTATTGTTTGGTCACTGCTTTTTCTTATGTTTGTCTTATTGCCTTGTTTTCTTTAGTCAGTTTGTGTTTAATGGCGTTTTAGTATTTTGCTGCATGTCTCCTGTTCAAGTCCGTGTTGTCAGTTCATGTTTAGTTTAGTTCTCATGTTCATGTTTGGTTCCTGTTCACAGTAATATTATATTCAGTTGTAGCTTTGTGCTTATTTCTGTTTCACTCACATCCTGCACCCGCCTCGTGTCTTTGTCTCCCACACTTTGATTCTGTCTGTTTTGCATTTTCATTCACTCCCGCTCTTGCACCTGCTCACGCATCTTTGTGTCTGACATCACTCCACTTTCCCCATTACCTTGCCCATGCTTAATCTTTGTTCACTAGTCACGCCCCCTTCCAGAACTTTCACTGACACCTGCAGCTTGTTCCACTAATTACACTACCAGTTATTTAAGCCCTCACAGTCTCACAGCTCACTGCCCGATTGTTGAATGTTATTCACTTTCCAGCCGTTCCTCGTCTTGTTTTGCCTGCTAGTGTTTGACCTTGCTTTTCCCTTGACCTTGAAATTGTCTTTGCCTCTGAACACCTCCACGCCGTGCTTTTTATCTCAGCCTGTTTTTTGGACCAAGCCTCAGCCTCACACCTGTCTGTACCTTTGCTTTGCTGCTGGACCTCCCGTGTACCAAATCTCTGCTTGTTAAATTAAATCTTTTTCTTACACCAGTCTGCCTGTGAGAGTTTTGCATTTGTGTCCTGCTCTGTTTGTGCCATGCCTGACAGAACAATTGGGCCAAACATGGACGCAACAAACTCTCTTCCTGCTGTCTCAGCTGCAGACTTTGCCACCATCAATGACATTTTTTCAGAGATTGACTTCTTCTTCAACTGTTTCCACTCCTGTTATACGCCTAAGAAGAAGTTTGATTATCTCGATCAAGCCTGGAACCTTTTAGAAGCAAACACTTGGTTGTACCAATTTTTCCCAGACCTGGAAAGTCTGGATGATTTGTTTGCTGCAGGGAGACTCCCTGCCTGGATTGGACAGCCCGAATTCCACCTGTCATCCAGCCTCCCGCTCACTAACAGTGACTCCGAGTGGGAGGACATAGATGACCATGTGTCATCTGAGGCTGAAGGTCAGGCGCTACAGGACATGGCTAATTTACTGTTCAAAATTCAAGACTTATTTTTTTAATATCAGGACTGCCACAGTCAGCGGAGTAATCAGTGTATTTTTTCAGAGTTAGATCAGATCTTTTTTGTTGAGCCTGAACTGTTAACCACATTTCCTGAGTTACAAGACATTAAATCGCAGTTTAAGAAAGGTTCGGTGCCGTCCTCCATCGAGGACCCTATGGACTTTCTTTTTGAATCAGATATTTACAACTCAACCACTGACAAGCCACTCACCATCACGCTGTCCGACGCCGCAGTAACTCCAGGTTATGTTGTCCCACCGGCTTCTCAGCAGCCTCCCACTTCAACTCCAGCTTCATCATCCCCACCTGTTCCAGCTTCACGATGCTCCACAGCACCAGAATCAAGAGGACAGCCTCAGACAAGAGGACTGAGTCCACAGCTGAGTTCCACGCCAAAATCAGCGTCACCTTTCCCTCCTCCGGTGCCCGCGCCACGCAAGTTGCGGTCTCCTCCACTGCTGCCGGCTCTGATGAGCTCGGCGCCCAGAATGACCGAAGCTCCAACATTGCCTGAACACTTGGCAGGGAAGAGTTCTCTGGAACCATCAATTCTGTTTCCAGTTCCTGTACCAACCGCCAAGCCATCAGGAAAGTCCATGTCACTGCCGCAAATAGCAGCACGTGAGCTCGGTCATTCAGCAGGGGTGCATATTGAGCCAGCAGCTACGCTCTCACCATTTCCTCAGACTGCACAGTTCTCTTCAGGTCCACCAACCAGTGTTTCTGTGGGTACCATGACGTTGAGCACGGTCATCAGTTCCGCGACAGTGCATGCGAGTCATCGGCTGAGCAGGGTCTACGGAGTTCCACCACTACAATGACATTATTAGAACCACTTGCTCAACTTTCTTTAAAGCTCTCACCACTAGCCACACCTGCGTCGCTCTCTGTGAAGCTCGAGGCAGCGGAATCAACCCCCGCATCGGCATCAGTTAGTTCCACCTCCTCAGGCTCTGGGGTGAACACACCAGCAGCAGCTCCAGAGGGGGGTCCACGCCGCACTGTGCTGCTGTCCCAGAGCCTCAACTGCCTGTTCCAGTATCTGTCCTGCATGCGTCCACTGAAGACTGTGACTGTGGGTCAGTTAATAACTTTACCATTTTTTTCTGCTTGATGCAAATCTGTTTTCTTGCCTGTCATGTTATGGAATGTCAATTTATAGCAAATATGTCAGAATCTGGGACATTTTTCAGGAATGCTCCTTATGAAGCCAAAATTTACCATGAATATTACGCAGGGCTGTAGTCGTACTACCGTCTACAGCAGTGCTTAATTTGTAAAGTGGGAGGTCCCGGAGTGCAGAGGATGGGTGGCTCCAGTGCAGAAAAAAAAGAAGTGTGGGGGGGGGGCTGCGAACAACGCTGTGCGCCACACCAAAAATAAACTGGGCATGTATTGTACGTAGGCCTAATAACACTAGTAGTCACACCAAATCCGGATAGAGTACAAATTCCTTTTTAATGATGTACAGTGGTCCCTCATTTATCACCGGGTGCGACGCGAGTGACTGCAGCCACAGGTTGCCATGTAATCCCTATGTAAGGATGCGTTTTGGCACCAAACCGCGCAGCACGACGTGATGGACGCGAGTGAAGCGACGCGAGTGAAGCGATTTTGAGCGTTTTGCGCGTTTGTGGCACGATATTGCGTCGCGTCACGTAGTGTTGCCCTCCTCCCCAAGTTGAAAAATCTGAACTTTTTCGTCTCGTTGCGCCGCAATGACCAATCAGGGACTGAATATGTAGTGACGTGGAGATGTCTGGAGTTTGACTGAAGATGTGAACATGTCCTGTCTCTGGTAGCAGCCTGTGAGCAGGACTTATGTCTCTTTTGTCCTTTATTTCACAATTACGAGAGAGTTTTTGGAGCGAGCAGCAGCCCCACAGCAGCGGGTCCATGGAGATTATTTTACTTATTAACTACACAGATGTATAATGGTGACTGGTTTCTAAAGACAATTATGACAGAGTTTTTTTTGGGAAAGAGCAAGGAGCAGCCTCACAGCAAGCAGCGGAGTTTCGTTCTTTTTTTTTTTAGCACGAGCAAATCGTCTGTGTGGAGAATATTTTATTAATTAAATACACAGATGTATAATAAAACAAATGGTGAATGGTTTCTAAACACAATTATGACAGTTTTTGGGGGAGGAGCGAGCTGCAGCAAGCAGCGGAGTTTCTTTTTTTTTTTTTTTAATTGTTTACATGTGCGTGTGTGAACGGGACAGTTGGTCCTCAAACTGGGTCCCGCAGAGGCGGAAGGACCGCTGAAAGAGGCCGTCATCCAGACGCAGCTCCTGCAGCAAATAATGATACTCTCTGTATTGGGAGCTTTTCACAACAACTCGCTCCGTGTGAAAGGTCCGTCATGATGTGACTTGACGCCGAGCGGAATGGAAGCGCCTCCTATTTGATGATGCACCGGGGCAAATTTTCGCAGCAAAAGTCCACCCAAGCAGAGTGACACACCGGGCGAAGGAGGCGCGACCGTCGCCACGCGACCCCCACAAATTTGTAGCATCTGATCGCGCTCGGTGTGAACGCGACATAAAAATAACCTGCGATAAACGAAATCTGAGTAGTCAGCGCTATTTTTTACACTTATTATAGATGTTTTAAGGCTGTAAAACCCCTCACTACACACTTTTCTCAAACAGGCATTAACATTTTCTCACTTTTCTGTCTTGTGTAAACACTCTCTTTTTTCTTCTGTGCGAGATTATAAACAGACACGCAGAACACAATGCGCGTGCTCTCCCTTCACTCACTGCCTCCGGGGGCACGGATGCGGGACCCGCCAAGAATCCAAGTCCTCTCTCGGTGGCCACGGAGCTCTGCGGCTATGGTCAACATCCGGATCAAAACAGTGAGCGTAGCCTCTGGACCTGTTGCCAGATTTGGCGCAGTTCCGCACAGCAAGCGGTGATTTTTATATATATATATATATACGAGGTCTGTCAATAAAGTAACGGACCATTGGCTGGGAAAAAAAAAACTGGCTTACCTGGAGGGTTGGAAACCTAATCACCCTCGAAGTACTCTCCTTGGGACTCCACACACTTCTCCCAGTGGTGTCGCCACTGTTGGAAGCATTCCAAAAACGCGGGATGGCGCGCAGCTCCGCCGTCGTCGCAGCCATGATGTCCTCTCTTGTCTCAAATCGGGTTCCTTTTAATGGTATTTTAAGTTTTGGGAAGAGCCAGAAGTCGCAAGGGGCCATGTCAGGTGAGTAAGGTGCCTGTTGAACCACCGGAGTCTGGTTTTTGGTCAAATAAGTCTGAATTAAATGAGAGGAATGAGCTGGCGCGTTGTCGTGGTGGAGGCGCCAATTTCCTCTGGCCCACAACTCCGGTCTCTTGCGCCGCACACCATCACGTAGACGACGGAGGACATCCCTATAATACTCTTTTGTTATTGTTTGACCCTGTGGAGCGTACTCGTGGTGTACCACACCACGGGAGTAAAAAAAAACAGTCAGCATTACCTTTGTCTTGCTGCGCACTTGGCGCGCCTTCTTCGGTCTTGGCGACGTGGAATGCTTCCACTGTGACGACTGGAATTTCGTTTCCGGATCGTACCCATACACCCAGGACTCATCTCCGGTGATTATAGTGTCCATAAAGCTGGGATCAGTGTGAATGGAGTCCAGCATGTCCTGTGAGACTTCAACACGATGTTGCTTTTGCTCCGCCGTCAGCAACTTTGGCACGAACTTCGCCGCCACTCGTTTCATGCCCAGATCTTCCGTCACGATGGAATGTGCCGAAGTCCTGTTAATGTCCACTTCCTGTGCAATTTCTCGGACGGTCACACGACGATCCCGCATAACCACAGCGTGCACTTTAGAAACGATCTCGTCATTTCGGCTCGTTGATGGCCGACCGGAGCGCGGCTCGTCCTCCACCGTTACGCGCCCGTCTTTAAACCGGTTGTACCACTCCTTAATCCGTGTGATGCTCATGGCTTCATCTCCAAAAGCCGTGTGGATTTTCCGAATAGTTTCTGCCTGGCTGTCGCCAAGTTTCTGGCAGAACTTAATGCAGTAGCGCTGCTCCAAGCGTTCGGCCATTTTCTCTCAGGAAAAAATCCGACGAGGGGGGTGGAGCGCTCCTCCCACAAGCTGTGCTCACAGGCGAATGACGTCACCGACAGGCATGGAAAAACTCACTAAACTCACGCATGCGCACGAGGGTTCAACCTTGTGTGATGCAATCGCACGTGATTCAAATCCATATAATTTAAAAAAAAATAAAATGGACCGTTACTTTATTGACAGACCTCGTATATATATATATATATATATATATATATATATATATATATATATATATATATATATATTTTATTAGTCAAGAGAGGTGGCGGATCACGGATCCAGTATAAATAGCTGGCGGAGCCAACGTCAGAGGTTCCGGAGCGCGCGTCCGAGGTTCCGGAGCGCGCTCCGGCTTGCTCCCCCTCAAATTAAGCCCTGGTCTGCAGGTCCTCTCCAGACAATAATAGTTGTTGGGTAGGAATTAACTCAATTTCTGCAGTGGTTGAGTACCTGTACAGGATCCTTGCTAAAATTTTCTATTTGAATACAATCCCGGGTCTGTTTGGGCTAAGTGTTTCCTTGCCACGTTTACTGAGAGGCATAGCTCTCAAGATTAACCCGGTAATCACGGGTATTTCGGTTCTGCAGTTGGTTATGAAGTCTTGCTACTGGGGGTTATCCATGTCACATTTTTGGGTTAAGTAACTATGTGCTTGGAGCCTAAATTTCATGAAACTTATGCTTATTTTGTTCTCCATGTGGGTCTGTAGCTTTCCTCTTGTTGAGTTCCTTCTGGGGGAGGTTTGCCAATTGGGGGAATCAAATACTTCTCAATCAGCAGCAAAGTCTTTTCATTGGGTGTGGACTGATTTTGTGTTACGACCCTCTAGTGAAATCAGTTTTTCACGGTTTTTGAGACAGGGGTTGTTGTGGGTTAACAGGGCTTCTTGTGTCACCTCTCTACCATGGCCAAGTGCCTCATTTCAGCTCTCATTCGTTTCTCTCTATGGGTCTCTACTTGAACTGATTAAGCTTCTCTTAGAGTTATTGATGCACTGGTTCCCATGTTTGTTCAAAGGTGTCTGGAGTTTAGATTTGGAGTCATTGTATTATTTTTTCTCTTATTGTATTTTTGAGTCACTCTGTGCCTTTCCCCTCAGCCTGTTTTTAGGGATTCTCTGTATGGTG
The DNA here is from genome assembly GCF_902500255.1 of Thalassophryne amazonica. Classification (NCBI taxonomy): domain Eukaryota; kingdom Metazoa; phylum Chordata; class Actinopteri; order Batrachoidiformes; family Batrachoididae; genus Thalassophryne; species Thalassophryne amazonica. The sequence continues at coordinate 18,779,944 of NC_047109.1, forward strand.
TTTTCCACCCTGAGGCACTGGGCTCTCCCCATTTGTGGTTCCCCATGCTCCGGCCCGGTGGCAGTCCCGGCATGTTCCTCTAGGTCTAAGGTTCCTTTGGGTCGAGCCCCTGAAGCTAGGGTACATCTGAAAAAGCCTTCTGGTCGCCCTCCTGACCCAGCCTCGTGCCAGATTCCTGCGCTACCTATGCACCAGGTCGCACCTTGTGGCCGGCCTCCCGCTAACACCTTATGTCCTGTTTTCCGCCAGTTTCTTCCCTGGCCCATTTTTGGTCAAGTTGTCAGTCATCCATGGGGTCTCATGCCAAGTGGCCCTCCTGGTTGTCACCCGGGTCCCTGTTTATGTCAGGATTTGTTTTAGTTATTGTTTGGTCACTGCTTTTTCTTATGGTTTGTCTTACTGCCTTGTTTTCTTAAGTCAGTTTGTGTTTAATGTCGTTTTAGTATTTTGCTGCATGTCTCCTGTTCAAGTCTGTGTTGCCAGTTCATGTTTAGTTTAGTTCTCATGTTCATGTTTGGTTCCTGTTCACAGTAATATTATATTCAGTTGTAGCTTTGTGCTTATTTCTGTTTCACTCCACTTCCTGCACCCGCCTCGTGTCTTTGTCTCCCACACTTTGATTCTGTCTGTTTTGCATTTTCATTCACTCCCGCTCTTGCACCTGCTCACGCATCTTTGTGTCTGACATCACTCCACTTTGTGCAGTCCCTTCCCCATTATCTTGCCCATGCTTAATCTTTGATCACTAGTCACGCCCCCTTCCAAGAACTTTCACTGACACCTGCATCCTATTCCACTAATTACACCACCAGTTATTTAAGTCCTCACAGTCTCACAGCTCACTGCCCAATTGTTGAATGTTATTCACTTTCCAGCCGTTCCTCGTCTTGTTTTGCCTGCTGGTGTTTGACCTTGCTTTTCCCTTGACCTTGAAATTGTCTTTGCCTCTGAACACCTCCACGCCGTGCTTTTTGACCTCAGCCTGTTTTTTGGACCAAGCCTCAGCCTCACGCCTGTCTGTACCTTTGCTTCGCTGCTGGACCTCCCGTGTACCAAATCCCTGCTTGTTAAATTAAACCTTTTTCTTAGACCAGTCTGCCTGTGAGAGTTTTGCATTTGTGTCCTGCTCTGTTTGTGCCACGCCTGACACCCTACTGTAATTGCGTTGTTTATTATTATTCTTTACATATTTCAAATCCAAATTTTGGCCTTTTCCCGTGCTCAAAAACTCACCAAACTTTACAAAGTCATCTGGCCACATCCGAAATTCGATATTTTGGGGATTACGCACATGCTCGCAATGAAATGGCCCTAACCCTACAAATTTTCAAACACACCTGGCCCCTCTCTTTGCACTCTGAGAGCCCCCTAGTGGATGAACAATCAACTTCTCATAACTCCTTCATGCATTGTCTGATTTGCTTGAAACTTGAACTGTGTGATGAGGGTCGGCCCCTGTATGCACCTGCCCACATCTAGTCACAAGGGGACGCCCTGGCCTGGGTAGGCGGTTGCGTGGCACGAGGGCCCATATATGACTGCTTGCAGCTAGTTATTCTTGAAACTTTTCAAGCCCCAATTTTGGCCCTTTCCCATGCTCACAAACACACCAAACTTTGCAAAGTCATTTGGCCACATCCGAAATTAGATATTTTGGGGAGCGTGCACATGGTCACAGCAAAATGGTGAAATAGTGCCCCCTACAAATTTTCAAACACACCTGGCCCCTCTCTTTGCACTCTGAGAGCCCCCTAGTGGATGAACAATCAACTTCTCATAACTCCTTCATGCATTGTCTGATTTGCTTGAAACTTGAACTGTGTGACGAGGGTCGGCCCCTGTATGCACCTGCCCACATCTAGTCACAAGGGGACGCCCCGGCCTGGGTAGGCGGTTGCGTGGCACGAGGGCCCATATATGACTGCTTGCAGCTAGTTATTCTTGAAACTTTTCAAGCCCCAATTTTGGCCCTTTCCCATGCTCACAAACACACCAAACTTTGCAAAGTCATTTGGCCACATCCGAAATTAGATATTTTGGGGGGCGTGCACATGGTCACAGCGAAATGGTGAAATAGTGCCCCCTGCAAATTTTCAAAAAACCCTTCCCATTTGTTTTGTTTTGTTTTTTTGGGGGTTTTTTTGTCGTAGACTCACGAAAATCTGTATACATATTTACCATGCTGGGACGCAAAAAAAAGTCTCAACGTTATGGTGACATGAAGTCGGCCATTTTGATTTTACTTTCCAATTTTGAGGACATTTTTGTCATTTTTGGTCATTTCCACTACTTACATTTGAACAAACTCGACCTTGGGATTTCATCCAATCGTCTTCAAATTTGGTACACATCATCATGACCCCATGCATCAAAAGTTATCAAAAGAATTTCTGTAGGTCAAAAGACGTGACTGATAGGGTTTGTCAAACTTTGGCGAGCGTTTTGGAGCACGCCATTTCACTTCGACCGGCTGTCATGCCCACATACTTCATTGTAGATCCTTCAAACCTGCTGGACATGATGAGGGCTCCGCCCTGAACGTCTGCATATATTAAATTCCAACCTAATGCATAGTGCCCCCTGGGGGTAATAGGAAATGTCCTGTTCATACTTTAATAGGTAGTGATTTCACATAGTTAGCCTCATCAACTTCATTCCACTTCTAAAACATGCAAGTTGGTGAACATAGGTAATGATCGCCATGAAGCTACGAGTAATGGCCTCCGTGTGGCGGCATGCCGAATATCGACCCTTTGCCATGAAAATACGCAGTGGTGGGCACAGTTCCGACAATCCGATAACCAATAATTATCAAAGATAATGTTTTCATTATCGGATTATCTTTTTAGATAACTTTAAAAACCATTATCACACTAATTATCTTGCGATAAATTTTTGTCCGCTAATTTTTAGACAGATAACGTGGCAAATAAAGCTGAACAGCTACAAACATTTATAAAATTTTACCTGTTAAATGTTTCATAGCAGATGTGTAGTTCTACCCTCTGTAAAACAGAGGAGAGCTGCTTCTAGAAGAAACCACTCTATCCTCTGCTGGCAAAGAAGAACCGGTCACAAAAAAAAAGTAATTTCTTTTAACTCCATACTGATACGCGGGCAATATCACCCAAGTCATCCAGAGGCATACATTTTTAACTTATGGTTCAAATTTTAACCAAACTAATTTTGGACAAGCTGTTTAAATTAATGTCACGTCTGAAGTTTTATAAAGTGAAAATATCAGATATATGTTTTAGTTTTAAAGTAATACACTAATTTGTAAGGTTTTAGTGTGGACATGCTGTGTCCAGGTGCATTATGGGTATGATAGGGTAATCTCATTACGTTTACGACATTAGAAATGCATTTCAGACACTCTGATCAGGCTCCATGGACACCAGCATTAAACTCTAGTGCCTAAACCTCTCGTGAATATATTCTCTGGGTTTATAGACGTTACTGTGTTTGCATTTATTAAATTCCACACATCTTAAATGTAGCACACACAGATTATCTGGAATTTTGTTTTGGCAAGTTTTTACGGTCTCTACTGCCATCTACTGGCCTGTAGTGTTCATGGCAGTATTCAAACTGAAGCTGGGCTGATATTTTCAATCACTGTACTCGGTTCCAGCTCAAACTGTACCACAGAACCGCATGGTGTAAAAGTTCAGAGCGCCCGATTTATGTTCTCACACACATTGGACGTTCAAAAATCACACGTCGGACTTGTGTTTCCAGAAGAAAACATAAACAGAAGCTTTTTTTTTCAAATTTAATTTACATTTCTTATTTTTACCAAAACTCTCAATGGGAGACATCAAAGTTAAAAAAAAAAAACACGTTACAAGACAGGTCTGCAGTGTTTGCACATGCACAGTGCAAGAGGTTTGATGCTTGTCGCGCTTCAGTAGCAGGATACCTTCACGACGGCCGACCAGAATATCAAACTGGTTTGATTTTCTTCTGACCATACAATCGCCGATCAGGAGGTGGTTGGGAGATGTTAAACGCAGCTCATTACTCCATGTATACTAAACGATGCAGGACGCACAATTAACCTGAAATTCAGCGCGATCCAAAAAATTCTTGTACGAATGAAAAATCAGCTACAAAAGGGCCAAAACTTGCACAGTGTAAACCCCGCTGAAGTACTGAACGTCTGGTACCAGTAGATCATGGCAGTGTTCTATTTATTTTGACACCTGTTATATCAGACAGTTATGTAATTACAGTTTGGCTTTTTTTTTTTTTTTTTTTTGAAAATGCCTGTTTTTACAAATAAAAAATGGAATATTTTACAAAAGCACATTTATCTGTGAACACCAACACACGACACACGTCACATTAACGTGTTGTTTACATAATGAATGCCTCAACCAGATCACTGTTAACAGAGGCACATTTTACCCAGAATCCTTTGTGATCTGTCTGTGTTTGTTGCAAAACTTCAGAATTAGTGCATTTTTCAACATTAAAAGATATATGTTATATTTTAACTTTGTACAAATGACAGAATTGACATTAATGGAGTTATTCTATCAGTATTCATTTTATTTATACACCAAACCATAACTCAGCATTGCTTTATTTTCCAAGACCTCCGCCTGACAGCAGCGTTGTGATTGAGTAGAAAGTTGAGCTTTGTGGCTCCTCTCAGCTTGCTTCTGTGCTGGAAGCCATGTAGTAAACAGGAGTTTCCAGCAGGGGGCAAGATGTTCAAAGACAGAAGTGTTGACTCATTCTTTGGGTCTGTTGATGCTACCAGAAGAGATCGTGGTGTTAAAACTCAAAATCAGCTTGTTAGTACTGTAGTTGCAAGTGTACCGGAGACAATACTGGAATTTATCGGTTATCTGTAACTTCCGATACATTTTTGGGTGGTTTATTGTTTTATCTTTATCAAAGATAACTTTTCAGTTATCTGATTATCTGTTATCAAAATTAATTTTTTGGTTATTTGTGCCCACCACTGAAAATACGTTCTTCCTTTTGATGGCTTTAATTTTGTCATATCTGTTGGGTATTTTCTCCTCCAAACATTCTTAAAACCTTGATAAGACAAACAGAGTCAAGAAACACCAGTGAGACAGAAAGTCAAATTTATCTCGCGAGGAGTGCAGTCAGGCTGTACACCAAGGCTACACTAAAGTCTGGCCTGCGCTCCCGCTCTTTTTATTAGAGAAGCCCTCACCACATCATAAAACTTGTCCTAAGGGTGGGGGGGACGACGCAAGACAAGTTTCTTCCCGTAACATAAACACATACGTCAATAAGTGCAGCTGTAAGGAAAAACAGTTTCTTTCTTTTAATCTTATCGTCGAAGGTCAGCACATCCCGTTCGTCTGTTGCAGTTATCAGCTGTTCTGCATCTGCCTGGAGTGTCCTGTTCTTCACACTAAGCATCACATCACAACAGTCAAAACAACCTCCAGTTCTTTAACTCCCAGTTCAGCCTGACCCCATCATGCTTCACTCCCAGTCGTTAGCGGCTACAAAAACAAAGTTGTATAATAATAATAAGTACATCCAGCTCTTCATTCCCAGTTCAGATTGACCCCAGCATGCTAAACAAGGTTGAATAACAAGTACATTCTCAGGGTTATGTTAAGACAGGTGCAAAACAGCACAACACCGTTCTCATGAGAAAGAAGACAAAGGTACAAATGTTTAACAGTGATAACATATATACAAAATCTTTAACATTCCCCTCCTGTTTATCGCCTGTTAAACATATAGTAGGCATCACCCAGCTTAGCACTTCTTTTTGAGATTTTCACTAAGAGGTTCATCATGGTATGTTCTATAGGCTTACACCCCAGAGGTGATGTCATCATTGTCACCATCATCGGTGTCTGGGTCATCATACTTCCATTGGTCTGGGTACAGGTCATGAGAGTCATCGTCCTCCTTGTCGTCGTTGTGCCCCAGGAGTGGATATGATGCTGGACCCCCTCCTGGTCCTGGACTTATTGCTGTGGTTATCATTCTATTTACAAGGCCTCGGAGACATGGAATACAACAACATCCACACAATGTTAGAATCGCAGCAAATACTGCTATAGACACTAATAGTGAAGAAATCAAAGACTTCCATTTTCCCATCCCTTCCAGCCACCAATCCCAGCCTTCGGTGTTTACTCCACTGTGCTCTTTCATCTTCCTGTTCAAAGTCCTCAGCCCGTCGATGGCTTGAGTGAGGCTGCCATCTACAGCTGTGTTGTTGGGAATGAATGTGCAGCATTGTTCTCCGAACATGGCACAAACACCTCCTTTCTCTGCCAACAACATATCCAGAGCAATACGGTTCTGGAAGGCCATAAGGGACGTGGCTTCTAACTGTGAATGGACAGCCTTAAATCCTTCCTCAGTCCAATTTCCTAATTTCTGTACATTGTAGTGGATGTAGTTTATTCTGTCCACGTTTTTATTAATGGAACACCACCAACAGATGGAAGATTCGAATCCAGCTGCTATTTGATCAACCAGTTTATACTCGTCAGGCACTCCTCTGGGGACTCCTATTGCATCAATATATGTTGGATTTGTCACTCCTTTCCAATCTCTTTTTACTCTATGTCTGGCTATGCCTTTCTGCCAATCTTCAGGAATAAGAGAGGCTGCATATGTCGTAACGTCTTCAGGGGTCATGGGTATAGCTTTAACTGGTAACAATAATGATATTAATGCACAATAACCTGACACATTTCGTGGCAGTCTGTCAAAGATTCTGTTATCACCACACCACCACCATACGTCACTCCTACCGACAGGTTTGAATGTGGGAGTACTATGGACCACATCCTTACACCAGGCAGTGTGGTTTAAGCTACCCAAAGTCTTACTTGTCCCTGTCAAGTTTACACATGTATGGTTAGCATGCCCAACTTTGCTTGAAAATAAAGGTTTAATCTTAGTCAATTTGGTCAATGGATAGATCTTGTCCCACTTAGAACAATTGTTGTTTGCTGCAATGTATGTCTGTGTCATTACAGTCAGCAGACAGTCTTTGGGTAATGCTGCCGGTATTACCTGTAATATAGGTCTGGGTCCCATACATACAACACAGTCCTTCTTTGCAGCTAGTCCTGCTTGTTCTGCCATTAAAAGCCAATTGTTATTTTGTCCACTAATTCCTGTAGTTACTAGGAACCAGTCATCTGCCTTCATGTCTTTTGTGCCTTGTACGGACATCCCCTTTGCTTGTATGGGCACCCCCTTTGCTTGTATGGACACCCCCTTTGACGTACTTAATTCTGTCAATATTGGTTGCTGTACTCTATCTGTTTCACAGAGGAAAAACTGGAAATACGGATCTTTTCCTGGTTTGTATACCCAAAGGAGGAACAACCAACAGTCTCCCTTTATATCAGGTGGGAATATGGTTCCTTTTTCTGTGGTATTCACCACTATAAACAGCTTATCATCTGTTTGATACATTTTGAGAATTTGACTCTGGTACTTAGCCCACTCGGTTTGTGCCCATCCTGGTGTCCATCTACTCCATTCATCGGCTACCAACGTTTCCCATCTCTTATCTTGTTGATCATTGGTCATATACCATGAGAAACTATTCCCGTAATTAGTCCCTCTGTCACCATCCCATGTTCCATGGGTAAGAGCACTATATGGTACAGAGATGACCACAGAAGCATTTCTAGGAATGCAGGCTTGTACACCAAATCAGTACGCATTGTTCCTATCACACCTATGTACTGTGGCATTTATTATCGGACTGGGGTCTTCGTTACTTCTTTTTGGTCTCTGCAATCTGCGGATGTGATCCTTCTTATCATGTCCCGTGCTTATGGCTTTTAATAATAAGCCCAATCCAAAAAAGAAAAGTAGCATAACAAGGACTGTCCATGGGGTCCAGAAACCCTCGTTCTTTTTGTTTTTTTCTTTCGCCATTTCTGCACACTACAGCACACCTATGTTCAGAACAGTGGCTTCTTAATGTCTTCTGCTAGCTTTCGTGTCTAACCTGGATCTTAACACCAAGCTCACACACTATTACTAGTCTTGTCCTACTGTTCTTACTGTTTGTCTGTGTCTGCAGAAATGACTTTCTTACAGTGAGTTAAATGAATCCATGTACTTCTTTCCCCAATTTTCAAGGCTGTGGGTGCTGTGAGTAGTACTTGATGGGGCCCTTCCCATTTAGGTGAATGCCAGTGTTTTCTCTTGATGCTTCTTATCAACACCCAGTCTCCAGGTACCACTTTAGGGTCCTCCTGTGGAGAAATGGGATCATCAGTGTTTGAAGCTCTCCCTCGTTGTCTTTCTAACATCTTTCTCATGTAATCTGCCAAATTGGCTTCCTCAGGTACATCCCAAATTTGCCCATAATATGGCAATCGATATTTTCTGCCAAACAATGTTTCATACGGTGTCAACCCCATGGTACTAGTTATGTTTATATACATTTTTACCAAATGTACACAATGTGTCCATGGTCTGCCTGTTTCCTCCATTGTCTTTCTAAGTCTGTTTTTTACTGTTCCATTCATCCTTTCCACTAATCCGGCACTTTGTGGATGATAAGCACAATGATTTTTGAGATTAACCTGTAGCGCTTCTCCTACGTATTGCACTATTGTATTAACAAAATGCGCTCCATTATCTGAATAGACTGTTTCTGGTATTCCAAATCGTGGAATGATGTCTTTGCATAATGCTTTAGCCACTGTAAGTGCATCTGCATGTTTTGTGGGGAACAATTCTACCCATTTTGAGAACGCATCAATTATGACTAAACAAAATTCCTTCCCTTCATGTTTACTCAACTGTATATAATCCATATGAATCACTTGAAAGGGATATTGTGGTGTTGGAAATTTGCCTCTTTGGGGTCTCAAATTGCCTTGTGAATTGTGTTTTGCACATGTCATGCATGCTCTACAATGCTGTTTTGCATATGCATCGAACCCATAAAGACAAAAAATAGATTGTAATTGCGATATCATACCCCCTGATGAGACATGCGTCACGCCATGGCTCATGATAGCTGCCCATTTAAACATATTTTTTGGCAATATGGGTTTCTTTTGTGGTCAGAAGTACAAATCATTTGCATATGTAGCTCCTTTATTTAACCACATTTGTTTTTCTTTTTCAGTTGCCTGCTGTTGCATGTCAGCAAGCAGTGTATGGCCTAAATGCAAATCCGGAGGGGTTTCGTGTAGGAGAAAAATAGAAAAAGCTGCTGCTGCCTTTGCGGTTTTGTCAGCAAAATCATTTCCTTTTGAAACACTGTCAGCGCCTTTAGTGTGAGCCGCACATTTGCATATAGCAATTTGTTTAGGCAATTTCACAGCTTTCAGTAGTGCAGTTAGGAGAGTGGCATGAGTCACTGGCTTTCCAGATGATGTCACCATTCCACGCTCTTCCCACAGTTTTGCAAACACATGCACTGTGCTGAAAGCGTACTGGCTGTCTGTATAAATTGTTACAGCCGTACCTTTAAACAGATAGCAAGCTGCAGTTAAAGCAACTAATTCAGCTGCTTGTGCTGAAAATGACGATGGCAATGAAGCAGAATCCAATACTTCTGAATTTGTGACAAGAGCATATCCAGATTGTGTTTGTCCATAAGCATTTTTAGTGGAAGAACCATCCACATACACAATTGTACTGTTTGGGATGGGTGTGTCCTGGAGGTCTGGGCGTGCTTTCGTACAGACTGTAGCTACATCAAGACAATTGTGCGGCTCACCATCCTCAGGTAAAGGTATCAATGTGGAGGGATTCAATGTTGTACAGCGCTCTACCGTAAGGTGTGGTTGTGATAATAGCAAGGACATGCACGAAAGATGTCTTGCTGGGGACAAAAGGCTCATGTTTGTCTGCAACAGAAGTGCAGAAACTGCATGTGGAACTTTCAATGCAAGCTGATGGAATAGAACAACATTACTGCTACTTTGAACAGCCATAGAGGCTGCAACAACAGCCTGTACGCATGGTGGTAGAGCACTTGCCACTGCATCCAATTTAGATGAGTAGTAGGCAACTGGCCTTAATTTTGAGCCATACACTTGTACCAAAACACTAGTCATGAACTTATTCTTACAATCAACTGTTTGAATGAATGATTTACTATAATCTGGTAGTGCCAAAACTGTGGATGACACTAATGTTTGTTTGACTTTTACAAAAGCTTCCTCAGCATCTTTGTTCCACTCCAGCACAGTTGACATTGAAATATCATCTTTGTACATCAAACTAGAAAGTGGACTAGTCAACTCGGCATAGCAAGGAATCCATGCCCTGCAGTAATTTGTCAGTCCAAGAAATGACATCATCTGTTTTTTAGTTTGTGGTTTTGGAGCATGTAAAATCGCTTCCTTTCTATCAGACAGGATCGTGCGCCCTGTGGCTGATAATTCATGTCCTAAATATTTCACTGTACCCCTACACAACTGAACTTTGTTTTTACTCACTTTGTGGCCATTATCAAATAAGAAACACAATAATGCTACTGTGTCAGTTATGCAGTTTTCTCGTGTGTCAGAGGCAATCAAAATGTCATCAACATACACTAATAGTTGGCTATCTGCCGGTGGAACGAAATTGGCTAAACATGCTGACATGACTTGAGAATAAATAGTTGGACTCTCTGCGTAACCCTGCGGTAATCTGGTAAATGTATATCGTTGTCCTTTAAAGGTAAAAGCAAACCAAAATTGACTATCTGGGTGTACTGGCACAGAGAAAAATGCATTACTTATGTCAATTACTGAGAAACTATTAGAATTTGGTCTCAGCGAATTTAACAAGGTGTGTGGATCTGGAACACATGGTGCTCTTTTAATCACAGCAGCATTTACTGCCTGCAGATCTTGAATCATTCTCCACCCCACTGAGGGCGGAGCCTTTTTTACAGGAAATATGGGTGTGTTACATGGTGAATCTGGGCATGGCACTATTACTCCTGCTGTTAACAAATCCTCTATTACTGGCCTGATTCCTTCAATTGCATCAGGTTTCAATGGATACTGTCTTACACATGGTCTGTATTCTGTTTTTGGTCTTATAACTACAGGTTGTGCATTTTTAATCAGTCCTACGTCTGAAGGACCTGTTGTCCACAATCCTGACGGTACTGAAGAAAGAAGATCATCTTCTTCAGGACTCAACTGAAACACTCAGGATTGTGAAGTGGACACATCAATATGTGTTCCGGCTGTCAGCACTAATGAGACATTAACTGGCACTTTATACAATTTAGTTGATGGACTGAACTCCGTTCGTGGTTCAACTCTGCTCCAATCAGTGGCTGACAAAGCTGTTATGACTGTCAGTCCCAAATCTTGCCATCCTGTCAAATATGGCTTACAAAGTGACACATGTAATGGCATACCTGTGAATCTCAATTTTAAAACATCTTCAGTGGCACCTGTCACTGTTATGACAGCTGTTGAGTTGCCATCATGAATCAAATCTGTCATTGTCAGCTTCACAGGTGAAATGTTTTTCAATTTGTTTTCATAGTCACCATCCGGACCTGGAGGATCTTTATGCCACATTGTGACATGCAGGTCAGGTGGTGACATCTTTTGTTCAGGATTTTTTAGTAGGGCTGTCGCTTGCAAGACGACATCTTTACCCCATCCTGCAGCATCTTCTTCTGAAATGTCAAATGTATAGTAATAGTGGAATGTGGGGTCATCGCTTTCTTCTCTTACCATATTAACACCTCCTGTGCGCTCAACAACTAATTTCCCTTGTTCCACAATTATGGACAAGCCCAATGCAGTCAGTCCATCTCGTCCTAAGAGGTTAACTGGACATTGTGGCATGTTCAACACTGACATAGTACATGTCAGGCCAAACGGATCTGTCAACGTTATGGGTTCAGTGATAGGGACGTCTGATGTTTGTCCATTTGCAGAGCGAACCCTAAAGATTTCGTTGCTTAATTTATGGACAGGTATGTTGTCATTACATGTGGTTCTACATGCTCCTGTATCACAAAGGAATGTCACTGGTCGTCCATTTACCAACAAAGTCACTTCTGGTTTTGGTACCGGATTTCCCAGTAAGGCACACAGATCCATATCACAATCAGACTGCCTATCTGATGTGGAATCATAGATTATGGATTCTAGTCATTGTGGATACTGTGGCTGCGGAGGATTATTCCGTTGTGGAATTCCTCCTGCTGCTCCATCAGTAGGTGGATTTGGACAATTTCTATACATATGTCCCTCTCTCCCACAGTTCCAACAAATCAGGGGACCACATGGTGGCCCTCCCTGTCTGTGCTGCTGCCGCGGTTGCCATGGTCCTTGACGTTGTGGCTGTCCACCTTGTCTGTTTTGCCATGGCTTTTGGGGGCATTTGCACTGCTTCTGCTGCCTCAAGTTACCTTTTTGGTAATATATGTCATCCTCTCCTTGTGTTACGTACACTCCTTTATCGCTGTTTCCTGTCTTTTTCTGCTTTAAGACTTCTTCTGCATGACAGCAGTGTGTATGTGTTTCTTCCAATGTGCCTGTAGGCAATCCAATCCAATGTTTCTGTATCCAAGCTTTTATATCCTTATTGGAATGTTGGATCAGAGCGTTTTTCAATTGTTGTTCATACACTGGTGTTCCTGGCAATATGCCACTATGGACTCTAAATACACTCTCAAATCTGCATCTAAACTCTGTCCATGGCTCTCCTTCTTTCTGTGTTGTCCTGGTAATTTCAGTATAATTTATCTTTGGTCCTAACACACCTTTTGCACGTGTAATCATAGCTCCCACTCTTGTTTTCAAGACTAGATCATCATGTGTCAGTGGTACGCCATGTTGGTCTGCAGGATTCCAGTCTCCGCGTATCTGACTCCATTTAGGGCCACATGCTTTCATCCACACCTGTTGGACTTCAGGTCCATTAAGGTGGTAAGAATTTCTAATGTTTTCTATATCCTGCATAAATCCCTCGATATCGACATGTGGCGATGGTATCATGTCGACTACTGCTTTGATATCATCAGCATTCCATGTTCGATATACGAGCATGGTTGATCGATGTCCTGCTGTTCCTGCACGAGGATTTGGTACTTCTATCATAGGATAGGCATCTCCCTGGTCACTGTGTTCCCCCATGGGAGGGGCTGTAGGCACTTTCGCTTGACTGCGTGTTTGTGGTTTTTCGTGTTTTTCACTTTTTACCTTAGGTTTTACTGCCAAATCATACTGTGGTGGCGGTACATCGTCATCCTCTGGTAGAGGAGGATATAAAGGTGTTGTTGTCACCGACGATCCAGCCGGCGGTGGTTGTTGAGGCTGTTCTGATTCTCTGTGCTGAATTATCACATCTTCTTCTGCCTTACCTACAGCTTTCTTTTTCCTTGCTTTCTCTAATCGTTGCTTCTCTGCTCCCTTCCGTCTGTTCTCTGCTTCCTCCTCCCAAAATGCCACTAAATCGGCCCCTACTTTCTCCATCTTTTTCTCATCACCTTTATGTTCCTGTTCTAACTCCTTCTTTAGCTTCTGTATACTGACCAGGTTCAGTCGTCCGTCAAAGTCATGTTTATTTATCCAGGTCTCCAATTTCTTTGTTGCTTTTGGATTTTTTGCTTCCATAAATTTCCAGTCGTCAGTTGATAAATTTTCCTTATTTTTAGACGTCTTACCCCCCATTTTTATTATCCCTTGTTATAATTTGGACTTCAGACGGGGGCACACCTAGGGTGTTCTAAATCTGAAGTTTTCACTTTCTTTGGACGTGACAATTAATTTGCCGTCGTGTGGTTGATTCCTTTCACCTCCCCGTAGGAAGCGGAATCACTTGCCTTCGCTTCCACACACGGTTGTCACTAACGTTGTCCAAAGTATTACACTTTCACACAGTTATTCTATTTACACTTACACAAAACACTATTTACACATAGAAACACTTTTAATAACCGTACGCGTATTCTTAGGCCAGGGGAGCTCGCCCTCCCGTGGAATTTAACTAATGTCCTGCATTAGGGGACTCCACCGTCCCTGCGAGATTTAACTGCCTTTTTACAGTGCACGTATTTCTACCCGGGATTTCCTTTACGTTTTTAAAACAGAGGAGTCCGTACCCTCCTTCGGAATTTAACTACGTGCGTCCCTCACAACCGTAGAGGAGTCCGCCCTCCTCGCGGATTTTAACTGCTTTACATTAACAGACGATTCCACACCATCGCTTACGGAGTTTAACTGTTTTATGTGATCTGATCACCACTCACTCAGTACTGTTACAAAGAAATTCTACTCACTGACTCGACCTCCTGACTGTCTTCTTCGGGAAAATCTCGTCAGCCAGACGATGCCAACGGTGGTCGACAATTGCAGACACGATCAATCGATCGGACCTTGGCCAAGGATTTACGTCTGGACTTGACGACCTCCGCCGGACACCTCCGGTGTTGTTGAGATCCCGGACGAGCCCCCAGTCAATGTTGGGTATTTTCTCCTCCAAACATTCTTAAAACCTTGATAAGACAAACAGAGTCAAGAAACACCAGTGAGACAGAAAGTCAAATTTATCTCGTGAGGAGTGCAGTCAGGCTGTACACCAAGGCTACACTAAAGTCTGGCCTGCGCTCCCGCTCTTTTTATTAGAGAAGCCCTCACCACATCATAAAACTTGTCCTAAGGGTGGGGGGGACGACGCAAGACAAGTTTCTTCCCGTAACATAAACACATACGTCAATAAGTGCAGCTGTAAGGAAAAACAGTTTCTTTCTTTTAATCTTATCGTCGAAGGTCAGCACATCCCATTCGTCTGTTGCAGTTATCAGCTGTTCTGCATCTGCCTGGAGTGTCCTGTTCTTCACACTAAGCATCACATCACAACAGTCAAAACAACCTCCAGTTCTTTTACTCCCAGTTCAGCCTGACCCCATCATGCTTCACTCCCAGTCGTTAGCGGCTACAAAAACAAAGTTGTATAATAATAATAAGTACATCCAGCTCTTCATTCCCAGTTCAGATTGACCCCAGCATGCTAAACAAGGTTGAATAACAAGTACATTCTCAGGGTTACGTTAAGACAGGTGCAAAACAGCACAACACCGTTCTCATGAGAAAGAAGACAAAGGTACAAATGTTTAACAGTGATAACATATATACAAAATCTTTAACAATATCATCATGAAAATTGATACATGACAACCTCTTACAGGTCATGGGGGCGTCACCCATGGGCAGGGTACAATGCCTCAATAGCGTCCCTTGCAACTTTCAAAAACACCTCTCCATAGGGTTTTTTTTTTGTTTTTTGTTTTTTTGGAGTAGGGAGATGAAAATTGGTACACATGTGTGACTTGCATAGACGAACAAACAAGTCTCTTGCACCATTGGTCTACTCCAAACAGGAAGTTGGCCATTTTGAATTTTCTTCGTGTCATTTTGTCATGATTTCCACATGTTGTATTTGAATGAGCTCCTCCTTGGGATTTTGTCCAGTGCACTTCAGATTTCTTTCAGATCATCCAGAGACTACACTGATCAAAAGTGATCATAAGTTTTTCTTTATGTTGAAGGGTGTGGCTGCTATGACGCCACCATTTTTGACTCTTCGCCATGGAACATCAAGTCATGATAACTCCTTCATGCTTTGCCTGATTGACTTCACATGTGTGATGAGGGTTGGCCCCTGAACACACCTGACCCCTCTGCTCATGCTCTGAGTGCTCCCTAGTGGATGAACCATTCACATGTCATAACTTCTTCATGCATTGTCTGATTTACTTGACACGTGATCTGTGTGATGAGTGTCTGTCTAGTACGCACCTGACCCCTCTATTTGTGCTCTGAGTGCCCCCTAGTGGATGGACCATCAACTTGTCATAACTCCATGCATTGTCTGATTTGCTTGACACTTGAACTGTGTGATGTGTCTGCCTAATACGCACCTGACCCCTCTATTTGTGCTCGGAGCGCCCCCTAGTGGATGAACCATCAACTTGTCATAACTCCTTCAGGCATTGACTGATTTGCTTTAAACTTGAACTGTGTGATGAGTGTCTGCCCCATACACACCTGACCTCTCTGTTTGTGCTCTAAGCACCCCTAGTGGATGAACCATCAACTTGTCATAACTTCTTCATGCATTGACTGATTCGCTTGAAACTTAAACTGTGATGATAGTCTGCCCTGTATACACCTGCCCCCTCTGTTTGTGCTCTGAGCGCCCCCTAGTGAATGACCCATCAACATGTCATTACTCCTTCATGCATTGTCTGATTTGCTCGAAATTTAACTGTGTGATGAAGGTCAGCCCCGTACGCAACTGACCCCTCTGTTTGTGCTCTGAGCGCCCCCTAGTGGATGAACCATCAATATGTCATAACTCCTTCATGCATTGTCTGATTTGCTTGTAACGTGAACTGAGTGATGAGTGTCTGTCCCGTACGCAACGCACCTGACCCCTCTGTTTGTGCTCTGTGCACCTCAAGTGGATGAACCTTCAACTTGTCATAACTCCTTGTGCATTGTCTGATTTGCTTGAAACTTGAACTGTGTGATGAATATCTGCCCTTGTACACACTTGCCCCCTCTGGTTGTGCTCTGAACGCCCCTAGTGGATGACCCAGCAACATGTCATAACCCCTTCATGGATTGTCTGATTTGCTCAAAACTTCACATGTGTGATGATGAGGGTTGGCCCCTGAATACACCTATCCCCTCTGTTTGTACTCTTAGTGCCCCCTAGTGGATGAACCATCAACTTGTCATAACTCCTTCATGCATTGTCTGATTTGCTCGAAATTTAACTGTGATTTGGGTCAACCCTGTACACAACTGACCCCTCTGTTTGTGCTCTGAGCACCCCCTAGTGGATGAACCATCAATATGTCATAACTCCTTCATACATTGTCTGATTTGCTTGAAACTTGAACAGTGTGATTAGGGTCGGCCCTTGTACACACCTGCCCACACCTGGTCACAAGGGGGCCTCAGGGTATATGGTTTTCTTCAGGGTGTATAAAGACATATTCATTGGTAAAACAACTTGATAACGATTTTATCATACGTACGAGGGCTGTCAATAAAGTAACGGTCCTTTTTATTTTTTTCAAAAACTATATGGATTTCATTCATATGTTTTTACGTCAGACATGCTTGAACCCTCGTGCGCATGCGTGAGTTTTTCCACGCCTGTCGGTGACGTCATTCGCCTGTGAGCACTCCTTGTGGGAGGAGTCGTCCAGCCCCTCGTCGGAATTCCTTTGTCTGAGAAGTTGCTGAGAGACTGGCGCGTTGTTTGATCAAAATTTTTTCTAAACCTATGAGACACATCGAAGTGGACACGGTTCGAAAAATTAAGCTGGTTTTCAGTGAAAATTTTAACGGCTGATGAGAGATTTTGAGGTGATTCTGTCGCTTTAAGGACTTCCCACGGTGCGAGACGTCGCTCAGCGCTCGCAGCCGCCGTCGTCAGCCTGTTCAAGCTGAAAACCTCCACATTTCAGGCTCTATTGATCCAGGACGTCGTGAGACAACAGAGAAGTTTCAGAAGAAGTCGGTTTCAGCATTTTATCCGGATATTCCACTGTTAAAGGAGATTTTTTTAATGAAAGACGTGTGGACGGGTCCGCGCGTCTTGACGCAGCCGACGCGGCGCGGCGGCACAGGAAAAACACCTCCGTGTTGATAACCATTTGTAAAATCCAGGCGGCTTTTGATGGCTTTCAGTGGAGTGAGTATATGAGAAATTGTTTAACAGCAGGACATGTTCCAACTTGTCCTTAAGGCTTTCAACAGAGGTGTTTTTCCTGTGGCGGAGCGTCACGGCGGCTGCGAGCCGACGCGCGGCCCCGTCCGCACGTCTTTCATTAAAAAACTCTCCTTTAACAGTGGAATATCCGGATAAAATGCTGAAACCGACTTCTTCTGAAACTTCTCTGTTCTCTCACGACGTCCTGGATCAATAGAGCCTGAAATGTGGAGGTTTTCAGCTTGAACACGCTGACGACGGCGGCTGAGAGCGCTGCGCGACGTCTCGCACCGTGGGAAGTCCTTAAAGCGACAGAATCACCTCAAAATCTCTCATCAGCCGTTAAAATTTTCACTGAAAACCAGCTTAATTTTTCGAACCGTGTCCACTTCGATGTGTCTCACAGGTTTAGAAAAAATTTTAATCAAACAACGCGCCAGTCTCTCAGCAACTTCTCAGACAAAGGAATTCCGACGAGGGGCTGGACGACTCCTCCCACAAGGAGTGCTCACAGGCGAATGACGTCACCGACAGGCGTGGAAAAACTCACGCATGCGCACAAGGGTTCAAGCATGTCTGACGTAAAAACATATGAATGAAATCCATATAGTTTTTGAAAAAAATAAAAAGGACCGTTGCTTTATTGACAGACCTCGTATACCTATAAATGATAAATGCATGCAGAACACAATGCGCATGCTCTCTCTTCGCTCACTGCCTCCGGGGGTACGGATGCGGGACCCGCAAAGAATCCAAGTCATGGCCACGGAGCTCTGCGGCCGCGGTTACCGAGACCATGCAGCGGGCGCTGCGCATCAAAACAGCGAGCGTAGTCTCTGGACCTGTCGCAGGAGTTGGATGCAGCTTGGCACAGCAGACAAGGGGGTGGTGTGAGTGGCCCGCTGCGGCACTTACCAAGCCCGCAGACTCAGTAAGTGAGAGCAATCACGGTGATGCCAGCCGGTGCTGTGACCGGCCCGCCTGATAAGGACACAGAACACAATGCGCTGTTAAAAAAAAAAAGAAACAAGAAGAAGCATGCAAAATTGCACTAAAAAATACGCGAAACTACGAGGCCGGGAAAGGGAGTTACGTTCTAAAAATAACCCGCGATATGCGAAATCTGCGAAGTAGTCAGCATTATTTTTTACAATTATTATAGATGTTTTACGGCTGTAAAACCCCTCACTACACACTTTATACACTTTTCTCAAACAGGCATTAACATTTTCTCACTTTTCTCTCCTGTGTAAACACTCAAAGTTCAAACCTTAGTAGAAAAAAATAGAACGTTTTCCTATAAATAATTATGATGGCTTTTAGAACTAACGAATTTCATTTTAATGATCAACCTACGAGGTTGGACACGTAAGAAATTATTAATAGTGACTCACCAGTAATTCACAGTTCCTCTGACCGCGCCTCTTCGTCGTGGTGCCGCTCCGCTGTCCGGATTGGCTGATTACTCGGGTGGTATGAAAAATATTACCCATCCACGAAAAGGGTGTATTGCTATTTATTCTTTAGTGTTTTATCCAATCACATTGGCGTATCATTTATAGGTATATGATAAGACTGCTTGCAGTCCTAGTTATTATTATTACTGCATGACAATATTAATCAATGTATTTAATGATCATGCCACAGAACTACTATAAACTGTTCAGCCAGCCATTCAATAGACTGTATATCCTGGCCAAAGTCTGCATGACGTCACCCATAGGTCTTCTACAGAGACCTGGAAAAACTGATATGATGCCCATGTCTGGGCATCACCATGTTGGCATTGTGACTTTGGCTATGTCACAATGACCTCATTAATGCTTTCAGTAGTACATGGGTGGCTCTGGTGTGTGACAAAAGAAACCTGAACATGCCCCTATCTTTGAGTCTGAACCAACTAAGTTAACAGGCTATCCTCAGTTTGGGTCATACCCAGCATCATGGGCGGGCCTTAGGGTCAGTTGGAACCACCCTGGAGGGATGACCCTGTCACTCACATGCCAACCACAATAAATAAATAAATAAATTAATTAATAATTAATTGCAGGCTATTTCACAGGTGATTTCACTGATTAACAGCAGACAGGATGAGTTCATCAACCAAATCATCTGATAGAGTTGGTGATTACAAAGAAACTTGCACCCTCTTTGCCCTCTAAGGAGTCAGGTATTGGGTAGCTTATCCCTGTACTTACCTGTATTTTCCACCAGAGAGCAGATATTCCCCAACTAAAATGACGGTGCTTTCGATTTGGTGAACCATGCTACTGGATAATGACCTGCTGCATAGCTTTATATAGCTGGGTGACAGTGAAAAGCGACATATGCAGAGCTTAGAATGCTGGTGACATTTTGAGACAGATAAATGAGAGGAAGTAATCTGGGAAATCTTTGGTCAGCAGAATGCAGGATGTGAAACAGCCTTCATTGCTTCACTACACAGGAGGTTCAGTTTTGAGTTGTCCATTGATAACTTCAGGGTTCCACATTGCATTGTGCATGTGGTGCAATTCCAGTCTCAGCCTGCATTCGTTTAGCTGTAAACAGGAGCATCCAAATCGTTCACTTAGAGCTTTGTGAAGCAAAGCAGGTGTTGGGGATTTTTTGCTGTGTCTGAATTAAGTCTAATGTATGAAATATATCATCCATAAGGGCAATCATGCCACACGCCACCAGAGAAGAAAGAGGAAAAGAGAGAAGGGAATTTTTCTGTCACATTTTCTCACAATGTTTCAGCCAGTCTACAAGTTTATCCTGCCTCTGGGTCAATTCATGCTTTGTGAAGTGCGTTCATACTGATCGCTCTCATCGACTTCATGTAAAACCTTTTGTTGCTTTTTCAAAGAGCAGGATCTCTGTGAAGTCTCTATGACAGCGACGTGTTCTCACACGAGGGCGCTGCTACTGAATACTGTGTTGGTAATGTGAACAGTAGAAGTGAACAGCAATGTGTGATGGCTGCAGATTCTGTTATTAAAAATGGCTGTCATTTCTCTTTTTTGGCTAATATAAAAGCCTCATCCTTCGTTCTTCAAACACGAACATGACATGCTACAAGGTGTAAACTGAGTAAACAAGACGTGAGTCAACATGGATTTGAAGCCGCCTGACACTTTGAAAGTGACGGGAAATGTAGACGAAAACTGGTGTGCCTTCAAGCAGCACTACAATCTGTATGTCATGGCCATGGGTCTGGACATGAAACTGGACACAAGGAAGGTAGCACTATTGCTAACATTAGCTGGGCCACAGGCCATTGAAGTGTTTAATATGTTCGTGTTTGACTCACCAGACGACAAAAATGAGTTAGACGTTGTGCTTCATACATTTGATGCCCACTGTACACCAAAGAAGAACGAGACATATGAAAGATACATTTTCAGGTTGGAGTGAGCCATTTTATAGCTTCCTGACTGTCACGATTGAGGACCGTTTAGGTGTTAGACCCAAATGCAGGAGCAGTAAGGCAGGCAAGGAGGTATAAACAAGAGTTTATTAAACCAAAAAGGGACTGCACAGTGGAAGGACTAAACCAGGAGGAACCATGAGGACTTGACTGACGGGACAGACAGGATGGAACCAGGGAGACCTGACCAACGGGACAGACAGGATGGACCAAGGGAACCTGACCGACGGGACAGATAGGACAGGGAGCAGGTGAAGTGAGCCTGCAGAGCTACTGGGACTGGATGAGTGTATGGGAGATGAGAGGGCAGGTGAGACTGTGCAATTGGGCAACACATATGGACATGAAAAGTCAAAATTAAACTTAAATAGTTCATTCAGAGTTGCAGTTCAGGATTAAAGTTCAGTTCACTCAGAGTTGCAGTTCAGGATCAAAGTCTTTGTTCGTCCAGGATATCACTTCTACATGACACATCCCAAGGGCATGCACATGTGGCTGACAGGCGGAGTCAGATGACAGCTCAGGTGCGTGCAGCAAAATAGCAGTTAGAACTCTCTAGATTACAGTGCACACTGTTCCTGAAAAGCGCAGACGCGCACGAACAGTGATAACAGAATAACCGGTGATCACTAAGGGCCCCTTCACACATAGTGCGAATTTGGTCAAATTGCACATAAAGTGCACATGAAGCAAGAATCGTATACAAAACATGTGAAATCATACCTGGCTCTAACGCCTCGTACACCTGTTGCTACAACTATTTGCGCACACCAGCAACTGAAAGACAGAGTGTGCCCTGTGCGAGCCCATCAAACCCTCTCGCAGCAGGTGTTGGCCAAATTCCAGGTGACACACGTGAACATCTAACACTGCTCATTTGACACTTAGAAAATGTGTGGCCATGCGCACTATCATCACAAAAACAGTCAGCAGACAATCATTGTTGAGCTGGATGTGAAATTTGTGTAGGTGCCCCACGACTGTGGAGTTGCCAAGTGCATATAGAGTGCCAGAGTGTCGGCTGCCCCCACAACACGTGTGCGTGTGTCACGCGCCCCTCTCTACATCTCTCAGCTGGCTTGGGAATGCCTTGGGGTTCCCCCAGAGGAGCTGGGGGAGGTGTGTGTGGATTGGGAGGTCTGGGCGGCTTTGCTTGAGCTGCTGCTCCCCCGACCCGACTCCGGGTAAAGCGGAAGAAAATGGATGGATGGATGGATGTTTGAGAGAGAGCTGATGGGAGAGAGGCCAAAGGGCAGAATGGCCCTCTTCCCCTCAACTTCCTCCATGTTCTGTGCCTTCTTCCTCATGCCCCACCAGGAGTACACTCCCCGCGCCGGCACTGCCCCTACCGAGGAGCCTATGCAACTCGGCAGGGCCAGATTAACTCCTGAGGAACAGCAGCATAAGTTGACAGCCGGGGAGTGTCTATACTGCAGTGCCCAGGGGCATACAATCTGATAGTGCCCGGTTCAGTCAAAAGAGGGCGTTCATCAATAGATTCCGAGCTATTGGTGAGCTGCACTTCAGTCACAGGTGATCACTCTGCCCGCACTCAAATCCCAGCCACAATGATTAGGGAGTACTCTTTTCACTCTCCAGCACTTACTGATTCCAGCGCTGATGCTAATTTTATTGATCAAAGTCTTACTTCCCAGGCTCACATCCCGGTAGAGACACTGCACACTCCTATTGCGGCTAATGCATTAGATGGCACTCCTCTCCCCATTATCACACATCAAACAGTGCCAATCACCTTGATTGTTTCTGGGAATCACAGGAAGCCCATGCATTTTTATGTTTATTCTTCAGCTTCTTCAGTTATTGGGGTACCCATGATTGACATTGCACAATCCAAACATAGATTGGCCGACCGGTGCCATAACCCGGTGGGGTGAGCCAATGTTCCAAAGCAATATCACATCATCTTAAGGAGGTTTTCATTAAAAGTCGTGCTCTTTCACCCCCCACACAGACCCTATGATTGCGCCATCGATTTGCTTCCGGGCGCACTGCTACCTTCCAGCCGGTTGTATAATCTGTTGCGCCCGGAGAGGGAATTGATGGAACAATACATACACTAGTTCTTGGCAGCTGGTCCCATTCAGCCCTCTTCTTCCCCCGTGGGTGCAGGGTTTTTCTTTGTGGGGAAGAAGGACAGAACTTTGCAACCTTGTATTGATTTTCGGGGGGCTTAATGTCATGACCATCCGTAATAAGTACCGATTGCCACTTTTGGATTCCAGATTTAACTCCCTTCATGGGGCATCTGTTTTTAAAAAGCTTGGCTTACGCAATGCTTATCATCTGGTCAGAATTAGGGAGGGAGATGAGTGGAAGACGGTCTTTATGAGTGGAAGACGGCCTGGGGTACTTTGAATACCTGGTGATGCCCTTCAGTGTCACTAATTTTCCCGTTGTGTTCCAAGCCCTAGTAAATGATGTACTGAGAGATTTCCTTAACCACCTTGTTTTTGTGTATTTGAATGACATGCTCATTTTTTCCAAGAATCAATCAGATCATGGTCACCATGTTCACCTAGTGTTACAGCGATGTCTAGAGAACCGTTTATTTGTCAAAGCAGAAAAGTGTGACTTCCATCAGTCCAGTGTATCATTTTTAGGATTTGTTTACCAACAAAATCAGATCAAACCAGACCCTGCCAAGATCTGCACCATCTCTGACTGGCCAGTCCCTACTAGTGTTAAGCAACTTCAATAATTCCTCAGGTTTGCCAACTTTTACCGCCGGTTCATTAGAAACTTCAGTCAGGTCACTGCTCCCCTGCACAGTTTTACTTCCGCTAGGACCCCTTTCATTTGGTCTGCCAAAGCAGAACATGCATTCAACACATTGAAACACAAGTTCACTAATGCCCCCATTCTTATCCAGCCCAATCCAGATTGTCAGTTCATCGTGGAGGTCGATGCCTCCAACATCGGGATCGGGGCCATCCTTTCCCAGTGAGTTGAGGGTGATAACCAGTTGCACCTCTGTGCTTTTTCTCCCGGTGTCTGTCTCTCGCTGAGCATAATTATGATGTGGGAAACCGGGAGCTCCTGGCAGTCAAGCAGGTGCTGGAGGAGTGGAGACACTGGCTGGAAGGTATGTGAATTCCCTTCATAGTCTGGACAGATCATAAAAATCTTGCATACATTCAAAGTGCTAAACGCCTCAATTCCCACCAGGCCAGCTGGTCGCGATTTTTTGGACATTTCAATTTTTCCATCACCTACAGACCCCGGACCAAGAACGCTAAGTCAGATGCCTTGTCACGTCAGCTCATCTCTCAGGACCACCCGGCAGCACCAGACCCAATCATTCCCAGTCAGGTGGTGGTAGGAACCCTCTCTTGGGATATCGAAAGGGTCGTCCGGGAGGCCCACAGGTCAGTTCCAGATTCTGGAGAAGGACCCTCCGGACGGCTCTACGTGCCTCCAGATGCTCAACCTGCCATTCTCCAGTTGGTACATGCCTCAAAGTTTTCCTGTCACCCTGGCATTCGTCGCACCCTCAGAAGTCTCAAGGAGCACTTCTGGTGGCCCTCAGTCCAGGCAGATGTGCGTGAATATGTCAAGGCCTGTACCATCTGCACCAGAAGTAAGTCTTCCCATCAAGAACCATCTGGACTGCTACATCCCTTACCTACTCCTGGACATTCTTGCACTTCTGCCTGAACCTTGTTACTGGACCCCCACCGTCAGACAGTCATACAACCATGCTCACCATCGTTGACAGGTTTTCCAAGGCAGCACACTTCATGGCCCTGCAGAAACTGCCATCAGCCCAGAAGACTGCCGACCTCCTAGTCCACTACGTCTTCCGGCTGCATGACATACCTGTGGACATTGTTTCGGACTGGAAGGGGCCAACCAGGACCTGGGAACCACCCTCTGGTGCATCACGTCATCTCATCCGAACTCCTGAAGTAGACAGTTATCGTGGGTTGAGTACGCACACAACTCAATGGTATGTTCCGCTACTGGCATGTCTCCATTCTTACCAGCCACCACCGTTTCCTCACCAGGGTTTGGAGGGTTACTTTAAAAATGTATTCCGATACAGTTACTAGTTACTTGTTGAAAAATGTAGTCAGTAATGTAATCCAAGTACCATAATATTAAAGTAATGTAATTTGATTACTTTCAATTACGTCTGGATTACTCCAATATCAAATATGCTAATACAGACAAAAGAAACTAAATAGAAATAGTCTTGACCACATAGTACAGTTTATTAAGCAAAAATAAAACTGTTTCTTTTACATGGCATGCTCTGTTTTACTTCACATTATGAATTAAGAGTGCCACAATATTGTTTTAAACACACCTAGTGTTCACCTGCTAAATTTTCAACAAAAAATGCCAAACAAATGAAGGATAATGAAAGCTCAGGTGGTGGGCGGATGAATTTGTAATTAAAAGTGGCTTGCAGAACAATATACAAAAACAACAACAACAAAAAAATCTTACTTTAGTCTTTCACATGGCATTTGCACCATGTTTAACATATCAGTCCACTTATTGAACACAAAGGCACTTTTGCTCCGCCCAGTGCTTAATTTGTAAATCATTAGGTACTGGAACGCAAAGTACATATGACAGCACGGCGATGACGAGATGGACACAGGTCCCGGAACACACAGAAAAACAACATGTGAATGGCCACTTCTAGAGCTGTGGCACTTAAAAGCCTCAATTTCAGACAACATCCCTTTTATAAATGCTATTATGACAACAATTAACCAATATTTAGGTTATACTCTGCAGGGCACATGCAACTGTCCGCACCAGGAGGGACTTAACAGGTCTACGTGTAAAACATTTTAAAAAATCAGAGCTTACAAAAGGTTACACAAATCTTCCATTTTTATTTAAGGATTGGCACGGCGGCCTACGAATGCAAAGTATGCTCACCATTTAGTAGTTCAAAATACTCCACATCACCAGAACTGATCTGCTGTCCAAACAGTTGTGCATCCCATCCCTGACCTCTCGCTGCATGTCCCACACTCCTCCGCTCTCCGCGCTCTCCTCTCTCCCTGAACATTCCAAGCTAGCTGTCCCTGTTCCCACCTCTTGGTCCAGCTTGCTTGTTCCTTGCTCCAGGCTAGATGCTAAGGCACTGGCCTGTTGGTGAGCGATGCTGCTGCCCCCATCGCCGGTTGCTTTAAGTCGTTTTGAGGCATCTCCCTCTTCCTTTTTCTTAAAAAAAGGACATCAAATTCATCTGTCGTCTAAACATGTTGGGTTTTTTTTGGAAAAGAAACACCATTCGGTTGCTCCTCACGTGCGAATTTTCTAGGTTTCCGTTTTGTTCCTGTTGGGACATGGTTTGTGTGCCAAGCAACAAATCTCCGACTCTCAAGTAACGTTGAGTTTTAATAAACGACATAAACTTATGAAGATTTGTTATTTAAATAAAATGTATCAATTTATTTTACACATTTTAAAACAGTTTTCATATAAATATTTTTTTTTATTCACGAGAGGTGCCGGATCAGCCCAAATAAGTCCCGGAACACAGGGGGTCAAAATCAAGAGGTGCCGGATACTGTTCCGGCAGGATCCGGCTCAAATTAACCCCTGGCTCCGCCGTCAGAAGCTTCAGGAAAGAATTTTGCCGCCACTCCCTTTCATGGCCAAATCTTCTGTCACAGTGGAATGTGCCGAAAAAGTGCTGATGTCCACCTCTTCCGCAATTTCTCGGATAGTCACACGATGGTCCTTTTTCTTAAACCAGGAGGTCGGCACATCACCACATTGTTCACTTTGGAAATGATCTGGTCATTTCAGCATGTTGATGGTCGACCGGAGCGTGGCTCGCTCTCCACCGTTGTGCGGCTGTCTTTAAACCGGTTGTACCGCTCCTTAATCTGTGTGATGCCCATAGGATCGTCACCGAAAGCCGTCTGAATAATCCGAATGGTTTCCACCTGGCTGTCGCGCAGTTTCTGGCAAAATTTGATGCAGTCACGCTGCTCCAGTTGTTCCGTCTTTTTCCTTGGAATGCAAAAACGGTGAGCGCACGACACACACCTCACACAAAGGCTGCTTACAAGCAAATGACGCAATCGACAGGTGTGAAAAAATTCACGCATGCGCACGAAGGTTCAAGGTTGGCTCATGCAAGCACATGTGATTCAAATCCATCAGGTTTTTGAAAAAAATAAAAAGGTCGGATACTTTTCTAACAGACCTTGTATATAAAGGTAATGGTTTTAGGAGCTGCGCTGAACAGCAGCTGCTAAAGCAGGATGCCTCAGCTCAGCAGCTTGAACAGCGCAGATCCGTGTAACTTTCAACACTAATATTTGGGAATGTGTGTGTGTGTGTGTCAGAGTAAGTTTAATACTTTCCTGACATAATTTAATGTTATTTAATTTTACTGGCTCAATATCCAGGTCAAAATGGCATTTTTTAACACGTATTTTGCGTGCATTTTTCTGTGTGTTCAGTCGCGGATCTCCATTGAAAATGCATTAACATCCGGGAACTTCATCAATATTTTGCCCGGTTAGGAGGCGTCATGCTGTCCACGTTTTCGTTTCAAAGAAAAAATATATATACAGATAATATCATAAAATGCATTAAAATTGTAATCCTGCGAACTAATCCCCATTTTTGCTAAATATACCTGTAATCTGAGTACGTCTTTATTTCTGTAACTGTAGCGGAATACAGTTACCCTTTTTTGTATCCTAATTAACGTAATGTAATGTAACGCCGTTACACGTATTCCGTTACTCCCCAAGCCTGTTCCTCACCAAGAAAGAGAGTTAGTCGTGCCCTCCATCCAAGCCCACCTACAACGGTGCAGACGTGTTTGGAGGACCACCAGTTCTGCTCTCCTCTGGACGAGAGACCAGACCATCCGCCATGCAGACCGGCACTGCACCCCAGGCACACTGTACCAGCTGGGCCAGAAGGTGTGGCTCTCAACCAAGGATATCCTGCTTCAAGCCGAGTCCCAGAAGCTGGTGCCCCAGTTCATCGGACCCTTCCACATAGAGAAGATCGTCAACCCATCCGTTGTCAGGCCCAGTTACCTTGATCTCTGCCAATCCACCCAGTGTTTCATGTCTCTCACATCAAACCTATTCTTGCCAGCAACTCATTTTCCTACTCATTGTGTGCTTCCTGCATATTGAGTCCATTAACTGGTTTTCTGGTTCTCACCCTAACAGTGAAGCCCTTAAGAAAGAGCCCTTAAGAAAAAACAAAGGCGATACTGTAGAAACTGAGTCGGAAACAATAAAAGGAGACAAGTTCAACATTCAAACATGCAGAGCATGTGCTTTAATCACAGAAAAATAAAACACTGAAGCATCACTTTCAGGCACCATCTTAAATACTCCTGGCCCTGCCTGACTCTGTGGTGGTGGGGGGGGGGGGGGAGTCTGTGGATGACAAAGGGCCATATCAAATACGCATTCTTGTCTGCAGCTGGAACAAAGCAAAGGAAATCAAAGATTTCTGAAAGGGCTTTCACAGTGGCATATTCATAGAGCTGTTCATTACATCGTATCGTCTACGCTGTAATGAGCAGCTCTCCGCCCACTTCACGAGGACTTTTTTTCTCAATACGCAGCAGTATGTTGAGGGCTACATGTATAGGATGGAAGAAATTAAACCTGTTTAATTTTCTTCGCCGTACAGCACAGCATGGAGCCTTTACACGAGAACATGCAGCGATGTGCTACTGTCCGCTATTGTGAGCCTGCCCACGCTTCACTTTATCATACAGTACTCATTATATGAGGACTGTTTCACTGTGTCGCATCGTTTCATAAAACCGCTCTCTCTCTCTCTCTCTCTCTCTCTCTCGCTCTCTCTCTCGCTCTCTCTCTGTGACAGAGAGAGAGCGGTTTTATTTTGAGGAGTCTGAGTCTCCTTAAAATAAAACCGCTCTCTCTCCTCTATCAGACTCCTTAAAATAAAATAAAAGCGCTCTCTCGTGCGTGCACTCTCCCTCCCTCTCTCTCTCTCTGTGTCTGTGTGTGTGTGTCTAATCAGAGCTGTGACTCTTTAAAATAAATGCGCACTCGCTGCATGTTGGTGCGCTCATCAAACGCCCTGATCGATCAGTCTGATCGAAGCTGAAAAGACCTGTGACTCTTTAAAATAAACACGCACTCGCTGCATGTCCATGCGCTCATCAAACGCCCTGATCGATCAGTCTGATCAAAGCTGAAAAGAACTGTGACTCTAAAATAAACTCGCACTCGCTGCATAAAAATAAATAAATAATAATAATAATAATGTTAAATGACTCTGTTTTTGAGCCGCACCACACCATGCAGTAGAGAACAGAGCGCACTTCCACAGAGGCAGAAAATAGCACTGAAACTGGTGCGGCATGGCACACGCGACTGTGTGCACACATTAAAACGCGAACACACGCAGCTGCAAGTATGAACAAACACTGTTAAAGGCTGAATACGCACGTATTTCTGGCATATTTAAATGAAACACAACGCTGCAATGAGCAGCTCTACGAATACGCCACTGTGAAAGCCCCTTGACTAGCCCTTGAAAAACCTATGTGTGGCAAATCACAGAAGCGTGTGAGTTTTAGCATCATGATCCACAGAGGTGTGACTGTGTCCCTGAGTACAGCAAGAAAACCAGTGTTATTCCAAATTATTGCATTTGCTTAACAATGTTTGAGTCTGTGAATTTTGTACGGGACAGTCCTTTTGTGACAGTCCTTTTGTGTGCGCGTGTATGTGCGTGTGCATGTGCACTACACAGGCCCTCCCAGAATTCATCATACGGAAGAACCAACAAGGTCCACAATAACATGGTCGAACCGCCATTCAGGTACTGGGAAGTGGGTCAGAGGGCCTTGATGTGCCTGTGAACTTTGGGACTTTGGAGGTTGCCCAGGATCTGACATCCTTTTTGAGCCTGTGCCAGATGAACTTCACTGCCACCAGCCGTTGTGACGTTTTCGCTCTGGGGTAGGAATGGTCATGCACAGCATTGAAGCGCTCAAGGCTACTAAACAGCCTGGTAGCTTCAGTGACACTGCATTCATGTTCTCTGTCATGCTGCTGCCAGAGTGTCTTTCAAAAACGGTGAAAAATGGATGTCGGGGTCACCAGTCGGAAACAATAAAAGGAGCCTGACAGACAGGTTTGGTTGGAGACAAATGCAAGGCTCACAGTCACAGCTCTGTTTGCAAAAGGGCTTTAATGAGAAGGCAAGCAGTGGTCGGCACACAGGGAGGCAGTCCAAAAAGCACAGCAGAAGTACAAGGATCATCAGGATAGATGTGGTCAGTAGATACGGGCAGGAAGTCAAGAACACACTGAAGCAGGCAAAACTGGAAAACACGAGAACGAGAGGTGGAATGATGGCACAAGGTGCAATGAACTGGCAAACAATCAACACCACCTGTGAACTAATAAAGCCCCAGGTGCCAATCAGCAGATTAACGACAGGTGTGCATAGTAAGACCCAGAAGCAGGGCGTGGCCACAGAGAGAGAGAGAAAGAGAGAGAGAGAGAGAGAGAGAGAGAGAACCACAGACAGACCCCAGCAACAAAATCCCACAAGCACAGAAAAATAATACAAAAGCAAGACGAGGAAAAAAGAACAAACCAAAAACCTGTAGAAGAATTTTTAGGTCCTTATTTGAACTATGATGAACTATCAAGTGTCCTGATCCGAACTGTATGTCCTCTGGTTGAACTAGCAGGTGTTCAACCCCAAAAAAAGGGCTCTATTAGTCATTCAGTCTGTCAGGGGCTTTCCAAGGCCTTTTAGGTGCTTTCCCGCAGGCCACGTGCAGGGGCCTCAGGCCAGCTGCACCTGTGGCTGAGGCCACGTGCGGGGGGGGGGGGGGGGGGGGCCTCAGGCCAGCTGCACCTGTGACTGAAGGTCTTTTAAAAAAATCAGTTGTAAATCCTTCACGTTTTAATGGGAGCGTTTGTCACATTGAAATAATGGCCTAACATCTGCTTAGGGTTCACTAGAGGACGCTTCCAATAGAAAACCATGTCTTGGGAATGAAATAAATAAAAAAGTCGAAGGAGGAGCGATGCCCGCGGGTCTCCAATAAATAGATGAGCGCGGTTGTCACTTATTCAGTCTCTCTAGAGGACTCAGTTTGTCTAAGCTCTGTGTCAAAGGCTTAAATAAACTTAAAAACTCTGTGCATTTTATCTTGCTTAAGGCTGAATTATTCTAAAGTGTTGTGTCCTTTTCTAGCATATCACTTGCAATTAGTTTGTGTTATCTAAAAGAAGACATCCCGAGAAGACTAAAGACGACCAAAAGACGAGCCACGTCAGAACTTGGCGAGCCAGCTTCAGGAGGGTCCAGGGGCATTCCGGCAGCCTGGGACGGTCCAGCTCATCCCTCCAGACCGTAAATAACAGTGATCACGACTAAAAGGTAAGCAGAAACCTTTTATAACTTCTGCACGATCTGGAGGAGTGAGTCGGGATTTCCGCCCAAGTTGACAGGTGATATTTTTAATTGCCTCTTACCCAAAAGAACCTGGACTAAGAAAATTGATAAGAGACCAAAAAAAGATAAGATTGAAAATTATCAGGCCTTGTAGATAAAATGCTCAGAAGGTGTGTGTGTTCCCGGGAAAAAGAATGTCTGTGTGAGTGAAAGGTCAGGAATGTTCATGAACTCTGGTGCGGAAAAGAGTGCGTGGAGAATTAACCTGGATGCTTGGGGAATAATTGGTGTTGAAATTCGTTACTAACGTGCCGGCTGATAGCATGCGCTGTAGGGGTTAATTTAGGGGAGTATACTGACAAATAGATACAAGGTAATACAAGGTTATTTAAAGAGTTTAACAGAGACTGAAGTGAAATAAGTGAGAAAAAGAGTTTAACAGAGAATACGTGCAGAGGAAGCACAAGATAAGCGCCTGAGGGGGCGCAGTAGAAATACCGTACGTGATAAAAAGAGAAAAGTGCAAAGTAGCACAGCTGACAGTAAGTAAAAGAGCTCAATAAAGGACGTCATTTTTTAAGAAAAGAGAAAAACTATAAAAAAATAAAATAAATAGAGAGTTAGTGCAGAATACATGAGAATTAATGAAGCAGAAAATAGTGCAGTAAGGCACCAAATACACGCTTGTGGGGCGTGGGAGAAGAATAAGTAATTAAGTACACAGTAATATGAGTTTTTTATAAGAAAAGAAAAAGAGAGTATTTTCAGTGCAAAGGCACATTAAGCTCACGAGGAGCTCAGTAAGTGAAAAAAAAAGTAGAAGAAAGTGCAGAAAGGCACAGGATACGCACGCGAGGCGCTGTAAGGCGTAGAAATAAATGAAATATTGTATGCTCAGAGAAGAGCTTGTGAAAAAACTATATTAAGCACAGGATACGCACGCGAGGCGCGGTAAGGCGTAGAAGTAAATGAAATATTGTACGCTCAAAGAGGGCTTGTAAAAAAAAAATAATATATGAAGTTGCTGGCAGCGCCGGAGAAGCTGTCTAACGTGAAGAAGAGATACATATTTAAACAGAACACATTGGTGTTAAGTGATTAAAAAGGTTGTTTAAAGCCGCGGAGTGAAAAGTGGCAGAAGTCTAGATAGAGATATATAGAAAGTTGTTTTTAATAATTTTTGTGTATAAAGCTTTTGAAGATTGGTGTGTGGGAGAGTGGAGAGTAATCTGTGTAAAGCTGTGAGGGCTTGCAGGCTGGCTGACATACAAGATTAATGTGAAAGAGTACGAGGAGGAGGTGTTTAGACCCAACAGAAGGACTTGGGAGGAGCATGACAGGCAGAGAGGAAAGTGTGAAACAGAGACAGTGAAGAAAAAGACAGGATAAGAGACTGCTATGTAAATACAGAGAAGGTAGATATTATTCAAAGAAAGAAAACTAATAAACAAACATAGCAGAAAAAGACGAGAAGCAGAAAGTTAAAAAAATAGAAGGAAAATAGAAAGTCGGGAGCAAAGACATTAGGAAGTGTTAGGGTTGTAAGAGGATTAAATAAATAAAGTTGGTTATAAATCAAAAGAGTTAAAGCTTAGATTATAGTGAAAAAGCTGACAGACTGATCAATGCTTGGGACAGTCATTGATGGGAGACTTAAGTGATGATGAAATAATACTCCCAGAACATTACTTGACAGACGGAGACATCGAAACCCAGGGAATCAGGACACGTTTTTGGCTGGAAAGGACCTATTTTGACAGGGTAGGAGCAGAACATTGGCAGGACGAACAAGAGATCAATCAGAAATTATG
The DNA here is from genome assembly GCF_902500255.1 of Thalassophryne amazonica. Taxonomy (NCBI): domain Eukaryota; kingdom Metazoa; phylum Chordata; class Actinopteri; order Batrachoidiformes; family Batrachoididae; genus Thalassophryne; species Thalassophryne amazonica. The sequence goes on from NC_047109.1 coordinate 18,813,262, forward strand.
GCAGATTACTAAGGTAATCAATCTGAAGCAAAAGAAAGAACAATTCCCTCTAATTAATTGGGAGCTGCTGATAAGACGTCTGTGGCATCAGGGTTTAACCCCGTGGCTGGAGCTGCTTTGTGCTGATCCTAATAAAGAAATTAGCATACCATTAAATCATTTAATAACACTGCCAACCGATCCAGGTGAAGAACTGTTTCCTAGGTTGACTCTGACTGTGGTCCCAAGGAAGGTTTCGGTGGGAAACAGGTAATTTTCGTATTTAGTTAAAGAAAAAGAAGACGGGCATAACAGTTGGAAATTTAATCCTTTTAAGGGTTTAAAATACAAAACAGGTGTTACAGCCAGCAAGTTATTGGTCTGGATCAGGACAGCCCCTGAGGGACTACCAGAACACCATAGAAACACCTCACATAGCGTTTGTCAGGGTTACATGGGTAACTCTCAAGGTCAAGGTCGGGAAAGTACCCCGCTAGACTTAGTACTAAGAAAATATCCAGGAAAACGCACTAAGGCCAACCAATGTAGGAGAAAGTGGCACAAAAGGTCACATGGGGGCAGGCAATGGCCTTTGGAGGGATCATTTGATCCGGTGATGTGTGAAGCAGTTGCGGTAGAAATACAGAAAAAAGAAATTAAAGATCAGCAGAAGAACGTAAATAACAACAAAAAACGCACTGAAGAAAAAGAAGTTTTGGCCTTGTTCAAGCAGGAAGCACAGAGGCTACAGCAGAAAAGAGAAAAAAATGACAGAGGAAAGATCCAAGAGACTAAAGCCAGTGCACCGAGCTGGGAAGCAGAGCCACCCCCATATAAACGTCATGATATGGGAAAGACAGCTGGACAATTTGTATTAGGAACTCGTGAAGAGGACCAAGGCATGGATGTGGAGGGCAAATTCACACTGACACTAAAAGCTCGAGAGCCACAAGGAGACAGGTCCTCAGTCTGTCAAATGGATCATACAAGGTCTCCAAGTCCGAAAGTAGGTGGTCGCTCACCACGACCAGCAGGGGGGGCCACAAATAACAGTGACACGGAGGCAGACGAGGATAAAGAGAGAGACCTGAAGGCTCCGCCTGCACATCGAGGTCCACTGAAAACCGTCCCCTCCCACCATAAGTCAGCCGACTGGACCTTCACAGGCTATAGAGGCTCCGAAGAGTGGCACAAGAGCTTCTGTGACACACTGGATCTGGCCAGAAGAGATAATGAAGAACTAGCTGAGCAACTTCGGCTAGCGAAGGAAAGAATACAAAGACATAGGGACGCCGAGGAAAGAAGAATATTACAACAATCGACGCCCAATCAAGGGAATCACATTATAGAGCCACCCACCCGAAAAATTTCTGGTGAGATCATCATTGAGAGTGCAAAAGAGGCCCGACTCAGGCAAAGACAACAATGTGTAGCCAAAGACATAGCGGCTTTAGAACAGAATATAACCAACTGGATGGACTGCCTGGAACCAGTCAGTCGCACTCGATCTGGAAGACAGTATGGAGCCCCCACAGAAGAAGAGGAGGACGAAGACCTCATATGCCCATTGGTGGTCAGAAATGGTCATCATGTGTATACACCATGGAGCTGGACAGACATGGTGGGGCTGGCCAACAGGCTGCCAGACATCACCCAAGGAGCTGGGAGATGGATAACTGCCTTAGAAGAAGGCACTGCAGGGGTAACCTTGTCTTTAGGTGACATAAAAGCCTGCTAATGCATGTCATGGGAAAACATGACACTGAAGAATTAGCAGGAAAGGTTGGACTAACACAAATGATGGGCACCAATCAACATGATGAAGTCCCCTTTAATCGCTATAGAAACTCCATGTGGGAAGGACTGAGAAGAAAGTACCCTGAGGTCTTGGATCCCTCTAAATTGGATGATGAGGAGTGGACACCTGAAGAGTGCCCAAAGAAGTTCCTGCACCGATTCCAGAAGAGATGGGCGGAGGAAACAGGAAATGCATGGAACCATTCTCCAGCAACTGAAATCCTGTTTAAAATAACTGTAAAAAAGGCTCTACCAGATGAGGTTCAGAAAGCCCTAGATGGAGTCGTGGGACTATCAAAAATGAATTGGGCTTTATACTCTGAGCATATTTGTCACCATCTTGAAATCTACAAGAAAGAAAAACAAAAAGAAGAAGATGCAGCAAAATCCCTGACGAAAAAATTGGTGCAGATGCAGTTGGGAGAGCTAACCAAAGTCAAGAAAGAAAAAACAAAGACCCAGGCACCAATGATGACCCCTGTTCCCTCTGAGTCGGCAAGCACAGGCCCTACGGCAAACACTGCTGCCACCATACAGGCACCTGTGGTAACAGCCACACAGAGCCCCCAGGGAGCAGCAGGGAGCACTGCTGCAGGAGAAGTCTCAGCACCAGTGGAGCATCACTATCACTACCATAGCACTGGCACACCCGGAAATGGACCCACCTACAGTCATGGGTGGAGAGGAGAGTCACGGAACTTTCAAGGTCAAAGAGGAGGGTGGCGAAGAGGATCACGCCAACCTTCATTTGGAAGCAGATTCCAGAACTCAGCTCCCAGGAACAGTCAAGCGGGACCGCCTATGGGACCAACACCCCCAATAGGGGATCAACCCTCTAATGAGTGTTGGAGCTGTGGACAACCTGGACATCGAATGAGAAATTGTCCGGCCCGACCTTGGGTTGGACCCTCTGCCTATTGGCAATAGGGGGGCCTAGAGAAGACAGAGGGGGAAACGGTGGCATTGGCTATTTCGATGATACCTAAGGAAGAGCCAACCGTCACCGTTAATATACAAAACAGAGATTTCCCTTTCATGGTGGATACAGGGGCAACATACTCTTGCATAGGGAAAATGGGCGCTCATCTCCCCCTCTCTGGGTCTGTAATTAAGACCATCGGCTTCTCTGGGAAGACTCAAATATTACCTTTTACACGCCCACTTCCTGTAACGATTGCAGGAAAAACAATTGAAGCGCCCCTGTTATACTCACAAAATACACCTGTGAATTTGCTGGGAAGAGACATTTTATGTAAGCTACAAACCCAGATAGTGTGTATCCATCAAGGACTGCAAATACACTTTCCTGACGAAGCACTCGCCAACATTATGGTGCTTATGGACATGGAAAACAAGGGCCGACCTGTGCAACCCATGGTATACTGGCTGAAGTTACAACCAGAAAATTCAAATCTTCAACTGGAATGGGAAAAATGGAAGCCCTGGGCAGAACAACACTATGAAGCAGTATATACACCTAGTTTACCTTTACATGTCACTCTGATGTTCGATGCCAAACAAGAACAGGCTGACTATGCATGCTGCTGGGATGCATTGATGAATCAACGGCTGTTTCACATAACCACCACAGAAATTTATTTAGGCCCCCAAGGGGCCGCAGCTTCTGTCAAGCTAACTTCAGCTGAACAACAATGGTATCAAGTGCCGAATGCCACGCCTCATGTGACCCTTTTAGTCTCAGAAAAGTACGAATCCCATGACCTAGGTCCAATGGTAAAGACAGCCTCAGAAGTTGAAGAATGGCAAAACATGGAAAGTCCACAAGTACATCTGTCAAAAGACCAGCAGTTTATACGAATTAATTTAAAAGTAAATGATGAGGCTATAGCTCAAAAAGTGGAGCTCAATCCTAGACCAGAGGGACAGATGGTGTTATCGGCCCAACAAGAGAAATTGTTAGAGCAAATACCACCAGTGGTGTGGTCCAAAAGCAAAACGGATGTAGGACTAGTAAAAACAGCCTTACCAGTAAAAATAAAAGTAAAACCGGGAGCAAAACTGCCTCACCAAAGGCAGTATCCATTAAAACCTCAGGCTATTGAAGGCATAAAACCAGTAATTAAGGGACTAATGGCAGCTGGAGTTTTAATAAAACTGCAAGCCCATGCAATACTCCTATCTACCCTATCCCTAAAAACAATACCGAAGAGTTTCGGCTGGTACATGATCTGCGTCCTATCAATGCAATAATAGAAATGGATGCGCCTATAGTACCTGATCCGCATACTATACTATCAAGCATCCCTGCTGGAGCAAAATGGTACACGGTAATCGATCTGTGTTCAGCCTATTTCAGTGTGCCTGTGCACCCAGACTCACAACATTTGTTTGCATTCACATTTCTGGGACAACAGCTAACGTATACACGGCTACCTCAGGGACTGAACCTGTCCCCAGCCATCTTTAACAAAGTCCTGGCTGAAGATTTACAACACCTTGACATACCCAGTACATTGGTGCAATATATGGATGATCTTATTGCATCAGAGACTCAAGAACAGTGTGAAAAAGATTCATTAATTGTATTGCATGCATTGGCAGATGGAGGTCATAAAGTAAGTAAGGACAAATTGCAGTTCTGCAAACAACAAGTAGAATACTTGGGAAGACAGTTGTGTGGGACCACGCGATGTATAGCCCCAAGCCAAGTGGAGGCTATAATCAAGGCTCCCAAACCCCAAACAGTGGGACAGATGCTTTCATTCCTTGGGATGGCAGGGTACAGTCGGCCGTGGATTTGTGATTATGCAATAAAAACTGCACCTTTGCGTGCCATGATTAGAGCAGTGGGGTAAACAAGCAATGCAGCTCTCCTCGTCTGGACAGATGAGGCAACGGGAGCTTTTGAGGCCCTAAAAACAGACATGCAATCTGCTCCCGCGTTAGGTAACCCAGATTATGGGAAACCATTCCATTTGTATGTTACTGAAAAAGCTGGATATGCTTGTGCTGTACTAATGCAGGAAACAAATGAAGGAAAACAACCATTGGCCTATTATAGTACAAAGCTTGACAACATTGAAACAGGATTGCCACCATGCTATCAGGGTCTAGCAGCAGCTGCCTTTGCATTTCAAAAAGCATCATCCATAATCATGGGACATGCAGTAACGTTGTACACGTCGCATCAGTTACATGCCCTGCTAACCAGTCAACGTTTTGTCTTAACACAAGCTAGACGCACTGGATATGAAGTTGTGTTGTCCGCCCCAGAAATAACAATACAACGTTGTCACACGGTGAATCCTGCCACCAAATTGACCACACCGTTAGATGGTACTCCACATAACTGTGTGGCAGAGACAGAGAAATTTTTGAGAGCCAGAGAACATTTGTATAATCACGCCATAGATGCAGATCTAACCCTGTTCGTGGACGGCTCATGCTTTCGGGATGCCGCGGGATTGGATGCGGGTATGGGGATAGTTAAACTAAACACGGATGGCGAGACCTTTGAATTACTGGAGTCCCAAGGAATTGATCAGCCTTGTTCAGCCTAACTGGCAGAAATCAAAGCCTTAACTATGGCTTGCCAGATAGCTAAAGATCAACGTGTTAATATCTACACAGACTCAGCCTACGCTTATGGCGTATGTCATGTACATGCGAACATTTGGAAACAAAGGGGATTCCTGAGAGCAGATGGCACCCCTGTCACTCATGGAGAAGCGATTTCCCAACTGTTACAAGCTCTCCAATTATCGTCTGAGGTAGCCATCATTAAATGTGCAGGTCATCAAAAGAATAATAACATCATAGCTCAAGGTAACAACTTAGCAGATGACGCAGCTCGCAAAGGAGCACAAGGAGAAAATATGTTTCCCCTGCTAACCATCCAAGATTGTGCCCCACTGGTTTCACTTGACGCACTGATAGTGGCTCAAAGTAGGGCCAGTGGAGAAGAAAAACGAATGTGGGTTAAACGAGGCGCTATTGAGACACGCAGTCAGGGGCCAGCAGACAAGCTGTGGCGCAGTAGTCATGGACATTTTGTGTTACCCACCAATTTATTACGACATGCAATCATTTGGGCCCACGGACCCGATCATTGTTCGCGAGTCCAAATTATGAACAAACTAAAAGCTGTCTGGTGGTCACCATATATGGCAGCTACAGTGGACCGTTTGTTGAATGAGTGTGAGGTATGTGCACAGTACAATGTCCGGAAATCATTCACAGCCCCTTTAGCCCACATTCCGGTCCCTGATGGGCCATTTAGACATCTTATGATGGATTTCATAGACATGGGAGCTGAAAACCGAGTTAAACGAATGAGATATGTTTTGGTAGTGATATGCAGATTCAGCCGATGGATTGAGGCAGTAGCCTCTGCAAATCAAGACCATAAAACGGTAGCCAAATTTCTGTGCCGAGATGTCTTTCCAAGATTTGGCATTCCAGATACTATCTCATCTGATAACGGTAGGGCTTTTGTAGCCAAGGTTACACAAGAAACATTCAAACAATTGGGTATCAAACAGAAGTTTGGGTGTGTTTATCACCCTCAATCAAATGGGGCGGTGGAACGGGCTAATGGCATTTTAAAGAACAAACTAGCAAAAATCATAGCAGACAGCAATGGCACACTAACCTGGCTGGATGCGTTGCCGCTTGCTTTATTGTCAATGCGCTCACAAACTAACCGACTAACCCATTTGACACCATTTGAAGCTCTTACAGGTCGGCCGATGCCTATTCCATACCTGAGAGGACCCTACGAAGGACCATCGCTGGAGCAAGACGAATGGCATAATTATCTGAGACAGTTAACCCAAATACACAAAACTATCTTTTTGCAGGTCAAAGGTGCTACAGAAGACAGAGAAGCAGAGATTCCACTCGAAAATCAGAGCATCCAGCCTGGTGATCTGGTTTACGTCAAAGTGTTCAAAAAGAAGTGGGACAGGCCCCGCCGAGAAGGTCCTTTCAAAGTTATTCTTGCCTCACGTACAGCAGTCAAAGTAGACGGTAAGGACACTTGGTTTCATTTAAACCACTGCTGTAGGGTTGGTGGCCCAGCGCCCCTGCGGCCTCGGCAAGCTCGTCTTGGCAGAGCCGCCGGGCCAAGGGGGGAAGCAAGAGAAGCCAGAGACCCTACAGCAGCACAGAGGGACGGCCACGCCTCCCTGCAGCCAGAAGAAGCACCGAGGGAAGGCCACGCCTCCCTGCAGCCAGGCGAACACCGGCCAAGGCGCTCACAGAGACTGATTGAACAAAGACGACGCACAGCTTCAGAGAGTAGTGGATCCCTACCAGATAGAGCAGCGACAGACTCAGATGCAGACTCAGAAACAACTGGAGACGCAGGCCAACAGACAGACAGAAATACAGACCGACAGATAAACAGGCCACAGGAGACATCAGACTCGGACAGCAACTTAGATTTACCGACAGAAGAACCACAGGAAGTACAACCCAGACAAAGCACAGATACACCACACATCCCTAGTGACAGCTCATCTAGTGACGGCTCACTCAGTAGCACATCTAGTAGCACATCTCAACAGTCATCAGAGCAATGATTAAGGAATTATTCAAGGGATTGACAATACTACTGGTGGTCAGTATGGGAGAAAATAGACATCCAAAACATACAACGGACTGTGCCGTGGCCATGGCCGCAATAGCAGCTAAACAAGGCATTCTAAACACAGGAAAAACATATAATTTGGTATACATTAAATCAAAAGCCTACAAGAACATAGGAATACAGGGAAAGCTGGGGGATTACATATTAGGCAAAGCCATTAGCATCAAATGTGAAGAGGAGGGAACACTCAACATAGAGGTAATTTGTGATATAAGAGGATGCAGGGAAACCAAGCAAGACGTAACTGTTACAGTACATGAAGCCACAAAATGGGTAAAAATCAAACCAAGGAAAAAGAGGACAATTAGAAGCCTAGAAACAAGCAGTCACTTAGGGAGATGGGATCCCAGTACAGACCTAGCCCGTACACAAGGGTTGAAGACAAATCTATTTTACCAATGGTTGAAATTTTCGGCTAGGCAGATCAGTGAAAAGCCTTGCATAGCCTGTCACCGGAAAGGGGTGATACCTCAGGCTAAACCCCTACCTGATATCAACAACTGTTATAGGAGCCCCCAACATAACTCAGACCAAGCAGAATGCTATACACAGTGTGTTATGAAAATGGCAGTAGGTGATGAAAAATATGCTGCCGACAGTAAACTTTGTCCAGTGCCCCTAAGTACAGAAGGAACTGTTCCACCTATGATTAAAATAGAGAAAGGGATGATACACCCATTCTGTATAGCTAAAGGATTAGTAGCACAATACATAAGCGATTGGCAGGTAGGGACGACCCAGCCAAAACACCACATACAGTGTATGCAAAAGCAGCAAGAATACAAACCGGCCAAAACAGCATGGAACATTACCATCTGTCACACCCTGCCAGCAGCAGGCATACAGTGTGAACAAATAGTACCGGCCACAGGGGGGTCTGTAATTGGACTGAATCTCACTCATGCTTCATGGGTATCTACTCCAAATTTAGCTAAGGGAACGGTACCCTTAGCTGACATCTTTTGGATATGCGGACAAAGAAGGAAACTCCTGTCATCGCTGTCCCCTAATTGGAAAGGCCTTTGTGCTCCTGTGATGCTCACAGGAGCTATAACAGTAATTGAAATGCCAAATTCAATACAACCCATGCCACAGAAACTTAATAATGACGTTTAAAACAGACTACAACATCACAGTAAGAAACGGGATACCAGAAGGGATACCCCGACAGTTAGAAGCCATAGACAGTAGCAGAGTTAAAGCAGATGAAGATGCGGATAAATGGGGATGGGCATTGGCTCTGTTCGGGGTTACTCCAAAAATCCGTTCTAGGTTCCAGGAGGTGCAGTGGATTAATTACTTGTGGTATAATCAGCAAAGATACCTGAACTGGACATTGGCAGCAGTAGGAGCCTTAACCGAGCAACTGCACGCCACCTCGCTAATGACAATGCAAAATAGATTAGCTATCGAGATGATGATGGCTGATGAACAAGGAGTTTGTATTATGATCAAAGCCACCGAATGTTGCACAGCTATTCCCATGCGTACAGGGGAAGACGGAAATTTGACAGAGCTCTTAATCACACTTGAAGAGATGCAACAGGAACTGTTAAGTAACTCCATAGGAGGGAGAAATGAAACTGACGATTCTGGATACATTGTAGGGAATGGAATGAATATTGGCCCACTATTTTCACTGTTTGGGACTCTGAGGAGAGGGTGGATATCATGGAAAGACTGGTTATACCAGATAGGTGTAATCTTGGCACTAACAGGGGTGGCGGTCTTGCTGGTAATATGTTGTGGTATTCCCTTGATAAAATTTCTGGTCAATAAATTGATTTCATCCACAGTAGGACAGCTCCCACTGTTAGCCATCCGAGCCCTAGAAGAAAGCACAAACGAAACAGACAGAGAACCAGAATATATGGAAATGGATGAAATACCAATTATCCTCCCCGACAGCCCCCAGCTACCTAATATTGTGGCGTACACCCCAGATAGGGAGGACTGGGATGGACCGTGCTTGGTGATATTGTAGACGAGGAAGAAGACATGCACGCACATTTACATTCACACACATGCACCCACAAAAATGAGGGATAGGATAGACAATATCTGAAAGAATGACATGGAGCTGTAATAATGAACGTATATGTATATTACTAGGACACAGGAGTATGGCTGAGAGACCAGACTCCCCTGATCAGGGACCTATGCCTGATCTGCCTCTATCAAGTCTGATTGGACTCTCAGAACTGTTTGGAGAAGAGGATATACAGGAGGGATGGTCGAGACATGATTGGTCGCCACAGCCGCCTTCCATCCAGTTGGCAACAGAAGGATCTTCATCGTTCCAGCACCTGGCGATGACGGCTTCACAGAATCTGCCTGCAGCAAGAGTCGGCCCGAGGACTCCACCATCACCTGAAGGACCCTTTGGACTCAGGAACACACCCCTTCCGCAGATGCCATGGAGACAGTCACATGTGCCAGTGGCAACGATACCCTCCAGGGGAGGCAGCCAAGGTCGGCCATATGCAGCAACTGCCCGAGTGCATCCTAGACCCAATTCACTGCTAGGACCTGTCCCCAGCTTTCCACCCCCAAGGCAGGAGAGATATTCTGATCAGCCCAGTGCCTCTGGAGGAGGATCAGCAGGGGTAGACCTTAGCCGAACTCACCCACCAGGACAGAGGGGAGCTTTGTACAGGCTGCTAAATGCCCAGAGTGTCCCAACCACTTGCCTGTGCGACATCAACAATACTCCCCCCACACACGAAATGCCTTCCCCCTTGTACTTCCTGTCCCCTGGACTGCACAACCTTAATCTGGTCATGGTCACCCCACAGGACATGGCAATCTTGGTTCGAGAGCTTCGTCTTCCACAAGAGTCTGTTCCAAAAACCTTGGAGCAGCTCCTGCCCCTCACAAATCACATTCCCCATGAGCTATTTGAGGAAATCATGCCACAACTAAGTCAGACAGCTGCATACCTGTTCAGGATACACCGTGACAATGCCAACATCTCTTGTGCTCAGGAGGGCCTCCATACTCAACTGTGTGGTCTTCAGTCTAGTATGGACATGCTAGCCAGTATGATGGAGCATATGGAGAGGGAACAGCTAGGGCTGGCCACCACCACCCTGAATGTGGGCAATAATTCTCTGGGGGCCCTGTACAACCTGGCCAAGCAGCACAAGGAGCTGGAAAGATCCATCAGAGAACTGCACGACTGTCTGAAAGCCAGAATTCCTGATCCTTCCCCCACTACCCCTGAAAGGCCAACCTCCCCATATTCCCCAACTTCTCCCAAAACTTCAGACGCTGAGTAAATGCTGAGGAGCGCGGACTGACGTAATGGCACTGAACACGGACTATGATCTTGGTTCTTGAGTTTGAATTGCGGACTGGTTTCAGAAATCTGAGTGTAAATAAAAACAAAGAAGGATATATGTTAGTAACGAAGGTCGGGTAAATGTCTGTCCTTACCATCATCTGCGTAACACAGATAAAGCTAAATGCGTACACATAGATATCACATTGCAAAGTTATAAAAAGGGGACCCTTACACGGCGTGTTTGTAGATTTAGTAGTAAAGATGCACCATAGGGACCCCTTTTTCTTAAATTATAGCATGCCTCAAGAGACATGCATCGCCTAAATTTGGCGTCTGGCCAAAAAGGGCATTAGAAAACAAGCTGAAAAAGAAGAAAAACAAAGTGGAAAATGTTGAGAAATGGCCTATAATGAAAACCATTATATGATTGACTAAGGCAAATGACTTAAGGACGGACATGAAGGGAAACCATTTATTGTGTTTATCATTTAACTAGACATAGCTGCGCTAACCTTAGAATAGTTTCTTGATTGGTTGACTAAATAGTGGTAACGTAGGGGTTATTTGATGCATTTAAGTAATAAATGTGTGACTCTTTAACAAAATAATATGTAGAACCAAGTATAATGGGTTGGAGCCTCTGGTTGAGTGAGACAATAGATGCCAGAAGATGATTGGTTGCACTGATGTCAATGTAAAGCCTTTACTTTGCCATGATTAAGAAGTTGCTGTAACTTGTTTTATGTGGCCATTTTAAGTGCCTTGAATTACACCAAAACTCAATGTTTGAATGTCACCTTGCGTTGATATAATCCAGCTAATTGCTCACCTTGTGCCTTAGTATGTAGGTTCACCTGCACTTCAATATATTTACCGTGAAGTATCACTGATATTCATATCCGCACCAGAGTTATCAGTAAGTCGAGTGATGTGTTTTTCTTTCTTTTTTATTGCAATGCACAAATGAGGATGTCTTGTCAGTAAACAACCCAAGAGTATAGTTGATGTAATGGGACTCTTTCGAGTCCCAGAGGAGGGACTGTAGAAGAATTTTTAGGTCCTTATTTGAACTATGATGAACTATCAAGTGTCCTGATCCGAACTGTATGTCCTCTGGTTGAACTAGCAGGTGTTCAACCCCAAAAAAAGGGCTCTATTAGTCATTCAGTCTGTCAGGGGCTTTCCAAGGCCTTTTAGGTGCTTTCCCGCAGGCCACGTGCAGGGGCCTCAGGCCAGCTGCACCTGTGGCTGAGGCCACGTGCGGGGGGGGCCTCAGGCCAGCTGCACCTGTGACTGAAGGTCTTTTAAAAAAATCAGTTGTAAATCCTTCACGTTTTAATGGGAGCGTTTGTCACATTGAAATAATGGCCTAACATCTGCTTAGGGTTCACTAGAGGATGCTTCCAATAGAAAACCATGTCTTGGGAATGAAATAAATAAAAAAGTCGAAGGAGGAGCGATGCCCGCGGGTCTCCAATAAATAGATGAGCGCGGTTGTCACTTATTCAGTCTCTCTAGAGGACTCAGTTTGTCTAAGCTCTGTGTCAAAGGCTTAAATAAACTTAAAAACTCTGTGCATTTTATCTTGCTTAAGGCTGAATTATTCTAAAGTGTTGTGTCCTTTTCTAGCATATCACTTGCAATTAGTTTGTGTTATCTAAAAGAAGACATCCCGAGAAGACTAAAGACGACCAAAAGACGAGCCACGTCAAACCCCACAACAGACCAGATAAACATCAGGCCCTGACAGAGACAAGTTCAACATTCAAACACACATGTGCTTTAATCACAGAAAAGTAATCGAATGGTACAGGGTGACAGGGCGTGAGGACCCAACATGCCTACTGAGATAACCAAAAATGGAAATACAAGGTGGGGCACGTAGAACAAAGAAACCAGAGAAACCACTATATAACCAACCAAGTCTTGATTCAGCAGCACGAAATATACATTAATCTACTGGTTCGTGATATTGATGATGATGATATTGATATGATGAAAGCACCTCATTTTCATCACAGCAGCACAAATTCACTCTAATTCATTCTGTGATGGCTGCACGAAATGAGTGAAGTGGGGGTCGGGGGTCGGGGTGGTTATGGTTAGGGTTGGGGGAAGGAGTAGGGTTAGGTTATGGTTAAGGTTAGGGTTAGGGTTGGGGATAGGAGTAGGTGCCCAGGGGGTGAGACGGGTGATGTTCCGGGTAGCCGAGTTCTGGATGAGTTATAGTCTGTTAATGAGTTTGTTAGGGAGTCCAGTGAGGAGGGCCTTACAATAATCAATGTGAGATGTGACAAAGGAGTGAACCAGAATTTCAGTGCTGGATTGGGACGGGGATAGGCGGAGTCTGGAAATGTTGCAGAGGTGAAAGAATGCAGTCTGGGTGATGTTTTGAATATGAGGTGCAAATGAGAGGGTGTTGTCCAGAATGAAGCCTAGACTTTTGACTTGGGGAGAGAAGGGTACAGAAAAAAACACTGATTGCAGCCTGACAGCTGCTGCAGCTCCATCCATCCATCCATCCATTCATCCATCCATCCATTTTCTTCCGCTTTATCTGAAGTCGGGTCGCAGGGACAGCAGCTCAAGCAAAGCCGCCCAGACCTCCCGATCCACACACACCTCTTCCCGCTCCTCTGGGGGAACCTCAAGGCATTCCCAAGCCAGCCGAGAGATGTAGTCCCTCCAGCGTGTCCTGGGTCTTCCCCAGGGCCTCCTCCCAATGGGACGTGCCCGGAACACCTCTCCAGCGAGGCATCCAGGGGCATCCGGAAAAGATGCCCGAGCCACCTCAACTGGCTCCTTTCGATGTGGAGGAGCAGTGGCTCAACTCCGAGCTCCTCCCGAGTGACCGAGTGAGGTCACTCGGTCGGTCGCTGCTGCAGCTAGACACTCTTAAATTCTCTCACAAATGTGTTTAAATAAAGTCCATAAAAGTCCTGCTCACAGACTGATTGCCAGAAATAGGACATGTCCACATCCAGTAAAAAGTCTGGACATCTCCAGTCCACTCACAGACGATTCGTTCACACGCGCACATATGAACAATTAAAAGAAAAAAAAACTGGCTGGCTCCTGCTGCAGTTCCTCGTTCTCCCCTCAAACTCTCTCATCACTGTGTTAAATAAAGGACAAAAAAGTCCTGCTCACAGACTGATTGCCAGAGACAGGACATGTCCACATTAAGTATAACTGCAGACATCTCCACATTTACACACGGACGGTTCGTTTGCGCACGCAGCTTGCGGTCGTAGGAAGAAAGATAAACTATAACAGAACTCAAAGCGCAGACCTGCAGCTCAACACAAGAACAAATATAAACTACAACCCCTGGCAAAAATTATGGAATCACCGGCCTCAGAGGATGTTCATTCAGTTGTTTAATTTTCCATAATTTTTGCCAGGGGTTGTACAAGGGAAATCAGAGTGCACAGTCTGGCTGCAGCCAAATTGTGCACTGATTTCTCTGTGCAGAGGACATGCAGCCAGACTCTCTGTCCTCACCTCCTCTGCCCCCTGCTGCGCGCACCTGACGCAGACATTCCTGCATCGTCATGACACCACATGAAGCAACTCGAAGCAACCCCGGTGTGAAAGGGGCTTTAGTGAGGGTGGATTTGAAGCCGATGAGCAGGGCCTCGGTTTTATTGCTGTTGAACTTCAGGAAGTTCCTGTTCATCCAGCTCCGAATGTCTTCTGAATGTCTTATTGTTATTATTATTATTATTATTATTATTATTATTATTAGAGTGTAGTGATCAGAGGGTGTGACAGTGATACAAATAAAACTGGGCGTGAAACATAAGAACAAAGATGAGGAGGAATTGACAAGGGAGTGCAGTGACATACCCATAAACCATAAACTAAGAATACTAAAATATCCAGACTGAGAAAAATAAAAAAAACTATAGACAGAATGGAATCTTAACATGAACAGAATAATAGCAGGTGACAAATGGCTAAGACTGAAAAGAAGGTCATAGGTAAATCAAAAGCTAAAACTAGAACAGGACTGATGAGTGGAAAACATATAAAACACAAAATAATTAAACCAACACTTCAGTAGTAAACCTACCAAATAAAAACTGTGATAAAGCATTCATGAACAAAATCAAAGACAGTGGATCAAAGACAAAACAAAACAAGAATGACACTAAATGTGTGGCTGATGTGTGAAGAACACAAACAGGATGTGAAAAAAGCAAAATAAACAGATGATCAAAAACCAAATAAAAGATATCAATAGGCTGATAGAAAATAAAGGTCAAGACCTGAGCAGGGGAAAAGTCTGACATTTTTTTTTCCTCAAAATTCTCCACACAGTACCCCTATTGTGAAAAAAGTTGGGGGTTTTTTAAGATTTCACAGCCTTTGCCATGAAGCTCAAAATTGAGCTCAGGTGCATCCTATTTCCACTGATCATCCCTGAAATGTTTCCACAGCTTAATTGGAGTCCATCTGAGGTAAATTCAATTAAATGTAATTAATTTAATTTATATAGCGCCAAATCACAGAAAAGCTGCCTCAAGGTGCTTCTCTCGAGTAAGGTTGAACCTTACCAACCCCTACAGCAAGCACATAGGTGACAGCAGTAAGGAAAAACCCCCTCTGATGATGTTGACGAAGAAACCTCAAGCAGACCAGACTCCTGGGGGGTGGCCCAGTGCTTATGCCAATCAAACATTTTTTACAAAGCTGAAGAAAGAAGATTCAGTTCAGCTGATTGTAATGATGTTATGCTCTAAGCAGATGGCTCAACACTATCGATCTTTCAAAGCAGATGTGTTGCTGCAAGATGTTTCAGTGCCTTGCTTCATCCTGAGAAAAATCATGGGACTCCGCAAATTAAGCTTCATTATGTCACATACATATTAGAGAAGTGTTGCACTGATTTGAATTCAGGGTGGGAGTTATCAAACTCTCACAGTGCTTATAGACAGACACAATCCCACTATACTTTGTGGTTTTTTTGAGAGGAAGGTGCAGCTCCATCCAGAGATGGGTGTGGTATTTGTACTGAAGCCCCTCCTATCCTGTGCACCAACAGCATTTCCTGTATATTCGTTTTATGAATTGTTCTGTAATTTATGTCTGTAGCATGGCCCAAGTAGACAGTCACCCCTTTGAGTCTGTTCTGTTTGAGGTTTCTTCCTCAGATGGAGTTTTTCCTTACCACTGCTGCTCTGGGGGTTAGTAAGGTTAGACCTTACTTGTGTGAAGCATCTTGAGGCAACTCTGTTGTGATTTATATTTTATATAAATGAAAATAAATTGAAATTGAAATTGAAAATTGAAATAGTTTCATCGATTGACAACCAGATCTAGGTCAGATTAGCATTAGATTAGACAAGACATCATATATTTATACACTCACATAGACATAGTACATAGACATTCAGTCACTATACGTACTGATTTACACACTTACATACACACACATACTTACACATAGTAAGTACATGTCCTGATAAAGATTAATAGGATACTTAGCAGATTTTTTTTAACCTTTATTTAACCAGGTTAGTCGTGCTGAGATGAAGATGTTATGTGTAGGACGCAGGACGGAGAACCAACCAGCGTTTGAAGGACCCAGTATGAAATAAGCAGAGCACGGTACAAAGGATAACTGAATTTAATAACATAACAGTGATGTGCTACAATACAAACAAATGAGTGCGCGGTCTGCGAGGTGGAGATACGGTGCGCTCCTAGCAGCACAAACGGTCCGGAGCCAGAAACAGTTCGGACCCAAGGACCCCGCCGACACCCCCCAGGTGGCCGCGACAAACCGAGTCTGTGAAAGAAGAAACCATCATGTGAGTCCACACTCCACACACAGAGAGACCACTCAAAGGTGTACATAAACAGCAAACACTTCCTGGCTTAATCACTAATCAGCTTCCCACCCTGCAGGCATGGAACACCCAGTTCACATTCTTCACTGCAGTGGAAGCTGATTAAACGACTAACATAACAGCTCAATATAATAGGGTGTGAGGGACACCACATTTACTGACTGTACTAATGTTAGTCACAAAACCTAAAGTACCTCAGGAAGTGTGCTGACGAGCGTGAGACCTCACCCCCTCCTCTTTCACAGACCATGGCATCAAAACCTGGTACAGTCTCTGCATCCATGATGATGAGATGGCTCTCGAGACGACGATCTCACCCGTCTGGTCACAAGGTCGAGTCTCTGGCAAATACACACTGTGTACTCCAGACTTAAATGGGGAGACTTGGACAATTATTAAAGTTTCCAATTCACCTAACCTGCATGTCTTCAGATGTGGGAGGATGTCAAAGCACCCAGAGCAAATCCACACAAACACTGTGAGAATATGCAAACTCCACTCACAAAGGCCACAGGTGGGAATCGAACCCGTGACCTTCTTGCTGTGAGGCAACAGTGCTAACCACTAAGTTACCATGCTTAGTGCTTAGTGGTGGCTGGTTCGATTAGTATTTCACCCCTATACCCAGGTCGGATGACCGATTTGCACGTCAGGACCTCTGCGGGCCTCCACCAGAGTTTCCTGTGGCTTCGCCCTGCCCAGGCATAGTTCACCATCTCTTGGGTCCGGTAAAGCAAGTGTAAGAACATTACATAGTGTTCATCTGTGTAGGGAGTGTTTGAGAGTGTGAGGAAAGGAGAGGTAGGGAGGATAGGGGGAGCTGTTTAGCCAACTCTTTATAAGCTGGACAAAATCTATCTTCATATGACGCCAACTTCTGTGGTGTGTGAGAGGCTCTTCTCCAAAACTGGTGACAAGAATAGACTCAAGCCTAACACCACTGAAATGATCTTGTTTTAAAATAAAAACCTTTGAACCCCCAAAACCCCTTCATTTTGTACAACTATGGTCATAACAGTCCCGAGTTGCACAAGATCTTCCCAGTTTATATCTCTATTACATACAGTATGTTATGATGACACAATCACATTATCACACACATTAATGTCTTTAAATAAAAATATAGTCAAAAAATTCCAAGATGCACATAGATCCTTTATTATTGAACCTACATAACAGTGCCTGACTGTTTCATGACACCTTGCCTTTTATTTTTCCATGCAAGTGCTATGTTGAAGATTGGACAGCAGATGTCACACACTCATCTACAACTGCTTAAGCCCCTTTCACACCGGTGCAAACGTAGAGTTGTGTTGCGTTTAGAGTACACCCGAAATGCGGGTGTACTTGGCATTTTTCATGCATAATCATGTGTTGTTGAGTTTGTAGATTTGCTTGCAGCTGTGTATGTTTGATTTTAATGTATGCAAACTGTCATGTGTAGCCCTTGCCGTTATTTAAAACCAATTCAACTCTTTTTCAGTTTACTCCTGCCGGCTGTGCAGAACACATCGCTGCACTTGGAAAACAGTGGACTGTATCATGAGGTTTATACAGTTGCATTACTGCCACGTATGTAGCCATAGCTGCTATTTTGTGTCTCTGTGGAAGTGCACTCCCTCAAAACGGTTCATGGAAAGCAAATGGCACTCACATTTTCCGATGTACAGCAGGACACACTGCTGTCTCGTCACAGCTTGTAATATCACATCACAAAGTTCAGAGTGTGTTGTAAGCTCACCCCCCCCCCCCCCCAAAAAGGAAAATATTGCTATTTAAATTCACATACTTAAACATCATGCTTTTTGTTTGACCATGAGAGAGAGAGAGAGAGAGAGAGAGAGTGAGAGCGCTGTCTCTCTATCTGCTCTTTTTTTTTTTCGAGACCAGCTGTTTGTGTTCTCTGGTTTTCAAAAGAAATCCATTTTATGTATTGAAAGAATGTAACCATGTTTTCTGATGTGGATTTTAACAGATGGATCCCTGCCAGCTCATGCACGCGCTGCGGGCTGTGTGTATCACTTCACCACAGACTCGCGCAGACGTTGGATCACACGCGCTGCAGGCTGTGTGGATCACTTCACCACAGACTCACGCGGACGTTGGATCACACGTGCTGCGGGCTGTGTGGATCACTTCACCACAGACTCCCGCGGACGTTGGATCACACGTGCTGCGGGCTGTGTGGATCATTTCACCACAGACTCGCATGCACGTTGGATCACACGAACTGTCGGCTGCATGGAGCAAAGCTATTCACATGCAAATGTCCGCTGCTCCTGAAACCTTTTTCACACTTGATGCTCAAGGTCATGCTTCTGTATACTGCCGCCTGGTTTGCACAAACCGAGATGCAGTTTGCTCTGAGAAATCACCGCAGACGACAAAAAATATTATTACGTCTTGGCCCTCAGCAGCTCCTCAGCAGACTGATCGAGGTTAATCATGCTTCTGCAAAGGCCTGTATGGTAGAGCGGCCAGACAGAAACCACTCCTTAGTACAAGGCACATGGCAGCCAGCCTGGAAAGGCACCTGAAGGACTCTCAGACCATGAGAAACAAAATGCTCTGGTCTGATGAGACAAAGATTTAACTCTTTGGCATGAATCCCAGGTGTCATGTTTAGAAGAAACCAGGCACCATCCCTACAGTGAAGCATGGTGGTGGCAGCATCATGCTGTGGGGATGTTTTTCAGCAGCAGGAACTGGGAGACTAGTCAGGATTGAGGGAAAGATGAATGCAGCAATGTACAGTGACATCCTGGATGAAAACCCCACTCCACAGCAGTCTTGACCTCAGACTGGATGACGGTTCATCTTTCAGCAGGACAATGACCCAAAGCACACAGGCAAGATATCAAAGGAGTGGCTTCAGGACAACTCTGTGAATGTCCTTGAGTGGCCCATCGAGAACCCAGACCTGACTCTGATTAAACATCCCTAGAGAGAGATGGTGTTGGACTCTGACCCCTGATGACCTCTTTATTTATTTTAAATAAATACAATAAATGTGTGTTGAAGGTGGTGTTGGCCTCTGACCCCTGATGGCCTCTTAATTTATTTTGAACAAATACAACAAATGTGTGTTAAAGGCAGTGGTGGGCATAGATAAACAAAAAATTAACTTCGATAACAGATAATCAGACAACTTAAAAGTTATCTTTGCTAAAGATAAAACGATAAACCACCCAAAAATGTATCAGAAGTTACAGTTAACCGATAAATTGCAGCATTGTCTCTGGTACATTTGCAACTAGTAATAAACTGAATTTGAGTTTTAACAACATGAGAAGCAACAACAGACCCAAACAATGAGCCCACACTTCTGTCTTTGAACATCTTGCCCCCTGCTGGAAGCTCTTGTTTACTACACAGCTTCCAGCGCAAGCGCAGCCAAAGCCCAGCTCTCTACCAATCACAATGCTCTGGTCAGGCGGAGGTCTTGGAAAATAAAGCCATGCTGACTTATGGTTTTTGATTTATAAATAACATTAATACCAATAGAATAACTCCATTAATGTCAATTCTGTCATTTGTACAAAGTTAA
This sequence comes from Thalassophryne amazonica, assembly GCF_902500255.1. Taxonomy (NCBI): domain Eukaryota; kingdom Metazoa; phylum Chordata; class Actinopteri; order Batrachoidiformes; family Batrachoididae; genus Thalassophryne; species Thalassophryne amazonica. Next base: position 18,833,334 of record NC_047109.1, read on the forward strand.
AATATAACATATATCTTTTAATGTTGAATAATGCACTAATTCTGAGGTTTTGTAACAAACACAGACAGATCGCAAAGGATTCTGGGTAAAATGTGCCTCTGCTATTCACTGATTGGTTCAGTCATTCATTATGTAAACCAACACGTTAATGTGACGTGTGTTGTGTGTTGGTGTTTACAGATAAATGTGCTTTTGTAAAATATTCCATTTTTTATTTGTAAAAACAGGTATTTTTATGGAGCCCTGGAAGTGTCATCGCAAAATGTTTTGCATGTGGAGAGAATGTGCGCTCATTTTATTAGTGCCGTGCACACGATGTTGTAAAACGTGCACTCAGTATTGTCTTGACACATAAATGTTGGCTTTACACTGTGCGAGTTTTGGCCCTTTTTCAGAAGATTTTTCATTTGTGCGAGAATTTTTTGGGACCGAGTTTCAGGTTAATCACGCGTCCTGCATTGTGTAGTGTACATGGAGTAACAAGCTGCGTTTAACACGACCACCTCCTGATCGGCGATCATATGGTCGAATGAAAATCAAACCTGTTTGATATTATTCTGGTCGGCCGTCGTGAGGGTATCCTGCTGCTGAAGAGCTACAAGCATCCAACCGCTCGCACTGTGCATGTGCAAACACCGCAGAGCTGTCTTGTAGTGGGTTTTTTTTTGTTGTTGTTTTGTTTTGTTTTTAAACTTTGATGTCTCCCATCAAGAGTTTTCTGTAAATTAAGTTTGAAAAAAAGCTTATGTTTTGCTTCTGGAAACACGAGTCGATGTGTGGTTTTTGAACGTACAATGTGTGTGAGAACATAAATCATGCGCTCTGAACTTTTACACCGTGTGGTTCTGTCGTACAGTTTGAGCTGGAACCGAGTACAGTGATTAAAAATATCATACAGTGTCTGCTCAGCTTCAGGACGAATACTGCCATGAACTGCCATGAACACCACTGGCCAGTAGGTGGCATTAGAGACCGTAAAAATGTGCAAAAACAAAACCTCTGATGACCGTTTTATTTTAATAATGGTTTTGGCCTCTGACCAGCGATCACCCTTTAATTATCCATCCATCCATCCATCCATTTTCTTCCGCTTTATCCGGAGTTGGGTCGCGGGGGCAGCAGCTCAAGCAAAGCCGCCCAGACCTCCCGATCCACACACACCTCCCCCAGCTCCTCCGGGGGAACCCCAAGGCGTTCCCAAGCCAGACGAGAGATATAGTCCCCCCCAGCATGTCCTGGGTCTTCCCCGGGGCCTCCTCACAATGGGATGTGCCCGGAACACCTCTCCAGCGAGGCATCCAGGGGCATCTGGAAGAGATGCCCGAGCCACCTCAACTGACTCCTTTCGACGTGGAGGAGCAGCGGCTCGACTCCGAGCTCCTCCCGAGTGGCCGAGCTCCTCACCCTATCGCTAAGGGAGCGCCCAGCCATCCTGCGGAGGAAACTCATCTCGGCCGCTTGTACTCACGATCTCGTTCTTTCGGTCATGAGCCAAATCTCATGACCATAGGTGAGGATCGGAACGTAGATCGATCGATAAATCGAGAGCTTTGCCCCCCCTACTCAGCTCTCTCACCACGACGGTCCGATATCACTGCAGAAGCTGCGCCGATCCGTCTATCAATCTCACGCTCCATCCGTCCCTCACTCGTGAACAAGTCCCCGAGATACTTAAACTCCTCCACTTGAGGCAAGGACACTCCACCGACCTGAAGAGGGCAAAGCACCTTTTTCCGGTCGAGAACCATGGCCTCGGATTTGGAGGTGCTGATTTTAAATACAAGAAATGTGTGTTGAAAGTGTTGTTGGCCTCTGACCACTTATGACCACTTTATTTATTTTAAATAAGCACAACAAATGTGTGTTGAAGGTAGGCCTGACCTCTGACCCCCGATGACCCCTTTATTTATTTAAAATAAATACAACAAATATGTGTTGAAGGTGTTGTTGGCCTCTGACCGCTGATGACCCTTTATTTATTTTAAATGAATACAAGAAATGTGTGTTGAAGGTAGGGCTGACCTCTGACCCCCGTTGACCCCTGATGACCCCTATATTTATTTAAAATAAATACAACAAATATGTGTTGAAGGTGGTGTTGGACTCTAACCCCTGATGACCCCTTTATTTATTTTAAATAAATACAACAAATTTGCGTTGAAGGTGGTGATGCCCTCTAACCCCTGATGACCCTGTTATTCATTTTAAATAAATACAACAAATATGTATTGAAGGTCTTGTTAGCCATTGACCTCTGATGACCCCTTTATTTATTTTAAATAAAAACAACAAATGTGTTTAGAAGGTGGTGTTGGCCTCTGACCCCCGATGACCCCTTTACTTATTTTAAATAAATACAACAAATGTGTGTTGAAGGTTTTGTTGGCCTTTGACCTCTGATGACCCCTTTATTTATTTTAAATAAATATAACAAATATGTCTTGAATGTGGTGTTGGCCTCTGACCCCTGATGACCCTTTAATTATTTTCAATAAATACAACAAATATGTGTTGAAGGTGGTGTTGGACTCTAACCCCTGATGACCCCTTTATTTATTTTAAATAAATACAACAAATTTGCGTTGAAGGTGGTGATGCCCTCTAACCCCTGATGACCCTGTTATTCATTTTAAATAAATACAACAAATATGTATTGAAGGTCTTGTTAGCCATTGACCTCTGATGACCCCTTTATTTATTTTAAATAAAAACAACAAATGTGTTTAGAAGGTGGTGTTGGCCTCTGACCCCCGATGACCCCTTTACTTATTTTAAATAAATACAACAAATGTGTGTTGAAGGTTTTGTTGGCCTTTGACCTCTGATGACCCCTTTATTTATTTTAAATAAATATAACAAATATGTCTTGAATGTGGTGTTGGCCTCTGACCCCTGATGACCCTTTAATTATTTTCAATAAATACAGCAAATGTGTGTTGAAGGTGTTGTTGGCCTTTGACCTCTTATGATCCTTTTATTTATTTTAAATAAAAACAACAAATGTGTGTTGAAGGGTGTGATGGCCTCAAACCTCTGATGACCTCTTTATTTATTTTAAATAAAAACATAAACGGGTGTTGAAGGTGGTGTTGACCTTTAACCCCTGATGACCCCTTTATTAATTTTAAATAAAAACAACAAATGTGTGTTGAAGGTGGTGTTGGCGTCTAACTTCTGATGACAAAAAAAAAAAAAAAAACCTGTGTTGAAGGTGGTTTTGGCCTCTGTCCCCTGATGTCCCCTTTATTTATTTTAAATGAAAACAATAAAAGTGAGCTGAATGTGTTTTTTGCTATGACCCCTGATGTCCCTTTATTTATTTTAAATAAATACACCAAATGTGTGTTAAATGTAATGTTTGCCTCTGACCCCTTAAAATCATTTATTTATTTTACTCTTTTTTCATCAAAATCACTGCACGGATTTTGATGAAATGTTCAGCATGGATATGTATTAGGCCGTGGAAGACTTCATTAAATTTGGGAAGTGATCCAGTGTCGCAGAACTAAGGGTCTGCCCCTAAAAATTGGTCTGCTCTGCCTCCACTGCGCATGCGTAATTTCGGAGCTCAGCCGCTCATGTGAGACAGAGTCTCTTCACCCAAAGCAATCAAATTGATTAATGGGATTATTGACCCACAGGTGACAAGGTAAAACCTCTTAAATCATTCTAAAGTCAGTTTTAAGCAGAAATGAGGTCTTTTTAAGCAGAAACGAGGCAAAACTCTGTGACTTTGGAAATGACCAACACTCAGTGAACGCATCAGCTAGTAGCTCGTGTAGACGCGGCACTCTGATCGCTACCTCCGTGTTTTATGATGAATTAATGTTGCATTTATGTGGAAATGATTGTTGTACAACAGCTTCAAATATGTGTCGCTGAGATAGATGACTGGAGTGCAGTTTTAAGCAGAAATGAGGTGATAATCTGTGAACCACGGCTAATGATGCATGTGCAGTGAAGCCAGGACGGACTGATTTTTAGGGGGGACTGTTCAGTCATCAACACCTGGTATCTGCTTCCTCATGGTTGCATGGAGCAATGTTGTTTCTGTCTCATGGAGATGATTACAATACATTGGCACCATCAGTAACAACGAGAGGCTGGTCTGCTGATGCCTTTTCCATTAGCTCATCATTCAGGAATTTGAACAAGTCAGTCTTGTTGTTGCTCAAGTGAAGAAACTGCTACCAGTTCTTTGGTGTGTGGCTCGACAGCCCAACTCATGTCCTTTGAATAGGGCCACAGGAATGTGATTCTCTTGTTTGTGCCTTCAGACTGTTATCAAAGTACTTATCCCAAACAACATCCACTCTTTGAGCCAGATTTTGTGCTTTGTTTATGTATGGAACAAAGACCTTTGCAGTATAGTCTCCAAATGTCTTGCAGTCCTCAGGTCTAAGAAAGTTAGCAAGTGCTGCACCATCCATGATTCACACCTTCAGTACCTGGTGTCACATTGTTTGATGCTTCCCATTTGTCTTCAAGATAGGCCATGCGGTCAGACTTTTCCCCTGACGTAACTGCCCATAGGTAGAGAGAGAGATGGTGGAAAGGGATGGTTTTCATGGCAGAAGATATTGTCCAAGTCACCATCTCTCGTCTGGCATGCAACATATATACTTGCAAAGAGGGAAGATTCACTTTTGAGAAGACTGACCTTATCCCCTGATTTCTTGGATCTTTGGACTTGAACATTGAACAGTACCATTTTGTTTCTGGTAAATGTTGCTGTAATTGGCTTAGTATTTGTTTTAAGTCTCTCATCCACAAAGGTTGCGTACTGCTCTTGACCCTTTGCAACAGCAGTGGTTAGACACTCATCTGCTCATCCATGATGTCTTTTGAATGCAGTCTGAGAAGGTCCTGGCTTTCCACCTCAAATGGGCTCCCCATATCCTTCAGTACACTGACTACAGCATGAACTTGTCCACTTAACAACATATGGGTTGATCTGGTTGCTCTTTGGCCACCACTTTGTGCTTTCCCAACCATGGTTGCTTCAAACTCAGAAAAAACTCTGACAAGTTCTGATCCTGCCACTGTCCATCTCAAGAGGGAGTTGGCATCCTGGCTAAGTCCAGTGATGCCTCCTTCAGCTTTCATTACTCCATTGTTTTGTATGTAGCAGTGATCGACAACTATGAGAGACAACTTTCTGTGGGATTTGGCCACAACAAACTTGCCTTGCTGAAATTCATGGGCAACATCTGGATGAGTTTGATTTAGGGTGCTCATGTCTCGCACATGTACAGACATCCAGTGGGCATAGTGAGTGTGATTGATACTGAAGAACCATGGTGTCAGTTTTGTCAGTGTATTAATGTACAGTTCAAAGTCACCTGTACGAAATGACCTCACAAATGTGAACAAGAGTAATTCAACGGTAGTACACCAGTACATGGGGGAGGTGATGGTCTAGTGGTTAAGGTGTTGGGCTTCAGACCAGAAGATCCTTGTTTCAAATCCCCGCCGGACTGGAAAATCACTAAGGGCCCTTGGGCAAGGTCTTTAATCCCCTAGTTGCTCCCGGTGTGTAGTGAGCGCCATGGATGGCAGCACCCTGACATCGGGGTGAATGTGAGGCATAATTGTAAAGCGCTTTGAGCGTCTGATGCAGATGGAAAAGCGCTATATAAATGCAGTCCATTTCCATTACATGAACTTTGAATTGAACTGACTAACTGAACTGACTTTCAGCTTTTCACAAAACACATGTATTGCAGAGGAAGACATTAGTAGTGGACAGCCTTGAGTCATATACACATCCTGGTTTCAACATCCAAAAGGAAGCTGCAATGAATGCGAGATACAGCTCTGCATGCTCAGATCAGCGGCGGCATCGACAGCCGGCGCCATTCTTTCCCGACGCCTCGCTCTCACTGCCTCCGATGCGCTTACCGAGTGCATGCGCTCGTTAAATGCCTCCGCGGGCCACTCACACCCCCGTGTCTGCTGTGCAGCCGCAGACATGGCTCTGTCTACTGAATGGAGGTGCAGCCAACTTGGCACAAGTCCAGAGACTACGCTTGCCATTTTGATGCGGAGCGGCCGGTGACACCTGTTGCTCGCAAGGACAGACTTCTTGCGGAAAAATCCGCAGCGCCGCATGTCTCGGTAATCGGAGCCGCAGAGCTCCGTGGCCACTGAGAGAGGTTTGCGGGTCTCGCCTCCGTACCTGCGACGGTAACACCGGAGGCGAAAGACAGTAGATTTTCAATGTGACACCACTCAATCAAACGGGCGTATGAAAAAGTCCCCCAAAATAATTTTCAAGCACAAATGAAAGACGTGTACTCACCAAGCGTACCGCAAGACAATATGAAGTTTTAAAAAAGTAGATCCTTCCGTATAAGACAAGAAAAAGGTGCAGATGCAAACTGACGTAAATCCACAAATTACAGTTGGTGCACGCAATGCATGCTGGGATAGGGTCTTTTCCCTGACGTCTCGGCAGCGTCCCGGATGTGATGACACTTTTGCGGAGGGCTAAATTTTAGCTGTAAATTTCTCATTTTTTAATGAAGATTTCTCCATTGAATGACAGATCTGGGCTTGCAGATTTACTTTACTACATTCAGAAGGATCTTATGTGTAAATATGTCATTTTTTGGTCCAAAGATCTGACTGCATTTATTTCAATGCAGGTCTACTTTAAGTAAAATATTTAACTGAATTCAGAGGATCCTGTGGAGTTATTTTTTTGGTCATTGTAGTGGATGACAAAAAGGGAATAATTTGATCATCAAGCTGTGGCTTCATTAAGAAGGAACATGCAGATTGTATCTGGAGGAAAGACTGGCTGATGCCCCGAGTAACCTGCAAAACTCTTTCCAGAACCTGGAGACGAATTGAGGACCCTGATCCAAAACAATGTCACGAGGGGAACCATGTAATTTGAATATGTTAGACAACAGGACCTTGGCCATTTCCTTGCCGAAGGAAGCTTAGGCAGTGGAATATAATGAACCATTTTCGACAGTCTATTCACCACAGGAAGCACCACTGTGATCCCCTGGGAAACGGTAAGGCCAGTTACAAAATCAACAGATAAGGGGGTCCAAGGGCATTTCGGTGCCTGGAAGGGGAGCAGTTTCCCTTGACGACTTATGAATAGCAGACACTTGACGGGCTTTAACATGCTAAGAAATATTGGAATGCATCTAAGGTCACCAAAACTGTTGTTGAACGACAAAAGCTGTTTTGTTAATCCCAGGATGGCAGGAAAGCCGACTGTCATGAGCCCAAGTGAGATCCACCCCTCTTATGGGGTCAGAAACCAGGAGCTTCCCTGTGTCTCACAGGGGAAGCTCCTGGTTCCTGACCAGGTTCCTCACCAGGTCCTGGTGAGAGAGGAATGCAGGAGATTAGTATCTGAACCAGAATCTATGAACACTGGTACCATCACTGAGGATTGTTCTGAGGTTAGTTTAGCTTTAATCATGTTATTGGCACAATCAGAAAAAATGAAATTTTGACTCACCTGTGCTGTTGATCTATTTTGAGTGGGAGCCCCCCCTGAACTGGCAATCCGAGATCACGAGACCCAAATGGCTGCAATAGAAGCAACTCCCCTCCTCCTGGTGATGACTTTCCTCGAGTGCATCCCAGCTGCGTGACTTCTTCTGTGTCATCTCTGGAAGGACTGGGGCTGGATGGAGCTGCAGCAGGAAAACGAAGACTGTGATCGGACATCCTGTGACCATAAAGGCGGGTCTCCCTCCGTGGTCTGTCTGACATTCTATAGTTCACTTTAATAGATCATTGGGAAGATCAACAGCAATCAGTTGATCTTTAATGGAGTCATCAAGTCCTTGATTAAAAAATGTCGTTGAGAGCTGCAGTGTTCCATTCACTCTTGGACGCCAGAATTGACGGCTCCATTCAGCTGGGGTTCAGGCTGCTGTTCATCCCGTCAGGTGAGAAATCAGAAATTGTCAGCATTGTCCACCTATCATAACAGTACAATCGCCTATTGTGGTTAAGAGAAAACGCATCAATGATTTGGTCACTGTCCAGAGACCGTGTTCTCCGAGAGTTAATTGCCAGGAGTGACTCTGGATCACTGGTTTGTCTGTGCCTACTGCTGTTCACTAGGGAGTTCTTTACGCAACACAGACTTCACTTCTTTCCAGTTCCACTCAAGGATATTTGGGCAGCAAAAACTGAACCGTTTCAGCATCTTGAAACTACACTCACTGCAGTATGACATCATCATTGATACTGGAAAAACTCGTCCATGCCTTTGTCTCCTCAAGGCTTGACTACTGTAACTCCCTGCTCTTTGGAATCTCTGGAAAAACCTTCAAAAACTCCAATACATTCAAAAGAGTGCAGCCAGAATTCTGATGAGAGTACATAAAGAGGAGCACATTACACCTATACTTCATAACCTTCACTGGCTTCCCATCACCTACAGAATCCATTTTAAAATTGCTTTCATCGCCCACCAATGCATCCATGGCATGGAATCATTATGATCAGTCAAATAATGTGGTAGTTTTCAACATGATTGGAGCATTTTTAAATTTTGACCTCTGTGTAATTCTTTATTGACCCCTGTAGCTCATTAGATGATCCTCTTTTTTGTAGGCTTAGGCTTCTGAAGCTAACTGAGAGCAACATATTTCAGAACGCATGCATGATGTATAATGTAGTATATAAGCGAAATGAAAGACTTTGCCAAATAATCCCAATTACTTATCCATCTCATGAATATAACACAAGAAGGAAAAATCAGGTGAAGGGTAAAAAGCGTAAACTGAAATGTACTAATTTTGGCATTACATGCAAAGGTCCACAGATCTGGAATGCAATTGACGATACAATACAAAACTCAGTATCGTTAAATATATTTAAGAAACTTTTGAAAAATGACTTGTTGCTACATTATACTCAGGCTAGATCCTAATAGTAAATAATACAAAACAATGTATATATAATGTACACAACAATGAAATTTAAATGTATTATAATTAAATGTCTTTGTACCTTGTTTTTTTTTGTTTTTTTTGTTTTTTTAATGCCTCTGTCACAACTGTAAATGTAAGAAAAATTGCTGCCGCAAATAATCTAATGTGTTTGACGTACTTTTGTGAATATGACTGCAAAAATCAGTATGAGATTAGTTGATGGGATAAGTGCAATATTATTTCTAGATAATGTGGGACTGTATGAATGTGTGTGTGTGGGAGTGCTTAATGCATCCATGGGAGTGGGGTGGTGGGTGATTTTTTGCTGTTGTAATTGTATTGTAATATATTTTGTGCTTAGGACTCCTTTTATAAGCTAAGGTAGCTTCTTGGGAGATCCTTTTTACAAATTTCAAGAAAGCTTCCTCAAATGCATACTTCTTGAAATGTAAATGAAATGTCTTTTTTTGAAATATTTGTAAATAAATTTGTATTTGTAAAAGATGTTAGCTCCAGGAAGGCTCCATATCTGAAAATAAACGCTAGTTAATTTAGAATATGTGTGCCAAATTCCATACTTTTATCACAAAATCAACAACTTTTATGGAAATTTTAGCTAAGCTGCACCACTATACCTCTAACATTAGTGAGATGAAATTTGAGTTTCCACGGGGATCTGTCTTAGGCCCCCTGCCTTTCTCCCTTTATATAGCACCCCTTGGGCACATATTGTGGCGTTTTGGGATTACCTTTCATTGCTATGCTGATATTACTCAGTTATACAAGCCGATAACTGCTGGTAATCTCATCCACATAAAATCCTTATAGGATTGCCTTGCATCAGTGAAAAGCTGGATTTCTAGCAATTTCCTACTTTTAAACTCTGATAATGCTGAAATGATGGTTCTTGGTCCAGTGAGACATCGGTATCAATTTGACAAGCTAACGCTTAGCCTAGGCTCCTATGTTATACATCACACTGACAACGTGAGGAATCTCGGTGTAATTTTTGATCCTACATGGCCCTTTGACCTCCACATTAGAGATATTATGAGGACTGCTTTCTTCCACCTGCAAAATATAGCGAAGATTCATCCCATCATGGCTGATGCTGAGACCCTGATTCATGCATTTGTCTCTTCTAGATTGGACTACTGCAATGTTCTATTTTCTGGTTTAGCGCAGTCCAGCATTGCGGATCTCCAATTGGTTCAACACGCTGCTGACAGACGTTTGACAGGAAACAGAATGTTTGACCACTTACACCCATTTTGGCATCTCTTTGCTGGCTTCCTGTCCCTGTGAGATCAGATTTTAAGGTTCTGCTACTAACCTATAAAATTGTTCACGGACTGGCACCTCCCTTAGTTGACCTAATTAAACCCTACGTACCAGCTCAGGCTCTGCGTTCTCAGGGTGCAGGACTACTTTGTGTCGCTAGGGTGAATAAAAAGTCTATGGGTCACAGAGCTTTCTCTTATTGTGCTCCTGTTCTGTGGAATGATCTCACTGCATCAATAAAACACTCAGATTCTGTAGAGACTTTCAAGTCCAGAGATGCACTTATTTTCCCTTTCGTAAGGCTAGAATACTGGCATAGTATGTTACTATGCTTGTTACCCTTTTAAATTCATTTTATTAGGAAATGGAGCGTGCCGCAGCCTCAACATTATCTAAATTCTGAGTCTTTTAGTGAAGCTTAGGGCTAGTGGCCGGTGATCACCTTAAAATTTCTTCTGTTTTTCTTGTTGCTTAATGCTGACAAATTCTACTGTATTTGTTGTCTTTCCGATGCCTGATTCTGTTTTTTTTCTCTCTGTTTGAGGTGTGGCTCCATCCAGAGGTGGGAGTGGTGTCTACTTCTGCAACCCTCCCATCCTGTAAAAAGTAAGTTCCTTCAGCAGCTCCCTTGATTGCACTTGGGGACGCCACAGCAAGTCAGAGGTGAATCTCCATGTTGAACTGGCACAAGTTTTATGCCGGATGCCCTTCCTGACGCAACTCCACATTACATGGAGAAATGTGGCAGGGGTGGGATTTGAACCGGGAACCTTCCACACCGAAACCAAGTACACCATTTGGCCACCACTGCTACAGTCCTGTGCACTGGCAAAATTTCCTATATATTTGTTTTGTAAATTGTTTTGCCAATTGTGTCTGTCGCTTGGCCCAAGCAGAGGGTCACTCCTTTTAGTCTGGTCTGCTTGAGGTTTCTTCCTCAAATCATCAGAGGGAGTTTTTCCTTACCACTTTCGCTTGTGTACTTGCTCTGAGGGTTGGTAAGTGTTATGTGTCGGACGCAGCTCGGAGAACCGACCAGCGTTTGAAGGACCCAGTATGAAATAAGCAGAGCACGGTTCAAAGGCTAACTGAATTTAATACATAACAGTGATAATAACAAAAAGGTGCGGCCTGGCGTGGTGCGCTCCCAGCAGCGCTAACGGTCCGGAGCCAGAAGCTGTTTCGGACCCAAGGACCCCGCCGACACCCCCCAGGTGGCCGCAACAACCGAGTCTGTGAAAGAAGGAACCATTATGTGAGTCCACACTCTACACACAGAACACTTAAAGGTGTACAAACAGCAAACACTTCCTGGCTTGATTACTGATCAGCTTCCCAACCTGCAGGCATGGAACATCCCGTTCACAAAACTCCACCGCAGTGGAAGCTGATACATGACTAACAAACAGCTCAATACAATAAGGTGTGAGGGACACCACATTTACTGACTGTATAACTGTTAGTCACAAAATCTAACGTACCTCAGGAAGTGTGCTGACGAGCGTGAGACCTCACCCCCTCCTCTTTCACAGACTGTGCATCAAACCTGGACGTTCTCAGCATCCGCTGTTGATGAGATGGCTCCCAAGACGACGATCTCACCCGTCTGGTCACAAGGTCGAGTCTCTGGCAAATACACACTGTGCACTCCAGTCTTAAATGCCAACATGTTCCACTCCATCCAGATGCACCACAGCTGTGAGTCCTGACGAGTCGCAGGTGATCAGGGTGAGGTCCTGACAGCCTCAGCAACACAGCCACTCAGTCCCAAATGCACGCCACCTGGGAGGAAAACCAAAAAACAGAAACAAACCGGCAGCCAGGCCCCCCCCCAGCCATATAACAGTACCCCACCCTCACGGGAAGCCTCCCGGCGACCACACATACCTGGCCCAGGAGAAACACCCCCCTCCAGGGACCATGGCTGGAAACCGCGTTTGCGTTCATCCTCCAACAGACTGGTTGAACTGGCTGCATCTTTGCCCCTGTCTCCGACAGTCTCTTAGTACAGGTGTGGCCAGGAGTTCTTACACCTGTGCGGTCAGCCTTTATCCAAACATGTGTGATTAGTCATAAAACAAAACAACCAAAACACCCCCCCCTCCCCAGGGGACCGTCCCATCAAACCCCAGGGAAGGGGAGAAAGGAAAAACAACCCAAACCCAAGCCTACAAACAAAAATACTAAAACCCCCCCCCCCCCCCCCCCCCCCAGAGGACCGTTCCATCAAACCCTAGGGAAGGGGAGAAAAGAAAAACCCAAACTTGAGCTCACAAACAAATGCCAAAATACCCCCCCTCCTCCCCCCAAACGACACGTAGGGACCAACACCCCCCAGAGGGCCACCCGCCAGCTCCAGGAGTAATAACCACGGCCGAGGTCCCTCTGGGATCCAACGTCACCCACGGGGGCTACCAGCGCCTCCCAGAGGACCACTCGTCAACCCCAGGAGACGCCTCCCCTCATGACCAATGGACCCAGCCTCGGCCGTCCACGGCTAGATGGACCCAACGCCCTTTCCCCCCCAGAGGACACCACAGTCAAACCCTGAGGGCGGAAACTGGGGGGGGGAAAACAAAAAGACACCCCAAACCCCCCCCCTCCCCTCCCGGGTGCAGAGGCTACCTGGGAAACGCCCAGCACAACCTAACTGCACCCCTCCAGCAATGCCGACACTACGGCACACCCGGCTGGAGTCAGAGGAGAAGAGAGGGCATAACAAAAAACAAAGAGAAAAAACAACCCAAGTACCACCCCATCACCCCCAGGGGACCGTTCCATCTAACCCTGGGGATGTGAAACAAAAAGAAATAAAACAAAAACAAACAGACCAACACACAGTCGTTTGGGTCCTTTTTTTTTTGTTCTTTTTTCCTTGTTCTTTGTCAAACAGGCTGCAGGGTCACAACCCCAGACAAATAGTGAACAACAAAAAATAAAATCCCACACAAAAACCAACTCAAACAACACCCACACAAAATGAACTAACACAAAACAAATCAGTGAGTTATACCGTCAAGCTCAACCAAATGGAACACACCTGTTCCTACTCAAGAGCTTGACGGTAACGTGATTCAGTCACCACAAGGGGGAGCCAGAGTGCTAAAAACAAAAAAACCCCTTTGGCGACAGAAAAAACAAACGAGCTGCTTTTATGTGCGCAGCTGAGTGCAACACACAACCAAAATGTGCTCAACTAAATAACGCCGGAGCTGATACAACAGACGCAGTAGTTACCTTTGTCCGGGGAAACGGGGCTACGACTGTAACACAGGAAGCCCAGCGACCCGTGCTAACAGAGCTCCGCCGTGCGCGTGAACCCATTACAAACGCACTCTTGCAGCTCCCGTTACACCTCTTATCCGGTCGGAGTGTGACGCGAAGCCGTCGCCAGTCACACTCCACCACGACCCACGGATAAGGCACAACACAGGAACACGGCTGCAAGAGAGCACAAATCAGTATCCAGTAATGGGTTCTCAAACACGCACCTTCCGGGCGGAGAGCCCCGCAACTGATCCGGATAACCACTGAACGTCTGCTGCCGCCTTCCCGGCGCGTTACCGTCTCTGCTACCGCTGGGTCCGTGATGTTTGGCCAGAGACTACTGTTATGTGTCGGACGCAGCTCGGAGAACCGACCAGCGTTTGAAGGACCCAGTATGAAATAAGCAGAGCACGGTTCAAAGGCTAACTGAATTTAATACATAACAGTGATAATAACAAAAAGGTGCGGCCTGGCGTGGTGCGCTCCCAGCAGCGCTAACGGTCCGGAGCCAGAAGCTGTTTCGGACCCAAGGACCCCGCCGACACCCCCCAGGTGGCCGCAACAACCGAGTCTGTGAAAGAAGGAACCATTATGTGAGTCCACACTCTACACACAGAACACTTAAAGGTGTACAAACAGCAAACACTTCCTGGCTTGATTACTGATCAGCTTCCCAACCTGCAGGCATGGAACATCCCGTTCACAAAACTCCACCGCAGTGGAAGCTGATACATGACTAACAAACAGCTCAATACAATAAGGTGTGAGGGACACCACATTTACTGACTGTATAACTGTTAGTCACAAAATCTAACGTACCTCAGGAAGTGTGCTGACGAGCGTGAGACCTCACCCCCTCCTCTTTCACAGACTGTGCATCAAACCTGGACGTTCTCAGCATCCGCTGTTGATGAGATGGCTCCCAAGACGATCTCACCCGTCTGGTCACAAGGTCGAGTCTCTGGCAAATACACACTGTGCACTCCAGTCTTAAATGCCAACATGTTCCACTCCATCCAGATGCACCACAGCTGTGAGTCCTGACGAGTCGCAGGTGATCAGGGTGAGGTCCTGACAGCCTCAGCAACACAGCCACTCAGTCCCAAATGCACGCCACCTGGGAGGAAAACCAAAAAACAGAAACAAACCGGCAGCCAGGCCCCCCCCCCAGCCATATAACAGTAAGGTTAGACCTTACTTGTGTGAAGCGCCTTGAGGCAACTTTGTTGTGATTTGGCACTATATAAATGAAAAATTAAAATGAAAAATGAAATCAATACAAGACATACTCATCAATACTGGTTTACACCTTCCCAGACCTCCCTCATGTTATTTTATTTCAGCTTCTGCTCCATCTTTCTCCTATAGCTGTCCTTTGCTTTCCTCATGCAGAGTTTCACCTCCCACTGTGCTGCCTTCATTGCCTCCATGTCTCTGCTTCTGAACATGGCCTTCTTCCTGTTGAGGACAGCTTTGGCTTCCCATGTTGCCCATTGTTTTGTTGTTAAGCCCCTTTCACATTGGCGTATTCGTAGAGCTGCATATTGCAGCGTTGTGTTTCATTTAAATACACCCAAAATGCGCGTGTACTCAGCCTTTTTCCGTGTTCGTTTCATACTTGCAGCTGCGTGTGTTCTCTTTTTTAATGTGTGCACACAGTCGCGTGTACCTTGCCGCTATTTAAACCCAGCTCACTCCTGCTGTGCAGAACACATCACTGCACTTGGAAAACAGTGGACTGTATAATGAGGTTTTTTACAGTTGCATTACTGCCACGATCAGGGCCTTTGATGAGCACATCGACATGCAGCGAGGGTGCTTTTATTTTAAAGTCACAGTATCAGGCTCGATAGTTAGGACAGGCTGGATGCAAATACAAAACGCAGGGACACAGCTCAGTAGAGACAGGATGTTTACTGGATACACAGGCTGGGGTTGGTACACAAAAAGGCAGTCCAAAAAGAGCAACAGTATCAAAGGCATCAGGCAACAAGGCGTGGTCGGAGTACACAGGCAGGTAGTCAAAAAACTGATGAGACAAACAAGCAAGGCAAGAGAAAAGAACTGAGCTGGAAGGAAGGCACTCGGCACATCGATCTGGCGAAGAGCAAAGGCAAACAGTGAAGCTTATAAGCATCCAGGTGATTACTACAAACCAAGGACAGGTGTGCAGAGAAGCTTCCAGAACGGGGCATGGCCAGACAGAGAGAGAGAGACACCCACCACCAAGAGCCAAGAGAAGAAGACAAGAAGAATCAAGACAGAGAAAACCCAAGCAGAAAGACAAAGCAGGAGACACAACATGAAAACAACCCGACCACCCCAGAATCTGACAGTACCCCCCCTCAAGGGCCGAACCCGACAGCCCAGGAGCAGAAGGGTGAGAATCATGAACCTCACGCACAAGACTGGGGTCCACAATAAACCGGGAGGGAATCCAAGACCGCTCCTTGGGGCCAAACCCCTCCCAGTCCACCAAGTACTGGAAGCCACAACCCCACCGCCGGGAAGCCAGGAGACGCCGCACAGTGAAGACGGGACCCCCACCTACAAACCGCAGGCGGGCACAGGGGGCTGGAATGGACCGATTTGAGATGGCTGACGTGGAAAGCGGGATGAACTCTGATGGACCTAGGAAGACGAAGATGGACAGAGACAGAGTTAATGACCTTAGCAACTGGGAACGGGCCAACGAACCTGGGGGCCACTTTCCGTGACACACCACGAAGCGGCAGGTGTCGAGTGGACAACCAGACCCGTTGTCCTGGAATGTACGAGGGTGCCACCGATTGTTTACGATCGGCCACCGACTTATAACGTAAGGAGGACCGCAACAGGGCCCTCCGGTCCTGCTCCCAGGTTCATCAGCACCGCATAATGAGTCCCAGAGCAGAAGGCACAGATGAGCGCAGACTTGAGGAAGAGAACAGAGAAGGTGGATGGCCAAAAACAACATGGAATGGGGAAAAAAACAGATGAAGCAGTATGCAGGCTGTTATGTGCTAGTTCAATCCAGGGCAATTGGGTGGACCAGGAGGCAGGAAACTGAGAGGACAGAATACGCAGGCCTTTCTCCAATTCCTGATTTAGACGTTTAGTCTGACCATTAGCTTGAGGGTGGTAACCCGAGGTAATACTAGACGTGACCCCAAGAAGTCGGCAGAACTCCCTCCAGAATTGGGAAACAAACTGGGGACCCCGGTCTGAGACTATGTCCTGAGGCAACCCGTGTATCTTAAAAACATGTACCAACAGGGGCCTCAGCAGTTTCTTTAGCAGATGGGAGCTTAGATGTATAAAATGGACCATTTTGGAAAATCGATCAACTACCGTCATAATAACAGAGTTGCCCCCAGAGGGCAGCAAGCCCCTCACAAAATCCACAGATATGAGAGTCCAAGGCTGAACCGGAATGGGAAGAGGTAACAGAGCACCCGCGGGTGGACGCATAGACGACTTCTGCATGGCACAGACGGAACAAGCACTTACATATTCTTTGACATCCGACAACATTTTGGGCCACCAAAATCTTTGAGATAGGACATACATAGTTCTTTGGGCACTCGGGTGGCATGAAAAACGACTGTCATGAGCTCACTGAATGACCTCCCCCCTAAGGGAGGTACGAACAAACAACTTTCCATCAGGGCAATCCGGGGGAGTGGCAGTATTACCCAATACCGATCTAATCTTAGATTCAATGTTCCAGGTGAGGGTGGACACGAACCATGTTTCGGGAAGAATCGGTTTGGGAGTGGAAGTGGAGTAGGACACGCCTAGACGGGAAAGTGCATCAGGTTTGTCATTCTTGGACCCTGGACGATATGACAACACAAAATTGAACTGACTGAAAAAGATGGCCCACCAAGCCTGGCGTACATTGAGACGTTTCGCAGTGTGGAGATACTCCAGGTTTTTATGGTTGGTCCAGACTAAAAAAGGCAACTGTGCCCCCTCCAACCAGTGGCGCCAGTCCTCCAAGGCCACTTTGACTGCCAGCAGTTCACGATCTCCGATGCCATAGTTTTGTTCGGCAGCAGTGAGTTTTTTAGACAGAAAAGCACAGGGATGCAACTTGTTATTACTGGATCTTATTTGGGAGAACACTGCCCCAACACCAATATCTGAAGCATCTACTTCAAACACGAACTGTCGAGCGGGGTCAGGGAGGAGCAGCACGGGGGTAAAATGGTAAATGGTAAATGGACTGCATTTATATAGTGCTTTTCCATCTGCATCAGACGCTCAAAGTGCTTTACAATTATGCCTCACATTCACCCCGATGTCAGGGTGCTGCCATACAAGGCGCTCACTACACACCGGGAGCAATAGGGGATTAAAGGCCTTGCCCAAGGGCCCTTAGTAATTTTCCAGTCAGGCGGGGATTTGAACCCATGATCTTTGTTATGTGCCGACGCGGGTTGAGGAGCGGACCTGCGTCTGACTGAACCCAGCGCTAAATAACCAGAAAGCGGTTCCAAAAACAAAACATTTATTTCCCTTTCTGTGCAATAATTGTGTACAACATAATATGTGGTTTGTCTGGCGGAGTGAAGGATGGCGCGCTCTCCAGCGCCCAAAGGGATAGAAGCCCGGCGCTTCCGGACTCAAACTCACCGCCAAACACCCCCCAGGTGGACATGACAAACTGACTCTGTGAAGGATAGAAGAGGTGAGGTAAGTCAACAGCTACAACTAATATCCTTCAAAGGCACACACTATCAGCAACACATTCAGGTCTGAATTTAAGCTTTATGTAAATGAGCAGCTTCTCACAACAGGTGGAGGATCATCAGTCCGCACGCCACGGCTGTGAGAAGCGAGCTGCACAATTCTCATCAATGTTCAAATATACTTATTCAGACAATCAATCACCTCTGATGTGTGCTGACAGCATGTGTCCCTCACCCGTCCTCCTTCACAGACACGATGTGTCAAACCCAGGCGCGGTCCTCAGCGTCTCACAAACGAACATCACAAGGTCGAGTTCCCGTCAATTCTGCTTGAATCACTCATGGCTTAAATGCAGAACGCCATCTCATTATCTGCTTCAGCTGAAAGTCTTTAAGTCTGCACGTGAGCATCATCCACAGGTGCTGCGAGTCATTAGGCCTGCACATGAACATCCTCCACAAGTGCAGCCAATAATGTTGATGAGGGTGAAGGATTCTTCTGCCAGCACCTTCTCCACATACAAAAACCAGTTTGCATACCACCTGGAGAGCAAAGAAAAGAAAACAACACAAAAACATCCAGCCAAACCCCCCAACACACAACAGTACCCCCCCATCAACGGGAAGCCTCCCGGCGACCGAACAGACCAGGCCAGAGAACAGCACCTCCCTCCGGGGTCCATGACAGCAAGCAGACGGCGTAACGCTCCCAAGGTCCACAGCAGACAGCAGGACAGGACACCGCGGCTGGAAGGCCAGCTGGCATCAACAAAACCCCAAAAAAGTCCCATATACAACCCAACATAAAAGAAAAACACAAAATCCACCCAAAACCTCCCCAGGGGACCGTCCCATCCAACCCCGGGAAGAAAAGAAAAACTCCCAAATGCAAAAACCCAACACAGCCCCAACAACACAATACAAACACAAATTCACAAAGAAAAATAACAAACAACCCCCCCCAGAACGATATGCAGAGCCCAACCCCCCCCCCCCCCCCCCCCAGAAGACCTTTACCGCCAGTTCCAGGAGAGACAACCAAAACCGGAATCCTACAGAGGTCCCCAGGTTTACATGGAGGAGCAGCGCCCCCCAGAGGACCGTACCATCAACCCCAGGGGGTCCCCTCCCCACAACCCAGGAACCCCAGACCCGGCCACACTTGGTCAGTCGGCCCCACAATCAATTCCCCCCCAGAGGACCGTCCCATCAACCCTGGAGGTGGAACCTGGAAGGAAGCATAAAAACACAAAAATCCAACCCCCAGCGGACTTCATTAAAATACCCCGGGGGCAAATAATACAACTGGAAAACCCTGTTACCTCCCCCTGCACCCCGAAAGACCCCAGATCACTCCCAGAGCCAGTCGTTAGCTCCATTTTGGCGAACGGCACAAAACCACTAAGCCGGGGAAGGAAACAGGATAAACTAACCCGGTCCCAACCCCAAAGCGCAGCGGAAAACCGGAAATACGTCCGGTGCCCCTACCCGACCATACCACCAGCCTATCGGGAGGGGCGGAACTACCGAAATGGCGAACGGCAACAGATCGGCCCACCCCTCCGACTGAGGTATGTTCCCGCTACACCACACCCCGGTAACACCAATGACAAACGGTCAAAGGCCCACCGAGGCTGGAGTGGAACCGGGCCCTAACCAAACCCCAAAAAACGCCCCTGACAACCCCCCCCAGGTGCAGAGGTCTTCTGAGAAACACTCAGCGTGACCAACCTGCACCACCCCACAACCCACAAGACAAACGGTCTTAGGGCAAGTGAGGTTGGGGTTAGGGAAGCAGGGAAATGAAAAACAACAAAATAAAACGACCCAATCCCAAACAGAAAATACCTAAGTTCAAATAATAAAAACCAATGATTGGCTGAGTCCAGCCGAGCTCCGAACCGCCAGTCGTTCACTCCACCAGAACCGCCTCTAAACACCCAAACAATTTATAACCCCGCACAAAAAAAAAACAAATACAAAACAGCCCACATAACTTTTTTTTTTTTTTTTTTTTATTTTCTTGTCCATTATTGTGCCTGTCCCAGAACACCCGGAGATACGTCATCACTATCTTTCTTGACGCTTATGTGACCGGGGCAATATGGCGGCTTCAGCTCGTCCGAGCTGCATGGGCTCATCCGCAAGAGGAGCCAGAGGTCCCGTCGGAGGAGTCTCAGTGGGGCGAAGAAGAGGCAGCCCAGATCTGTGTCGGGGTAAGCCCCGAGACGAAAAGACCCGCTCTGATGTCCGCCCTCTCTCGCGTCCACGCTCCTTTATCCGATCATCTAGACGAATAACCAAAGATATTAGCTCATCTAAATCTGTTGGTTCGTCACGGACTGCTGGCTCGTCTTTTAATGAATCATTCAAACCATCCACAAACACTCCTCTTAAAGCTGCGGCATTCCAACCGGACTGAGCAGAAAAAATTTGGAAATCCACGGAATAATCTGCCGCACTCCGCCTCCCCTGCCTGAGATTCAGCAACCGTTGGGCAACGGTATTTGTTTTCACCGGATGGTCAAAAACCAATCGGAACTCCTGGGAGAAATCCTTAAAGGATCCTAACAATGGAGAGTTATTACTCCACAACGCAGTGACCCAAGCTAAGGCGTCACCTCAGAGCAAATTTGTCACATATGAGACACAGCTACCATCAGAAGAGAAGGAAGCCGGTCGCTGAGCAAAAACCAGAGAACATTGCATCAACAAAGGAGCACAGGCTTCAACGTTTCCCGCATAAGGCTCCGGATGACAAATAATTGGTTCGGAAGCCGAATCTCTGGGTGACGGAGTTATCTGCACCGGTATCGATGGTGCCGCAGCTGGAGCAGCAGGAAGCGGAACGGCTTGTGCTGCAAGCTCCGTAATGCGGGCATCTGTTTGTTTAATTTGGTTTGCGAGATGCTGTAATTGCTCCCATATTTTCTCCGAGTGTTCTTGAACTCTTTCGGCAAATGGAACCGCTTCTGCCGCTGGGTCCATTTTGGAATGGCCGGGAACTACTGTTATGTGCCAACGCGGGTTGAGGAGCGGACCTGCGTCTGACTGAACCCAGCGCTAAATAACCAGAAAGCGGTTCCAAAAACAAAACATTTATTTCCCTTTCTGTGCAATAATTGTGTACAACATAATATGTGGTTTGTCTGGCGGAGTGAAGGACGGCGCGCTCTCCAGCGCCCAAAGGGATTGAAGCCCGGCGCTTCCGGACTCAAACTCACCGCCAAACACCCCCCAGGTGGACACGACAAACTGACTCTGTGAAGGATAGAAGAGGTGAGGTAAGTCAACAGCTACAACTAATATCCTTCAAAGGCACACACTATCAGCAACACATTCAGGTCTGAATTTAAGCTTTATGTAAATGAGCAGCTTCTCACAACAGGTGGAGGATCATCAGTCCGCACGCCACGGCCGTGAGAAGCGAGCTGCACAATTCTCATCAATGTTCAAATATACTGCGTAACAAAATACCAAATTACTATTAACACTTATTCAGACAATCAATCACCTCTGATGTGTGCTGACAGCATGTGTCCCTCACCCGTCCTCCTTCACAGGCACGATGTGTCAAACCCAGGCGCGGTCCTCAGCGTCTCACAAACGAACATCACAAGGTCGAGTTCCCGGCAATTCTGCTTGAATCACTCATGGCTTAAATGCAGAACGCCATCTCATTATCTGCTTCAGCTGAAAGTCTTTAAGTCTGCACATGAACATCCTCCACAAGTGCAGCCAATAATGTTGATGAGGGTGAAGGATTCTTCTGCCAGCACCTTCTCCACATACAAAAACCAGTTTGTATACCACCTGGAGAGCAAAGAAAAGAAAACAACACAAAAACATCCAGCCAAACCCCCCAACACACAACAATCTTCTGGATTCAAGCCCAACACCTTAACCACTAGACCATCACCTCCACAATGGGGGCCATTGTGAAATGGTTTTTTAGGTTCTGGAACGCTTCATCGCATTCAGGGGTCCACACAAACGAACAAAGAGAGGAGGTTACATTATGTAACGGAGCTGCTATCATACTGAAATTGCGAATGTATTTGCGATAAAAATTGGCGAAGCCTAAGAACCTCTGAACGTCCTTGCGACACTTTGGAACGGCCCACTCGCGGACTGCGGCCACCTTAGCTGGATCCATCTGAATTTGACCCTCAGAAAGCACAAAACCCAAAAACGACACGGTGGAACAGTGAAATTCACACTTTTCTGCTTTGACATAGAGATTATTTTGAAGCAGAGTCTGGAGAACTGAACGAACCTGTTGAATGTGGGTCTCTAGATCAGGGGAGTATATAAGAATATCGTCCAGATAAATGAAAATACACTTGTTAAGAAACTCACGTAACACGTCATTGACAAGATTCTGAAATACTGCCAGAGCGTTGGTGAGTCCAAAAGGCATTACCAAGTATTCATAGTGGCCGGTGGGAGTATTGAAGGCGGTCTTCCATTCGTCACCGGCGCGAATGCAAACCAGCTGGTAGGCGTTATGTAAATCCAGCTTGGTGAATATCTTAGCTCCCTCCAACAGTTCGAAAGCGGATGAAATTAATGGCAAAGGATACCGGTTTTTGATCGTGACGTCATTGAGACCATGATAATCAACAGAGGGGCGAAGTGAGTTGTCCTTTTTTCAATGAAGAAAAACCCCGCCCCAGTGGGCGAGGATGAGGGACGAATCAAGCCGGCCGCAAGTGATTCCTGAATATATGTGTTCATGGCGCATTCCGGCGCTGAAAGAGAAAACAGTTTTCCTCGGGGAGGTGTAGCTCCCAGGAGTAAATCAATGGCACAGTCATATTCGTGATGTGGTGGAAGTGTTTTGGCTTTAACCTTGTTAAATACGTCTGCGAGATCATAGTAGCAGGTAGGGACCCCTTCTAGATCTGACTTATTTACACCAGAGGTGATGGAAGGCTTACTCAAACAGACATCATTACATGCCGGTCCCCAGGACTCTATTCTCCCATGAGACCAGTCTAGACAGGGTTTATGACGTTGCAACCAGGGGTGCCCCAGGATTACCGGGTGAGTCATCATGTCAAAAATATGGAAACTAATGAGTTCTGAATGATTGTCTGGAATGGTCATACGAACACAATTTGGCCTAATTCAACCACTGCATGGACCACCAGGGGGCATGACAGGCGAAACAACTTAAGATGGAGGGACCTGGCAAGAGAAGACAACATTAAATTAGAATATGCACCAGAATCAATAAACACAGGGCTGATCTGGGTGGAAGAATCAGATTTCAACTCAGCATGTATTACATTCTGAGAAGAGGGAATAATAGAGCTTTGACTCACCCGCACTACCCTTTTCGGCCGCACCGGGGCACCCCTGACCGGACAATGTAAAAGAACCTGACCAGATTGTCCACAGTAAAAACAGAGTCCCTCCACACGGTGGCGCTCCTTCTCCTGGGTGGTGAGACGGGCGCTCCCCACTTGCATGGGCTCCTCGGCGGAAGTGGAGGGGAGGGTGCCCGGATGACTGGAAGTGGGCGGCCGGTCAGTTGTGAACACAGGAAGATGGCGTTCGCGACGAGGATGATCAGACAAGCGACGACTGGTGCGGATTGCCAGAGCTATGAGGTCGCCCAGGTCCTCCGGCAGATCCACTGTGATGAGCTGACTCCAGATGCTGTCGTTCAATCCCTGGAAAATCACTTCCTGGAGTGCTGCAGGATTCCAATTGCTCTTCACTGCCAAGATGCGGAAATCAATTGCGTAGTCAGCAGCAAGGCAATCACCTTGCTTTAGCCTCATCAGCTCGCGTGCTGCCTCACGCCCAGGAGAGGAGTGCTGGAATACCTGCCGGAGTGATTTGGTGAAGGCTGCCAGAGAGGAGCAGGTTGGCGAGTCCCGGCTCCATTCAGCTGTAGCCCACGCTGCCGCCCGACTGGTCAGGTGAGTGATGACGAATGCTATCTTCGACTGCTCAGTCTGGAACATTGGCGCCATCAATTTGAAATGTAGTTCACACTGGGTTATGAAGGGTCTGACATCCCCTGACTCACCAGAAAAACGTTCAGGTCGTGAGAGTTGGTTGCAGACCTCTGGTACAGGAACGGAAACCGGCGGGACAGCTGACGATCCCGGAAGTGTTGTGGCAACGGGAGTCGTGCTGGTCTTTGCCTGATGTTTTAAGCCGATTAATAGTTGCTCCATCTGAGCGCTCACCGAGTCCATGAACGAGTCTTGCCTCTTCGCCAGCTCACTGAGTCCGGAGTTCAGGTGGTCCTCCTGTTGAGCTAACTGCTGGCTGTGGTGGCGTACTGCCCGCTGGAAAGGGTCTGCGTCTGCTGTGTCCATGATTGGCCAGATCGATCTATCAGGCTCGATAGGCAGGACAGGCTGGATGCAAATGCAAAACGCAGGGACACAGCTCAGTAGAGACAGGACGTTTACTGGATACACAGGCTGGGGTCGGTACACAAAAAGGCAGTCCAAAAAGAGCAACAGTATCAAAGGCATCAGGCAACAAGGCGTGGTCGCAGTACACAGGCAGGTAGTCAAAAAACCGATGAGACAAATAAGCAAGGCAAGAGAACAAGAACTGAGCTGGAAGGAAGGCACTCGGCACATCGATCTGGCGAAGAGCAAAGGCAAACAGTGAAGCTTATAAGCATCCAGGTGATTACTACAAACCAAGGACAGGTGTGCAGAGAAGCTCCCACAAATGGGGCGTGGCCAGACAGAGAGAGAGAGACACCCACCACCAAGAGCCAAGAGAAGAAGACAAATGGTAAATGGTAAATGGACTGCATTTATGTAGCGCTTTTCCATCTGCATCAGACGCTCAAAGCGCTTTACAGTAGTGCCTCACATTCACCCCGATGTCAGGGTGCTGCCATACAAGGCGCTCACTACACACCGGGAGCAATAGGGGATTAAAGACTTTGCCCAAGGGCCCTTAGTGATTTTCCAGTCAGGCGGGGATTTGAACCAAGGATCTTCTGGTCTCAAGCCCAACACCTTAACCACTAGACCATCACCTCCACCAAGAAGAAACAGGACAGAGAAAACCCAAGCAGAAAGACAAAACAGGAGACAGAACATGAAAACAACCTGACCACCCCAGAATCTGACACACAGGTTTGATCAGACCTGATCGATCAGGGTGTTTGATGAGCGCATCGACATGCAGCGAGTACACTTTTAGTTTAAAGTCACAGGTTTGATCAGACCTGATTGATCAGGACGTTTGATGAGTGCAACGACATGCAGCGAGTACGCTTTTATTTAAAAGTCACAGGTTTGATTAGACCTGATCGATCAGGCCGTTTGATGAGCGCACCGACATGCAGCGAGTGTGCTTTTATTTTAAAGTCAGGTTTGATCAGACACACACACACAGAGAGAGAGAGAGAGAGAGAGAGAGAGAGAGAGAGAGAGAGAGAGAGGGAGAGCACGCGTGTGAGAGAGAGCGAGCGACCGACCTGCTGTTGCTATTGTGTTTCTGGATGTCTGAGTTGAGGTTCGATTCCCTGTTCTGAACACACAGGTACTGTGGGCTGTGTGCTCATGTTCTCATGTTCTCCAGCTGACGCACTCAGTTTTTGGTTGTGTACAGAAGTGCCGTGTTGCACACACTTGCATGCAGTAACGCTATGCTGCGCAGACCTGCTTAAAACTGTGTCCAGCGCTCTACGCCGAAGAAAATTAAACGTTTAATTTCTTCCGTCCTACGCGCGTAGCCCTCAACATACTGCTGTGTAGGGAGCAAAAACTCGATGTAGAGCTACTAAAAGTGGGCGTAGATCTGCTCAACTCAGCATAGATGATACGCTGCAATTAGCAGCTCTACAAATATGCCAGTGTGAAAGGGACTTTAGGGGAACAGCAGACAGTCTTGGTTTGGCAGACCATGTCTGCATAGAAGTTAAGATAATCCGTCAGACATTGTGTCAACCCCTCTGTGTCACCTCATCTCAGACCACAGTGTTGTAACATTCTCTCAGGGCACGTTCCACTTCAGGGAACCACCTCCTGACAGAGCGAGTGGTTACCAGCTGCCTTTGGACCAGAGGGGTGTACTGTGGCTGTAGGTGGACCACACTGTGGTCAGACTTACCTAGAGTGGGAAGGAGTGTGACTCTGTATGCATCCCTCACATTAACATACAGTAAGTCAATTGTCCTGTTGTTTCTTGTTGGACAGTCCACAACCTGGTGAAAAGCATCCAAAGTAGACTCCAAAGTTGCATGGTTAAAATCCCCAGAAATGATAATCAGCGTCTCAGGGTGATTTATTTGCAGCCTTGCTGTGACAGTGTGAATTTTCTCACATGTAGTGGCTGTGTCTGCACTCAGGTGGGATGTAAACACAGAAGGTAATCACATGTCTCAGCTCCCTCAATAGATGGTATGGCCGCAGGCTAACAGCTAGCTGTGACGACCATGAAACAGGATGCCGGGAGGCGAGAATCCAGAGTCCTTTTTCAAGCTCCTGATTAAGGCATTCACTCTGACCGTTGGCCTCTGGATCGTAGCCCGTTTTTAAGCTGGAGGTGACTCCAAGCAGACAGCAGAACTCCCTCCAGAATTTTGAGATGAACTGAGGCCCTCAATTGGAAACGATGTCCTGTGAAAAACCATGTAGCTTGAACACCTGTGAGAGCATAACCTTGGACATTTCTTTGGCTGAGGGAAGTTTAGACAGGGGAATAAAGTGAACCATCTTAGATAACCTATCTACAACAGTCAACACTACTGTATTTCCCTTAGAGGGTGGAAGTCCGGTTGCAATGTCTATGGTGACATGCGGCCATGGGCGAGTCGGAACAGGTAGCGGCAGTAAAGTACCCTCAGGTGGACGATTGGATGACTTGTGCATAGCGCACATTTGACAGGCATTAACATTGTCAGAAACATCCTCAAGTAACCCCGGCCACCAGAATCTCTGCTGAACTACAAAGACAGTCTTCTGAATACCTGGGTGAGACGAGAAGTGGCTGTCATGACTCCACCTGATTATGTCTCCCCAGAGTGCCACAGGTACAAATAGTTTGCCCTGTGGACAACATGGAGGAACCGGTGTGGTACACAAAGCAGACTTGACTCTGGATTCAATTTCCCATGTTAAAGCTGACACAAAACAGGAAGCGGGAAAGACTGTCCCCGGATCAAAGGAGGTGTCCACTGGGTTGCTCTGCCATGACAGCGCGTCTGGATTACCATTTTTGGAGCCTGGTCAGTAGGAAAGCACAAAATCGAATTGGCTAAAGAAAATTTCCCACCTAGCTTAAGGCTTTTTGCGGTTCAAAAATATGCTAGATTCTTGTGATCTGTGTAAATTAGGAATGCCATTTGCACCCCCTCCAACCAGTGACGATACTCCTCCAAGGCCACTTTAACCGCCAACAGCTCCCGGTCACCAATGCTTTAGTTACGCTCAGCAGCAGTCAGTTTCTTGGACAGAAAGGCGTACGTGTGCAACCCGTTGTCTGAGGAATTAATTTGCGACAGAACCGCTACGACACCCACGTCAGAAGCATCAACTTCAACCACAAACTGTCAGGCTGGGTCTGGGAGGAGTAGCACAGGGGCCACAGTAAAGCGATGTTTAAGGACCTTAAATGCCTCGTCGCACCTTGGCATCCAGACGAACAGCCAGAGGGATGATATCACTTAACGCTACGGAGCTGCAATCATGCTGAAATTTCATATGAACTTGTGATAGAAGTTTGCAAAACCCAGGAATATTTTAACTTCTTTACGAATCCCAGGAACAATACCATCGGTTTATGGAACTTGCACTTCTCGGCTTTAACAAATAGGTTATTTTACAACAGGGTCTGTAGAACAGTGCGAACATGATGGGTGTGGGTATCAAGGTTGGAGGAGAAAATCAAAATGTCATCCAGATAAATGAACACAAATTTGTTCAAGAATTCCTGTAACACATCGTTCACTAAGTTTTGGAAAACCGCAGGAGTGTTTGTGAGATGAAAAGGCATGACTAAATACTCGTAGTTGTCAGGATTTGAGTTTGGTTTGCTTTTATTTCTTTGTTTTGTTTTTCGGTTACTTTCTGTTTGTTCTCTTGCTGGGGTTTTTCCTGTTTGGGGTCTGTCTGTTCCTTTCTCTCTTGTCTGTCTCTGCTGGCTCTTGGTGGTGGGTGTTTCCCTCTCTCTGGCCACACCCCCTTTCTGGTGCGTTCCACGCACACCTGCTTCCAATCAGCACCTCATCACCTGGGTGTATTTAAGCTCCTCTCTTTGCCTTATTCCTTTGCCAGATGGATGCGCCTAGTGCCTTCTCTCCACCTCTGTTTTGTGTATTCATGACCTGCTTGCCTTACATGTGTTACAACTACCTGCCTGTATCCCTGACCACTCTTTTGCCTGATGTTTTTGGTATTGTTACTCTTGTTGAACTGCCTCACTGTGTACTGGACCCCGTTTAATGGTTCATTAAACTGCTTTTACTTACAGAGCTTGCTGTCAGAGTCCTGCATTTGTGTCCAGCCTAACCGGTGACCCAGACCTGATAGTAGTGCCCTGTTGGCATGTTAATCACTGTTATCCATCGGTCACCCTGTTTAATTCTGACTAGATGGTATGCATTGTGAAGATCAAGCTTGGTGAATATCTTGGCCCCTTCCAATAACTCAAAAGCGATTGAGATAAGAGGCAGCGGGTAACGGTTCTTTACTGTTATATCATTAAGCCTGTGGTAATTGATGCAGGGGCGGGGGGACTTATCCTTCTTCTCTACAAAAAAGATCCCAGGCCCTGCGGGCGATGATGAAGGGACCAGCCGCAAGTGATTCTTGGATGCACTCGTTCATAGCGGTGCTTTCAGGTGCCGACAGAGAAAAGAGTTTTCCCCGATGTGGGCTTGCCCCAGGGAGGAGCTCGATATCACATCTTTTCATGCCGAAAAACTCCTGTAACAGTGGAATGTGCCGTTCATTTCCAAAGTAAATGCTTTGTTGATCCAGGACGTCGTCTGACTACCACAGAAATGGCAGAAGAGTTTGACATCAGCAGTTTTTCGGCATGAAAAGACGTGTGGAGGAATTTGCGCATCGGAACGGAGGCGCAGGGCACAGAACAAAAAGCAACACCGTGATGAAGCCTCACAGGACATGTTGTGGCATGTCCAGCTCGTCCACAATTTCTCGGATAGTCACACGACTGAAAAGCCACCGAAAGCCGTCTGAATCTTCCGAATGGTGCAAGAGCTGGGCATGTTAGGGCTTGTCCTGAGATACCAAGAGTTGCTTTCATCCCGCGCCATGAGCGGCTCCGTGGTGAATTTCTCCGCTCCTCTTTCCATTACAAAAACTCCTGTAACAGTGGAATGTGCCGAAAAAGTGCTATGTCCAGCTGTCTTGCCATTTCTCTGGTAGTCAGACGACGTCCCGGATCAACAAAGCGTTCACTTTGGAAATGATTTGGTCGTTTGAGCCTGCCGATCGCCGATCGGTGTGCGGCGCGCCCTCAGCCGCTGTGGGCCGTCTTTATTTAATCCAGTTGTAATTGTCCTTAATCTGTGTGATCCCCATAAGATCTTCACCGAAAGCCATCTGAATTTTCCAAATGGTTTCCACCTGGCTGTCTCTCACACTTTCTGAAAAAATTTTGATGAAGCAATCAGCCAATTTCTTGACAATGAAAATCCGCCGAGGGGGCTGGACCACTCCTCCCACAAGGTGTGCTCACAGGCGAATGACGCAGCCGACATGCGTGATAAAACTCACGCATGTGCACGAAGGTTCAAGCTTGGCTGATGCAATCACACATGATTCAAATCCATATAGTTTTTGCAAAAAATAAAAAGGTCAGTTACTTTTCTAACAGATCTCGTACACTGGAGCTACTGGTAGCTGTGGCAGAATTAGCCTGAGGATTTAATCTAGAGAGGAACTGTCCCATCTGAGTGCTCACCAAAGACATAAAAGAGTCCTGGCATTTAGCCAGCTTGCTAAATCCAGAGCTAAGGGTGGTGAGCTGGTCTTCCTGCTGAGGTAACTGCCTACTATGATAGCATACCACCAGCCGGAAAGCATCTGAGCCTGTTGTGTCCATTGCAGGCCAGATTGACCTATCACGCTGGTTGGTTAGGAATGGTTGGAGACAAATGCAAGGCTCGAACAAAGGGTTTAATGAAGTAGAAAGCAGAGGTCAGAACACGAGTAGGCAGTCCAAAAATACAGCAGTACAAAATCATCAGGCTTAAGCATGGTCGATCAAGCAAGCAGGAGGTCAGGAACACAATGAGGCAGGCAGGACTATGGAATGCAAGGAACAGAGGTGGAGAGAAGACACAAGGCAGATCAATCAATCAATCAATCAATTTTTTTATATAGCGCCAAATCACAACAAACAGTTGCCCCAAGGCGCTTTATATTGTAAGGCAAGGCCATACAATAATTATGTAAAACCCCAACGGTCAAAACGACCCCCTGTGAGCAAGCACTTGGCTACAGTGGGAAGGAAAAACTCCCTTTTAACAGGAAGAAACCTCCAGCAGAACCAGGCTCAGGGAGGGGCAGTCTTCTGCTGGGACTGGTTGGGGCTGAGGGAGAGAACCAGGAAAAAGACATGCTGTGGAGGGGAGCAGAGATCGATCACTAATGATTAAATGCAGAGTGGTGCATACAGAGCAAAAAGAGAAAGAAACAGTGCATCATGGGAACCCCCCAGCAGTCTACGTCTATAGCAGCATAACTAAGGGATGGTTCAGGGTCACCTGATCCAGCCCTAACTATAAGCTTTAGCAAAAAGGAAAGTTTTAAGCCTAATCTTAAAAGTAGAGAGGGTGTCTGTCTCCCTGATCTGAATTGGGAGCTGGTTCCACAGGAGAGGAGCCTGAAAGCTGAAGGCTCTGCCTCCCATTCTACTCTTACAAACCCTAGGAACTACAAGTAAGCCTGCAGTCTGAGAGCGAAACGCTCTATTGGGGTGATATGGTACTACGAGGTCCCTAAGATAAGATGGGACCTGATTATTCAAAACCTTATAAGTAAGAAGAAGAATTTTAAATTCTATTCTAGAATTAACAGGAAGCCAATGAAGAGAGGCCAATATGGGTGAGATATGCTCTCTCCTTCTAGTCCCCGTCAGTACTCTAGCTGCAGCATTTTGAATTAACTGAAGGCTTTTTAGGGAACTTTTAGGACAACCTGATAATAATGAATTACAATAGTCCAGCCTAGAGGAAATAAATGCATGAATTAGTTTTTCAGCATCACTCTGAGACAAGACCTTTCTGATTTTAGAGATATTGCGTAAATGCAAAAAAGCAGTCCTACATATTTGTTTAATATGCGCTTTGAATGACATATCCTGATCAAAAATGACTCCAAGATTTCTCACAGTATTACTAGAGGTCAGGGTAATGCCATCCAGAGTAAGGATCTGGTTAGACACCATGTTTCTAAGATTTGTGGGGCCAAGTACAATAACTTCAGTTTTATCTGAGTTTAAAAGCAGGAAATTAGAGGTCATCCATGTCTTTATGTCTGTAAGACAATCCTGCAGTTTAGCTAATTGGTGTGTGTCCTCTGGCTTCATGGATAGATAAAGCTGGGTATCATCTGCGTAACAATGAAAATTTAAGCAATACCGTCTAATAATACTGCCTAAGGGAAGCATGTATAAAGTGAATAAAATTGGTCCTAGCACAGAACCTTGTGGAACTCCATAATGAACTTTAGTCTGTGAAGAAGATTCCCCATTTACATGAACAAATTGTAATCTATTAGACAAATATGATTCAAACCACCGCAGCGCAGTGCCTTTAATACCTATGGCATGCTCTAATCTCTGTAATAAAATTTTATGGTCAACAGTATCAAAAGCAGCACTGAGGTCTAACAGAACAAGCACAGAGATGAGTCCACTGTCCGAGGCCATAAGAAGATCATTTGTAACCTTCACTAATGCTGTTTCTGTACTATGATGAATTCTAAAACCTGACTGAAACTCTTCAAATAGACCATTCCTCTGCAGATGATCAGTTAGCTGTTTTACAACTAACCTTTCAAGAATTTTTGAGAGAAAAGGAAGGTTGGAGATTGGCCTATAATTAGCTAAGATAGCTGGGTCAAGTGATGGCTTTTTAAGTAATGGTTTAATTACTGCCACCTTAAAAGCCTGTGGTACATAGCCAACTAACAAAGACAGATTGATCATATTTAAGATCGAAGCATTAAATAATGGTAGGGCTTCCTTGAGCAGCCTGGTAGGAATGGGGTCTAATAAACATGTTGATGGTTTGGATGAAGTAACTAATGAAAATAACTCAGACAGAACAATCGGAGAGAAAGAGTCTAACCAAATACCGGCATCACTGAAAGCAGCCAAAGATAACGATACATCTTTGGGATGGTTATGAGTAATTTTTTCTCTAATAGTTAAAATTTTGTTAGCAAGAAAGTCATGAAGTCATTACTAGTTAAAGTTAATGGAATACTCAGCTCAATAGAGCTCTGACTCTTTGTCAGCCTGGCTACAGTGCTGAAAGGAAACCTGGGGTTGTTCTTATTTTCTTCAATTAGTGATGAGTAGAAAGATGTCCTAGCTTTACGGAGGGCTTTTTTATAGAGCAACAGACTCTTTTTCCAGGCTAAGTGAAGATCTTCTAAATTAGTGAGACGCCATTTCCTCTCCAACTTACGGGTTATCTGCTTTAAGCTACGAGTTTGTGAGTTATACCACGGAGTCAGACACTTCTGATTTAAAGCTCTCTTTTTCAGAGGAGCTACAGCATCCAAAGTTGTCTTCAATGAGGATGTAAAACTATTGACGAGATACTCTATCTCCCTTACAGAGTTTAGGTAGCTACTCTGCACTGTGTTGGTATATGGCATTAGAGAACATAAAGAAGGAATCATATCCTTAAACCTAGTTACAGCGCTTTCTGAAAGACTTCTAGTGTAATGAAACTTATTCCCCACTGCTGGGTAGTCCATCAGAGTAAATGTAAATGTTATTAAGAAATGATCAGACAGAAGGGAGTTTTCAGGGAATACTGTTAAGTCTTCTATTTCCATACCATAAGTCAGAACAAGATCTAAGATATGATTAAAGTGGTGGGTGGACTCATTTACTTTTTGAGCAAAGCCAATAGAGTCTAATAATAGATTAAATGCAGTGTTGAGGCTGTCATTCTCAGCATCTGTGTGGATGTTAAAATCGCCCACTATAATTATCTTATCTGAGCTAAGCACTAAGTCAGACAAAAGGTCTGAAAATTCACAGAGAAACTCACAGTAACGACCAGGTGGACGATAGATAATAACAAATAAAACTGGTTTTTGGGACTTCCAATTTGGATGGACAAGACTAAGAGTCAAGCTTTCAAATGAATTAAAGCTCTGTCTGGGTTTTTGATTAATTAATAAGCTGGAATGGAAGATTGCTGCTAATCCTCCGCCCCGGCCCGTGCTACGAGCATTCTGACAGTTAGTGTGACTCGGGGGTGTTGACTCATTTAAACTAACATATTCATCCTGCTGTAACCAGGTTTCTGTAAGGCAGAATAAATCAATATGTTGATCAATTATTATATCATTTACTAACAGGGACTTAGAAGAGAGAGACCTAATGTTTAACAGACCACATTTAACTGTTTTAGTCTGTGGTGCAGTTGAAGGTGCTATATTATTTTTTCTTTTTGAATTTTTATGCTTAAATAGATTTTTGCTGGTTATTGGTAGTCTGGGAGCAGGCACCGTCTCTACGGGGATGGGGTAATGAGGGGATGGCAGGGGGAGAGAAGCTGCAGAGAGGTGTGTAAGACTACAACTCTGCTTCCTGGTCCCAACCCTGGATAGTCACGGTTTGGAGGATTTAAGAAAATTGGCCAGATTTCTAGAAATGAGAGCTGCTCCATCCAAAGTGGGATGGATGCCGTCTCTCCTAACAAGACCAGGTTTTCCCCAGAAGCTTTGCCAATTATCTATGAAGCCCACCTCATTTTTTGGACACCACTCAGACAGCCAGCAATTCAAGGAGAACATGCGGCTAAACATGTCACTCCCGGTCAGATTGGGGAGGGGCCCAGAGAAAACTACAGAGTCCGACATTGTTTTTGCAAAGTGACACACCGATTTAATGTTAATTTTAGTGACCTCCGATTGGCGTAACCGGGTGTCATTACTGCCGACGTGAATTACAATCGCAGTGAGAGCCAACCACCAGTAGAGGCAAGCAAGAGATCTGCCACAGAAGCAGAGGAGTTTCCTTGTCCAGGTGTAACGTGGGCGTGTCCTAGACCTTCACTGATGGCTGAGGTCCTAAACACTGACACACCTACGTGCAGCCAAAACAGATCCTGATTAACACCAAAACCAAATCACCAAGATGAATCTGGAGAGGGACTAGAGCACCCAGTGAGCCTTAAATAACCACAGGTGATGAACTACAAATTAGAAACAGCTGTGCATGGAAAGCACCAGAACAAGGGTGTGACCAGACAGAATTAAACGCCCACCACCAAGCACCAAGAGACAGACAAGACAGATAGGGACAGAAAAACCCAAGCAGGAAAAACCCAACAAGATAACTAACACCAGCAGAAAACAATAAAACAAATCAGCTACAACCCCAATTCCAATGAAGTTGGGACGTTGTGTAAAATAAATAAAAACAGAATACAATGATATGAAAATCCTCTTCAACCTATATTCAATTGAATACACCACAAAGACAAGATATTTAATGTTCAAACTGATAAACTTTACTGTTTTGTGCAAATATTTGCTCATTTTTGTCAGAATCTGCATTTTAGTTGGTATGTGTTCTGTTTTCCTCGATCCTCCTCAAATACTTCAAGGATCTCCTCAACCCCATCGTCACGTCTTCCGAAGAGGAAGCAGAGACTGGGGACTCAGAGGCAGACTCAACCGTTACCCAGGCTGAAGTCACCGAGGTGGTTAGAAAGCTCTGACAACCACAGAAATGGCAGAAGAGTTTGACATCAGCACTTTTGCGGCATGAAAAGATGTGTGGAGAAATATATACTATCGGTCAGCCTTGAAGAAATTCTGGCAAACCGTCTGACGCCTCAGGAGGCGGAAGCAGCTCTCCACCGGCACTGTCTACGGTGCGGGTAGGGAGCTGTTG
Source organism: Thalassophryne amazonica (assembly GCF_902500255.1). Classification (NCBI taxonomy): domain Eukaryota; kingdom Metazoa; phylum Chordata; class Actinopteri; order Batrachoidiformes; family Batrachoididae; genus Thalassophryne; species Thalassophryne amazonica. The sequence continues at coordinate 18,868,567 of NC_047109.1, forward strand.
ACCCTGACTGGGGATGTTGTCGGGCGGTGGAAGGAATACTTTGAGGATCTCCTCAATCCCATCGTCAAGATTTCTGAAGGGGAAGCAGAGACTGGGGAGTCAGAGGCGGACTCATCCATTACCCAGGCCGAAGTTACTGAGGTGGTCAGAAAGCTCCTCGGTGGCAAGGCTCCTGGGGTGGATGAAATCTGTCCTGAGTACCTTAAGTCTCTGGATGTTGTGGGACTGTCTTGGTTGACACACCTCTGCAACATCGCGTGGCGGTCGGGGACAGTGCCTCTGGATTGGCAGACCGGGGTGGTGGTCCCTCTGTTTAAGAAGGGGGACCGGAGGGTGTGTTCCAACTACAGGGGGATCACACTCCTCGGCCCCCCCCCCCCCCCCCCCCCCCGGTAAGGTCTATTCAAGAGTACTGGAGAGGAGAATTCGACCAATAGTCAAACCTCGGATTCAGGAGGAGCAGTGTGGTTTTCGTCCTGGTCACAGCACACGGGACCAGCTCTACATGCTCCATCGGGTGCTCGAGGGTTCATGGGAGTTCACCTAACCAGTCCAAATGTGCTTTGTGCATCTGGAGGAGGCATTCAACCATGTCCCTTGGGACACCCTGTGGGGGGGTGCTCCGGGAGTACGGGGTCCGGGGTCCTTTGCTAAGGGCTATCCGGTCCCTGTACGACCGCAGCAGGAGCTTGGTTTGCATTGCTGGTAGTAAGTCAAACCGGTTTCCAGTGCAAGTTGGCCTCCGCCAGGGCTGCCCTTTGTCACCGGTTCTGTTCATTATCTTTATGGACAGAATTTCTAGGCACAGCCAGGGTGTAGCAGGGGTCTGGTTTAGGAACCACAGAATCTCGTCTCTGCTGTTTGCGGACGATGTGGTTCTGTTGGCTTCATCAAATCAGGACCTTCAGCGTGCACTGGGGCGGTTTGCAGCCGAGTGTGAAGCATCCGGGATGAAAATCAGGACCTCCAAATCTGAGGCCATGGTTCTCGACTGGAAAAAGGTGCTTTGCCCTCTTCAGGTTGGTGGAGTGTCCTTGCCTCAAGTGGAGGAGTTTAAGTATCTCGGGGTCTTGTTCACAAGTGAGGGACGAATGGAGCATGAGATCGATAGACGGATCATTGCAGCATCTGCAGTGATGCGGTCGCTATATCGGACCATCGTGGTGAAGAGAGAGCTGAGTAGGGGGGCAAAGCTCTCGATTTACCGATCGATCTACGTTCCAATCCTCACCTATGGTGATGAGATTTGGCTCATGACCAAAAGAACGAGATCGCGAACACAAGCAGCCGAGATGAGTTTCCTCCGTAGGGTGGCCGTGCGCTCCCTTAGAGATAGGGTGAGGAGGTCGGTTACTCGGGAGGAGCTCGGAGTCGAGCCGCTGCTCCTCCATGTCGAAAGGAGCCAGTTGATGTGGCTCAGGCATCTTTTCCGGATGCCCCCTGGACGCCTCGCTGGAGAGGTGTTCCGGGCACGTCCCATCGGGAGGAGGCCCCGGGGAAGACCCAGGACACGCTGGAGGGACTATGTCTCTCGGCTGGCTTGGGAACACCTTGGGGTTCCCTCAGAGGAGCTGGGGGAGGTGTCTGGGCGGCTTTGCTTGAGCTGCTGCACCCGTGACCCGACTCCGAATAAAGCGGAAGAAAATGGATGGATAGATGATTTTTTAATAATTTATGTGTATGTTACTGCTGCGAATAAGTATTTGAACACCTGTGAAAATCAATGTTAATATTTGGTACAGTACCCTTTGTTTGCAATTACAGAGGTCAAACGTTTCCTGTAGTTTTTCACCAGGATTGCATTCACTGCAGCAGGGATTGTGGTCCACTCCTCCATACAGATCTTCTCTAGATCTCTCAGGTTTGGAGTTTCACCTCCCTCCAAAGATTTTCTATTGATTTCAGGTCTGGAGACTGGCTAGGCCACTCCAGGACCTTGAAATGCTTCTTACGGAGCCCCTCCTTAGTTGCCCTGGCTGTTTGTTTGGGGTCATTGTCATGCTGGAAGACCCTGCCATGACCCATCTTCAATGCTCTTACTGAGGGAAGGAGCTTGTTTGCCAAAATCTCGTAATACATGACCCCATCCATCCTCCCTTCAATACGGTGCAGTCATCCTGTCCCCTTTGCAGAAGAGCACCCCCAGAGTATAATGTTTCCACCCCCATGCTTCATGGTTGGGATGGTTTTCTTGGGGTTGTTCTCATTCTCTAAACATGGTAAGTGGAGTTGATTCCAAAAAGCTCTATTCTGGTCTCATCTGACCACATGACCTTCTCCCATGCCTCCTCTAGATCATCCAGATGTTCACTGGTGAACTTCAAACGGGCCCGGACATGTGCTGGCTTGAGCAAGGGGACCTTGCTGCCCTGTAGGATTTTAAACCATGACAGCATCATGTGTTACTAATGTAATCTTTGTGACTGTGGTCCCAGCTCTCTTCAGGTCATTGACCAGGTCCTCCTGTGTAGTTCTGAGCTTTCTCAGAAACATCCTTACCCCACAAAGTGAGATCTTGCATGGAATCCCAGACTGAGGGAGATTGACAGTCATCTTGTGTTTCTTCCACTTTCTAATAAATAATCATAACAGTTGTTGTCTTCAACCTAGCTGCTTGCCAGTTGTCCTGTAGTCCATCCCAGCCTTGTGCAGGTCTACAGTTTTGTCCCTGGTGTCCTTGGACAGCTCTTTGGTCTTGGCTATGGTGGACAGGTTGGAGTGTGACTGATTGAGTGTGTGACCAGGTGTCTTTTATACAGGTAATGAGTTCAAACAGGTGCAATTAATACAGGTAAAGTACTGCTGCAAATAAGTATTTGCAGCAGTAACATACAAATAAATTATTTAAAAAAATCATACATTGTGATTTCTGGATTTTTTGTTTTAAATTATGTTTCTCACAGTGGACATGCACCTAAGATGAAAGTTTCAGAGCCCTCCATGATTTCTAAGTGGGAGAACTTCCAAAATCGCAGGGTGTTCAAATGCGAGGTCTATTAGAAAAGTATCTGACCTTATTATTTTTTTCAAAAACCATATGGATTTGAATCACGTGTGATTACATCAGACATGCTTGAACCCTCGTGGGCATGCGAGAGTTTTTTTCACGCCTGTCGGTTACGTCATTCGCCTGTGGGCAGTCTTTCAGTGAGGAGTTGCCCACCCTCTCGTCGATTTTTTCATTGTTTAGGAATGGCTCAGAGACTACTGCTTTGTTTGATAAAAAATTTTTCAAAACTGTAAGGCACAACTGAGTGGACACCAGTCGATAAATTCAGCTGGTTTTTGGTAAAAAGTTTAATGGCTGATGAGAGATTTTGGTCTGGTAGTGTCTGAGGCGGCGTCATCTCGCTGTTTCAAGTTGAAAACTTCCACATTTCAGCCTCTGTTGACCCAGGAAGTCGTCAGAGAACAGAGAACTTTCAGAAGAAGTCGGCATGAGGAGTTTATTTGGACATTCCATTGTTAACGGACATTTTGTAATGAAAGAACGTGCGGGCAGAGTCGCATGTCGGGCCGGACCCGACCGCGGGGGGTCGCGATCGGAAAAACACCTCAGTTGGAAACCTTAACAGGCAAGTTGGAAGTCCGTTAACAATGGAATGTCCGAATAAACTCCTCATGCCGACTTCTTCTGAAAGTTCTCTGTTCTCTGACGACTTCCTGGGTCAACAGAGCCTGAAATGTGGAAGTTTTCAACTTGAAACGGCGAGACGCTGCCGCCTCGAAGCGCAGATCGCCGTCAGGCACCATGGGCCGTCCTTAAAGCGACACTACCAGACCAAAATCTCTCATCAGCTGTTAAAATTTTTACCGAAAACCAGCTGAATTTATCGAATGGTGTCCACTCAGTTGTGCCTTACAGTTTTGAAAAAATTTTTATCAAACAAAGCAGCAGTCTCTGAGCCATTCCTAAACAATGAAAAAATCGACGAGAGGGTGGGCAACTCCTCACTGAAAGACTGCCCACAGGCGAATGACGTAACCGACAGGCTTGAAAAAACTCTTGCATGCCCACGAGGGTTCAAGCAAGTCTGATGTAATCACACGTGATTCAAATCCATATGGTTTTTGAAAAAAATAATAAGGTCGGATACTTTTCTAATAGACCTCGTATTCCTCATTTTGAATTTATTGAAGGTCACGATGAAAACCAGACCTGGGTCTCCGCAGACGATGTCCATCTTGTGAAAGATCAAGCACATAACTTGCACAACACTTTTATACAATGTGGGTGTTACAGTGGGTGTGGTTTAGTCTATATGTTACTGGTTTTCACCGATTGGTGGCTGACGCAGTTTTGTCAACAGCAAGGCTTTAGCTTTATTGATAACTGGCCTTCGTTCTGGGGCCACCGTGGCCTGCTGATGCCGGACGGCCTCCACCCTACTGGGGAAGGCACCGCCATCTTGTCTGCGAACATAGATAGAGCTCTACAGGGAGGGTAACATTAGGAATCTACAGCAGGCCATGGAGCAGGTGATTAGAGACCCTGCAAGGCTTATGACAAATGTGGGTGTGGAATCCATTAGCTTAGCGGGGAAATTAGTGCAGAAAATCCACTATGGTGATAGTGCAGTTTATCTGCCAGGGAGGGAAATTTAACAAGTTGAGACTGTGGCCTGCTCCCGTAGACATGTCCATAAAAATCACAGAGGGATATGCTTTGCAAACTTAATACCCATTACTATATTGGATCATGTTGAAATTGAGGATGGCCCAGTGGTTGTTCCAGTAATAGCAAAGATTTCGTGTCTGCTACCTACAAAGCGCGTGGAATGTCTCAAACCTAAACCTACTTCTAGGCATCTTATATATGCCACTCTGGAACCACCCCTAAACTCAAACAGTTCAACTGTCAACCCCACTGAGGTCCTTAGACTGGGTCTCATTAACATAAGATCAATGTCCTCAAAATCATTGTTGATTAATGATTATTGATCATCACTTAGATATGATTGGGTTATGTGAAACCTGGCTTAAACCTACAGCTGTCCTCCCCTTAAATGAAGTCTGCCCACCAGCATATACATTTATTCACGTCCCTCATGATGCAAAGCAAGGCGGGGGTGTTGCTCTTATTTATAAATCTAGGTTTAGCTTATTAGCTGTTGGGGGTCACAAATATAACTCGTTTCAGGATCTGATTCTCCACTCCGCTCAGGATATTACACATTGCCAAGGTCAGAAGAATAAAAATCAGCCGTATTACTTTGTCACTGTATATAGGCCTCCTGGCCCATATTCTGAATTCTTAGATGAATTTGGTGCGTTCATCTCTAACTTGTCAACTAGAGCAGATAAAATTCTGATCATTGGTGACTTTAATGTTCATATAAATAAGCCTTCTGATCCCCTCTGCAAATCATTTATGGATATTGTGGATGCATAAGGATTTCGGCAATGCATTTGGGATTCGACACACATTAATGGAAATACCCTGAATCTGGTTCTCGCACATGGTATTGCTGTCACGAATATTGACATCATGCCTCTTACATCAGTGGTCTCTGATCACTCACTTATTAAGTTTACAGTTTCGCTGCCGTGTTTAGTGGAACAACAACCTTATTTATCATTGCAGTGATGCATCAACTCCTCAACTAAGACTGAACTAGAAGCTAGACTGCCTGATGTCTTAGCCTCACTTTTGACAAATACCCAGTCAGGAGACAGACTTGTGGATAGTTTAAACTCAGTGCTCAAAATGACACTCGACATGATTGCACCACCTGTGTTGAAACCGTGCTCCCCCAAATCGCAGTCACCTTGGTTCAATGATTACCTGCGTGACCTCAAGCATAAAGCAAGAGGTCTAGAACGGAAATGGCGTCATTCAAAATTAGAAGTATTCCACCTTGCGTGGCGTGATGCTATCTTAGACTATAAGCATGCATTATTGGCTACAAAGCGGACCTATTACTCTGATTTGATCAACAAAAACAAGCATAACTCAAAGTTCTTGTTCGACACGGTGGCAACACTTATTCATGGACAACCACCTGTAGCTCGCTTTACTTTTACAGCACAAGATTTCCTAGATTACTTTGAGAAGAAAATAGATGATATTAGGTTGAACATATCCCAGCATGCCTTCACCCGGCCACTACACCCTGCTATTGAGGTGGGCGCCACTACTGAGGCATTACCTAGATTTACAGAATTGGATAGTATCTCTCAAGACATGCTGACAAAACTTGTAACGTCAACAAAAAGCACAACCTGTTTATTTGATACTATATACCAGCAAAACTGTTTAAGGACCTATGGCCCACTCTTGGGATGACTGTGCTGGAAATTATCAATCAATCAATCAATTTTTTTTTTTTTATATAGCGCCAAATCACAACAAACAGTTGCCCCAAGGTGCTTTATATTGTAAGGCAAGGCCATACAATAATGATGTAAAACCCCAACGGTCAAAACGACCCCCTGTGAGCAAGCACTTGGCTACAGTGGGAAGGAAAAACTCCCTTTTAACAGGAAGAAACCTCCAGCAGAACCAGGCTCAGGGAGGGGCAGTCTTCTGCTGGGACTGGTTGGGGCTGAGGGAGAGAACCAGGAAAAAGACATGCTGTGGAGGGGAGCAGAGATCGATCACTAATGATTAAATGCAGAGTGGTGCATACAGAGCAAAAAGAGAAAGAAACAGTGCATCATGGGAACCCCCCAGCAGTCTACGTCTATAGCAGCATAACTAAGGGATGGTTCAGGGTCACCTGATCCAGCCCTAACTATAAGCTTTAGCAAAAAGGAAAGTTTTAAGCCTAATCTTAAAAGTAGAGAGGGTGTCTGTCTCCCTGATCTGAATTGGGAGCTGGTTCCACAGGAGAGGAGCCTGAAAGCTGAAGGCTCTGCCTCCCATTCTACTCTTACAAACCCTAGGAACTACAAGTAAGCCTGCAGTCTGAGAGCGAAGCGCTCTATTGGGGTGATATGGTACTACGAGGTCCCTAAGATAAGATGGGACCTGATTATTCAAAACCTTATAAGTAAGAAGAAGAATTTTAAATTCTATTCTAGAATTAACAGGAAGCCAATGAAGAGAGGCCAATATGGGTGAGATATGCTCTCTCCTTCTAGTCCCCGTCAGCACTCTAGCTGCAGCATTTTGAATTAACTGAAGGCTTTTTAGGGAACTTTTAGGACAACCTGATAATAATGAATTACAATAGTCCAGCCTAGAGGAAATAAATGCATGAATTAGTTTTTCAGCATCACTCTGAGACAAGACCTTTCTGATTTTAGAGATATTGCGTAAATGCAAAAAAGCAGTCCTACATATTTGTTTAATATGCGCTTTGAATGACATATCCTGATCAAAAATGACTCCAAGATTTCTCACAGTATTACTAGAGGTCAGGGTAATGCCATCCAGAGTAAGGATCTGGTTAGACACCATGTTTCTAAGATTTGTGGGGCCAAGTACAATAACTTCAGTTTTATCTGAGTTTAAAAGCAGGAAATTAGAGGTCATCCATGTCTTTATGTCTGTAAGACAATCCTGCAGTTTAGCTAATTGGTGTGTGTCGTCTGGCTTCATGGATAGATAAAGCTGGGTATCATCTGCGTAACAATGAAAATTTAAGCAATACCGTCTAATAATACTGCCTAAGGGAAGCATATATAAAGTGAATAAAATTGGTCCTAGCACAGAACCTTGTGGAACTCCATAATTAACTTTAGTCTGTGAAGAAGATTCCCCATTTACATGAACAAATTGTAATCTATTAGACAAATATGATTCAAACCACCGCAGCGCAGTGCCTTTAATACCTATGGCATGCTCTAATCTCTGTAATAAAATTTTATGGTCAACAGTATCAAAAGCAGCACTGAGGTCTAACAGAACAAGCACAGAGATGAGTCCACTGTCCGAGGCCATAAGAAGATCATTTGTAACCTTCACTAATGCTGTTTCTGTACTATGATGAATTCTAAAACCTGACTGAAACTCTTCAAATAGACCATTCCTCTGCAGATGATCAGTTAGCTGTTTTACAACTACCCTTTCAAGAATTTTTGAGAGAAAAGGAAGGTTGGAGATTGGCCTATAATTAGCTAAGATAGCTGGGTCAAGTGATGGCTTTTTAAGTAATGGTTTAATTACTGCCACCTTAAAAGCCTGTGGTACATAACCAACTAACAAATATAGATTGATCATATTTAAGATCGAAGCATTAAATAATGGTAGGGCTTCCTTGAGCAGCCTGGTAGGAATGGGGTCTAATAAACATGTTGATGGTTTGGATGAAGTAACTAATGAAAATAACTCAGACAGAACAATCGGAGAGAAAGAGTCTAACCAAATACCGGCATCACTGAAAGCAGCCAAAGATAACGATACGTCTTTGGGATGGTTATGAGTAATTTTTTCTCTAATAGTTAAAATTTTGTTAGCAAAGAAAGTCATGAACTCATTACTAGTTAAAGTTAATGGAATACTCAGCTCAATAGAGCTCTGACTCTTTGTCAGCCTGGCTACAGTGCTGAAAAGAAACCTGGGGTTGTTCTTATTTTCTTCAATTAGTGATGAGTAGAAAGATGTCCTAGCTTTACGGAGGGCTTTTTTATAGAGCAACAGACTCTTTTTCCAGGCTAAGTGAAGATCTTCTAAATTAGTGAGACGCCATTTCCTCTCCAACTTACGGGTTATCTGCTTTAAGCTACGAGTTTGAGAGTTATACCATGGAGTCAGACACTTCTGATTTAAAGCTCTCTTTTTCAGAGGAGCTACAGCATCCAAAGCTGTCTTCAATGAGGATGTAAAACTATTGACGAGATACTCTATCTCCCTTACAGAGTTTAGGTAGCTATTCTGCACTGTGTTGTTATATGGCATTAGAGAACATAAAGAAGGAATCATATCCTTAAACCTAGTTACAGCGCTTTCTGAAAGACTTCTAGTGTAATGAAACTTATTCCCTACTGCTGGGTAGTCCATCAGAGTAAATGTAAATGTTATTAAAAAATGATCAGACAGAAGGGAGTTTTCAGGGAATACTGTTAAGTCTTCTATTTCCATACCATAAGTCAGAACAAGATCTAAGATATGATTAAAGTGGTGGGTGGACTCATTTACTTTTTGAGCAAAGCCAATAGAGTCTAATAATAGATTAAATGCAGTGTTGAGGCTGTCATTCTCAGCATCTGTGTGGATATTAAAATCGCCCACTATAATTATCTTATCTGAGCTAAGCACTAAGTCAGACAAAAGGTCTGAAAATTCACAGAGAAACTCACAGTAACGACCAGGTGGACGATAGATAATAACAAATAAAACTGGTTTTTGGGACTTCCAATTTGGATGGACAAGACTAAGAGACAAGCTTTCAAATGAATTAAAGCTCTGTCTGGGTTTTTGATTAATTAATAAGCTGGAATGGAAGATTGCTGCTAATCCACCGCCCCGGCCCGTGCTACGAGCATTCTGACAGTTAGTGTGACTCGGGGGTGTTGACTCATTTAAACTAACATATTCATCCTGCTGTAACCAGGTTTCTGTTAGGCAGAATAAATCAATATGTTGATCAATTATTATATCATTTACCAACAGGGACTTAGAAGAGAGAGACCTAATGTTTAATAGACCACATTTAACTGTTTTAGTCTGTGGTGCAGTTGAAGGTGCTATATTATTTTTTCTTTTTGAATTTTTATGCTTAAATAGATTTTTGCTGGTTATTGGTAGTCTGGGAGCAGGCACCGTCTCTACGGGGATGGGGTAATGAGGGGATGGCAGGGGGAGTGAAGCTGCAGAGAGGTGTGTAAGACTACAACTCTGCTTCCTGGTCCCAACCCTGGATAGTCACGGTTTGGAGGATTTAAGAAAATTAGCCAGATTTCTAGAAATGAGAGCTGCTCCATCCAAAGTGGGATGGATGCCGTCTCTCCTAACAAGACCTAACAAGAAATTATTAATCTTTCTTTAACTTCTGGATCTGTTCCTAAATGTTTCAAATCTGCAGCGATTAAACCATTACTTAAGAAACCTAATCTTGACCCTAGTGTATTGAAAAACTATCGGCCGATATCAAATCTATCATTTTGCTCTAAAATTCTGGAAAAAGTGGTGTCACGGCAGCTCATAGACTATCTTACTGAGAATAATCTCTTTGAGCCACTGCAGTCTGCTTTTAGAAAATATCATTCCACAGAGAAGGCTCTCACTAAAGTGGTGAATGATCTTCTGCTTACAATGGATTCGGACACCACTACGGTTCTGCTGCTGTTAGATCTCAGTGCTGCATTTGATACAGTGGATCATCATATTCTACTTGATAGGTTGGAAAATCATTTGGGGATTACTGGGAGTGCCCTTGCATGGCTGACGTCATACTTGACCAGTCGTTCTCACTGTGTTTTGTACAGTAACACTACCTCTAACCTTAGTGACATGAAATTTGAGGTTTCTCAGGGGTCTGTCTTAGGCCCCCTGCTTTTCTCCCTTTATATAGAATCCCTTGGGCACATATTGCAGCGTTTTGGGATTACCTTTCACTGCTATGCAGATGATACTCAGTTATATATGCCGATAACTGCTGGTAATCTCATTCACATAAAATCCTTAGAAGATTGCCTTGCAGCAGTGAGAAGTTGGATGTCTAGAAACTTCCTACTTTTAAACTCTGAAAAGAATGAAATGATGGTTCTTGGTCCAGTGAGACATCGCCATCAATTTGACCAGTTAACACTCAGCCTAGACTCGTCCGTCATACATCACACTGACAAAGTGAGGAACCTTGGGGTAATTTTTGATCCTTCATTGTCCTTTGGCCTCCATATTAGAAATATTACTCGGACTGCTTTTTTCCACCTGCGAAATATAGCGAAGATTCGTCACATCCTATCTATATCTGATGCTGAGACCCTGATCAGTGCTTTCATCTCTTCTAGATTGGACTACTGCAATGTTCTATTTTCTGGTTTACCACAGTCAAGCATTAGGGCTCTCCAATTGGTTCAGAATGCTGCAGCCAGACTTTTGACACGAGGCAGAAAGTTTGACCACATTACACCCATTTTGGAGTCTCTTCACTGGCTTCCTGTCCCAGTGAGAACAGATTTTAAGGTTCTGCTACTAACCTATAAAATTATTCATGGACTGGCACCTCCCTACCTAGCTGACCTAATTAAACCTTCTGTACTGGCCCGGGCTTTACGTTCTCAGGGTGCAGGACTACTTTGTGTCCCTAAGGTGAATAAGAAGTCTGCAGGTCATAGAGCTTTCTCTTATCATGCCCCTGTTCTGTGGAATGGTCTCCCTGCATCAATAAAACAATCAGATTCTGTGGAGACTTTCAAGTCCAGACTTAAGACGCACTTATTTTTCCTTTCATATGGCTAGCATACTGGTACAGTTTTGTTTTATGCTTTTTACTCTTTTAATTCATGTTATTAGTAATTGGAGTGGGCCGCGGCCTCAACTTCACCTAAATTCTAGGTCTTTTAGTGAAGCTTAGGGCTAGCGGCCGGCGATCACCTTAGTATTTCTTCTGTTTTTCTTGTTGATTAATGCTGGGAAATTATACAGATTTTTTTGTCTTTCTGATGCCTGATTCTGTTTTTTCTCTGTTTAAGGTGCAGCTCCATCCAGAGATGGGAGTTGTGTTTGTGTTGGCGACCCTCCTGTCCTGTGCACCAACAGCAATTCTTGTATATTCGTCCGTGAATTGTTCTGTGAATTATTTCTGTAATTTATGTTTGTAGCATGGCCCAAGCAGAGGGTCACCCCTTTGAGTCTGGTCTGCTTGAGGTTTCTTCCTCAGAGGGAGTTTTTCCTTACCACAGTGAGAGCCAACCTGTTGTGAAAGTGTCGTGACACGGACCCACAACAAGGGGCGTTAATGAACGGACAATGGATAAGCCAAAAGTAACAATTTAATGTTGTGAATCGCACAACAACGTACAGACAATAACAATATGGTGGACTGTCAATCATACACCAGGTGACGTGTGGGCAGGCTCGACGATAGAAGACGCCTGGCGAGAGAAGAGCTGGATCCCCACACAGCTTCCACCACCAACGGAGCTGAAGAACACCGGAGCCGCCAAGCCCTGCGCCCCAGGTGGCCGCTGTCTTCAGCAGTCAGACCCGGTACTGCTGGCAGAAAACAGAGACAGTCCTGATGAGTGCGAGTTCACACACTCAGTAATCCCACAGTCAGTGTTTAGTTAGGAGGGAGCACCTCCACCTCCAATCACACACTCGTGCAGCTCCTGTTTCACCACTTATCTGGTTTGGGGTGTGAGGCGAAGCCGTCGCTGATCACACCAAATGCCAATCCCACAGATAAGGACACACCAGGAAAACGGCTGCAAAGAAGTTCAGATTAATACTCAATGTTTTGAGTCAGCAGAGAAAATTACCTGAATGGTAGCTGATTTCTCGGCGGGGAGGTGGAGTTGCAGTCCGGCCTTTATGGTGGTGGTGATAAGTAGTGGATGAGTGACAGCTGGTATGGATGATGTGTGACAGCTGTCACTCCTGGTCGCTCCGACGCCCTCTCGTGCTTGAAGCCCGCACTTCAAGCAGGGCGCCATCTTGTGGTGGTGGGCCAGCAGTACCTCCTCTTCGGCGGCCCACACAACAGGACCCCCCCCCCCGCAACGGGCGCCTCCTGGCGCCCGACCAGGCTTGTCCGGGTGACGGGTGTAGAAGTCGGCCAGGAGGGCCGGGTCCAGGATGAAGCTCCTCTTCACCCAGGAGCGCTCTTCGGGGCCATAACCCTCCCAGTCCACCAGATACTGGAACCCCCGGCCCTTTCGACGGACGTCCAGGAGCCGGCGTACCGTCCACGCGGGCTCCCCGTCAATGATCCGGGCAGGAGGTGGCGCTGGTCCCGGGGCACACAGTGGTGAGGTATGGCAGGGCTTGAGTCTGGACACATGAAACACGGGGTGTATCCGCAGTGAAGCTGGCAGCTTCAGCTTCACTGCGGCCAGACTGAGGACTTTGAGGATGGGAAAAGGTCTGATGTACCTGTCTTTGAGTTTGTGGGATTCCACCTGCAGGGGGATGTCCTTCGTGGATAGCCAGACCTCCTGCCCGGGCTGGTATGCAGGGGCCGGGGAACGCCGGCGGTCTGCATGGGCCTTAGCCCTCGTCCGGGCTCTGAGCAGGGCAGAGCAGGCAGTACGCCACACCCGATGGCACTTCCTCAGATGGGCCTGGACCGAGGGCACCCCGACCTCTCCCTCCACCAGTGGAAACAATGGGGGCTGGTACCCCAAACACACCTCAAACGGGGAGAGGCCGGTGGCAAATGAGACTTGGCTATTATGAGCATACTCGATCCAGGCCAGGTGGTCACTCCAGGCCGTCGGGTGCGTGGAGGTCACGCAGCGGAGGGCCTACTCCAGTTCCTGGTTCGTCCGCTCTGCCTACCCGTTCGTCTGGGGGTGGTACCCAGACGAGAGACTGACGGTGGCCCCCAGTTCCCTGCAGAAACTCCTCCAGACCTGGGAGGAGATCTGAGGACCACGATCCGAGACAATGTCCGATGGAATCCCATGTAGACGCACGACGTGGTGGACCAGGAGGTCTGCAGTCTCCTGGGCCGTCGGGAGCTTCGGGAGGGCCACGAAGTGGGCCGCCTTGGAGAACCGGTCCACTATCGTTAAGATGGTGGTGTTCCCCTGGGACGGCGGGAGGCCCGTGACAAAGTCCAGGCCAATATGAGACCAGGGGCGACGAGGCACGGGCAGAGGCTGGAGGAGGCCTTGGGCCTTGTGGTGGTCGGCTTTGCCCCTGGCACAGGTGGTGCAGGCCTGGACATACTCCCGGACGTCGGCTTCCATAGACGCCCACCAGAAGCGCTGCCGGACCCCTGCCCCGGTCCTTCGCACCCCTGGATGACAGGAGAGCTTGGAACCATGACAGAAGTCAAGGACCGCAGCCCTGGCCTCTGGTGGGACGTACAACTTGTCCTTCGGACCTGTCCCCGGGTCCGGGCTCCGTGTCAGGGCCTCCCGGACGGTCTTCTCCACGTCCCAGGTAAGGGTGGCCACGACAGTGGACTCAGGGATGATGGTGTCAGGGGGGTCTGACGGCTCGGTCCTGACCTCCTCTTCATGCACCCGGGACAGGGCGTCAGATCGTTGGTTTTTTGTCCCGGGGCGGTAGGTGATCCGGAAGTCAAAACGCCCGAAGAACAGCGACCAGCGGGCTTGCCTGGGGTTCAGACGCTTTGCGGTCCGGATGTACTCCAGGTTCCGATGGTCCGTGAAAACCGTAAATGGTACCGATGCTCCCTCCAACAGGTGTCTCCACTCCTCAAGAGCTTCCTTCACCACAAGAAGTTCTCGATTGCCGACGTCATAGTTCCGTTCAGCTGGGGTCAACCTGCGGGAAAAGTAGGCACATGGATGGAGAACCTTGTCGGACTCCCCGCTCTGGGATAGCACGGCTCCTATCCCTGAGTCAGAGGCGTCCACTTCAACTATGAACTGGCGCTTGGGATCGGGCTGCACCAGAACTGGTGCAGTCAAGAACCGGCATTTCAACTCCCTAAACGCGGCTTCGCACCGATCCGACCAGGTGAAGGGGACTTTTGTGGAGGTCAGGGCTGTCAGGGGGCTAACTACCTGACTGTAGCCCTTGATGAACCTCCGGTAGAAATTTGCAAAACCGAGGAACTGTTGTAGTTTCCTACGGTTCGTTGGTTGGGGCCAATCTCTCACCGCCGCAACCTTGGCCGGATCAGGGGCGACAGAGTTGGAGGAGATTATGAACCCCAGGAAAGACAAAGAAGTGCGGTGGAACTCACACTTCTCGCCCTTCACAAACAGCCGGTTCTCCAACAACCGCTGTAGGACCTGACGTACATGCTTGACATGGGTCTCAGGATCCGGAGAAAAGATGAGTATATCGTCTAGATATACGAAGACAAACCGATGCAGGAAGTCCCGCAAGACGTCATTAACCAACGCTTGGAACATCGCGGGCGCATTGGTGAGGCCGAACGGCATGACCAGGTACTCAAAGTGACCTAACGGGGTGTTAAATGCCGTCTTCCACTCGTCTCCCTCCCGGATCCAAACCAGGTGATAAGCATTCCTAAGATCCAATTTCGTGAAAATTTGGGCTCCATGCAGGGGCGTGAACACTGAATCCAACAGAGGTAACGGGTATCGGTTGCGAACCGTGATCTCGTTCAGCCCTCTATAATCAATGCATGGACGGAGTCCACCGTCCTTCTTACCCACAAAAAAGAAACCAGCACCCATCGGGGAGGTGGAGTTCCGGATCAACCCGGCAGCTAACGAGTCCCGGATGTAGGTCTCCATTGATTCGCGTTCCGGTCGTGAGAGGTTGTACAGCCTGCTGGACGGGTACTCAGCGCCCGGTATCAAATCAATGGCACAATCATACGGACGGTGCGGGGGCAGCGTGAGTGCCAGATCCTTGCTGAAGACGTCAGCAAGGTCGTGGTACTCCGCTGGCACCGCCGCCAGATTGGGGGGGACTAAAACGTCCTCCTTAGCTGTCACACCGGGTGGAACCGAGGATCCTAAACACTCCCGGTGGCAGGTTTCGCTCCACTGAACCACAACCCCAGACGGCCAATCAATCCGGGGATTGTGTTTTAACACCCATGGAAAACCCAAAATCACTCGGGAGGTAGAAGGTGTTACATAAAACACAATCTCTTCCCTGTGATTCCCAGACACCACCAATGTCACTGGCTGTGTCTGGTGTGTGATTATTGGAAGAAGGGTGCCATCTAGTGCCCGCACCGACAATGGTGATGGTAAGGCCACTAGAGGGAGCCCAACCTCCTTTGCCCATCTGCTATCCAGCAGATTCCCCTCCGACCCGTGTCCACCAGTGCTGGGGCGTGAAGTGTTAGATCCCCACTCAGGATCGTGACTGGGATACGTGCAGATCGTCGGGGTCTCCCCACGTGGGTGTTGTGACCCACCCTTAGCCCAGTCTCTAAGGACGAGTGCTGCTGTTTTGACCGTTTGGGGCATTCTCTCTGTGTGTGCTCAGTAGAGCTGCAGAGAAAACACTCTCCACGGATCAGCCTCCTTTGTCTCTGATCTGATCGCTTTTTGGCCCTGCTCATTTCCCTAGCAACGTCAGCAGGGGGAGCTGACGTCACGTGGAGAGCCCTGGCAGCGGAGCGTGGGGAAGTCGGCTCCCTTTCGGACCCGGGAGGAAGAGGGACGGCTTGTGCCTGACCACGCCCCTCATCTCGCTCCCGTCGGTGTTCTGTTAATCGGTTGTCTAACCGTATAACCAGGTTGATAATCCCATCTAAATCCCGCGGCTCGTCCTTCGCCACCAGGTGCTCCTTAAGGACCAGAGACAGTCCGTTTACAAAGGCGGCGTGGAGCGCAACAGCATTCCAGCCGGCTCGCGCTGCCACGATGTGGAAGTCGACTGCATACTTCGCTGCGCTCCGACAGCAGCACACTTGAAGCGGTCTCGCCTCTATGAGGGTGGTCGAACACCTGTCGGAACTCCCTCACAAACTCAGTATAAACCGTTAGGAGCCGTGAATTCTGCTCCCAGAGCGCCGTAGCCCAGGCGCGTGCCTCTCCTTGAAGCAGATTTATAACGTAAGCCACCCGGCTAGCGTCTGACGCGTACATGACGGGACACTGTGAAAAGACGAGCGAGCACTGCATCAAGAAGTCCACGCACGTCTCCACACAGCCACCGTACGGCTCCGGAGGGCTTATGTATGCTTCAGGGGAAGGTGGGGGGGTTCGTTGAATGACCAGCGGAATGTCTGTTTCTGGCACACGGTCAGCAGGAGGAGGTGCTGCAGCAGCGCCCTGAGCACGCGCTTCCACCTGGGCGGTGAGAGCCTCCATCCTACGATTGAGAACACTGCTCTGCTCGGTAACTAAGTCCAACCGAGCGGTAAAGGCAGTTAAGATGTGCTGCAGCTCACCCAACACGCCTCCTGCTGGCACCTGTGCACCTCGCTCTTCCATTGGCTGTTCAAGCGATGGTTGATGCCCCTCGGGATCCATGACACGGGCCGAGAAATCCTGTTGTGAAAGTGTCGTGACACGGACCCACAACAGGGGGCGTTAATGAACGGACAATGGATAAGCCAAAAGTAACAATTTAATGTTGTGAATCGCACAACGACGTACAGACAGTAACAATATGGTGGACTGTCAATCATACACCAGGTGACGTGTGGGCAGGCTCGACGATAGAAGACGCCTGGCGAGAGAAGAGCCGGATCCCCACACAGCTTCCACCACCAACGGAGCTGAAGAACACCGGAGCCGCCAAGCCCTGCGCCCCAGGTGGCCGCTGTCTTCAGCAGTCAGACCCGGTACTGCTGGCAGAAAACAGAGACAGTCCTGATGAGTGTGAGTTCGCACACTCAGTAATCCCACAGTCAGTGTTTAGTTAGGAGGGAGCACCTCCACCTCCAATCACACACTCGTGCAGCTCCTGTTTCACCACTTATCTGGTTTGGGGTGTGAGGTGAAGCTGTCGCTGATCACACCAAACGCCAATCCCACAGATAAGGACACACCAGGAAAACGGCTGCAAAGAAATTCAGATTAATACTCAATGTTTTGAGTCAGCATGTTGTGTGTTGGGGGGGTGTGGCTGGACATTTTGGTGTTCTTTTCTTTTCTTTGCTCTCCAGGTGGTATGAAAACTGATTTGTCTGTGGAGAAGGTGCTGGCAGAAGAGTCCTTCACCCTCATCAACATTATGTGCAGCACCTGTGGATGGTGCTCACATGCAACCTTAAAGACTTTTGTTTTTGTTATTGGAACCGCTTTCTGGTTATTTTAGCGCTGGGTTCCGTCAGACGCAGGTCCGCTCCTCAACCCGCGTCGACACATAACACAGCAGAGAAAATTACCTGAATGGTAGCTGATTTCTCGGCGGGGAAGTGGAGTTGCAGTACGGCCTTTATGGTGGTGGTGATGAGTAGTGGATGAGTGACAGCTGGTATGGATGATGTGTGACAGCTGTCACGCCTGGTCGCTCCGACGCCCTCTCGTGCTTGAAGCCCGCACTTCAAGCAGGGCGCCATCTTGTGGTGGTGGGCAAGCAGTACCTCCTCTTCGGCGGCCCACACAACACAACCACCAGTAGGCACTCTACTGGTGGTTGGCTCTCACTGCGGTATTGTATCACTTCCTGTTCCGGAGCACAGCGGTGTTTTGCTGTATCTGTTAGCTGTTTAATCTGCGTAGTTAGATTGATCTAGATAACTAGATAACGATTTACTTCACAGTGTAATCTTCTCGTGCCTTAACTAAAGCACCCTCTCTGCTGAAGCACCTCTAAATTATTTTCACATTATTCACTTTGTATGTTTTTAAGAATCTGCTAGCTTAGTGCAGCTATTAGCTCTTATAGCTAATAGCTCTTATAGCTGCATGGCGGCTTCTCCTGTGTCTCCCGCACTTTTCTGCGCTGGGTGTGAAATGTTTAGTTATTCCTCAGCCTCCTTTAGCAGTAACAGTACTTGTAATAAGTGTAGCTTGTTCGTAGCTTTGAAATGAAATGAAATGAATGAAATTTATTTCAGCATCAACACAGTACAGACACAACATATCAAAACAAATCAAAACAAAAACCAAAACCAAAATTTGCACTGTGTGTCTGAAAAGGGGTGGGAAGAAGCAAAGCTTATAAGTTACCCACCCCTATACCAAAAATCCAGTCCAACACATTTTACACTTATACTCCAAAAAAAAAAAAAATAGGACTCATAAATACATATCCATTTTTGCTCACACTCCTATATATACATACATTCCCCACAGATACATACCATACATTAACAAATTTATACATCATATTTATACATTAAATTCAATTTCCTTTTCCAATATATCCAGAAATTAATAGGTTTTTATAACGTTTCTTAAAACAAACTAAAGAACTACATAATCTAATTTCAACAGGACATTTATTCCAAATCTTCACCCCCTTAACTGAAACACAAAAACCCTTTATATTAGTGCATACGGGAGGCCTCTTAAATACAGCACATCCTCGTAAACTATATCCAGAATCCCTTATCTTGAACAGGTTCTGGACATAAAGTGGTAAGGCTCGATTATTTGCTTTGTACAAAGTTTGTATTGTGATATAATCCACTAAATCTCTAAATTTCAATAAATTTAAAATCATAAACAAAGAATGCGTTGACTCAAGATAATGTTTGTTACAAATAATTCTAATGGCATGTTTTTGTAAGAGAAATACTTGATTGGTATTTGATTTATAAGTGTTACCCCAAGACTCCACACAATATGTCATATATGATACTACTAAAGAATGATATAAAGTGAGTAATCCTTCCTGTAACAGTGTGTCCTTGACCCTGTACATGATGGCGATAGATTTTGACATTTTCAATTTTATATAATTTATATGCTGTTTCCAGCTGAGTTTATTATCAATTATAACACCAAGGAATTTATTCTCAGTCACTGTCTCTATTTCCATATTGTTAATGGTTACATTTTTACATTTAGGTACAAATTTATTTCCAAATATAATACATTTAGTTTTTCCAAGGTGAAGTGACAATTTATTAGCGTTAAACCAAGCCTTGAATTTATCCAATTCATTTTCCACAGTATCCAAAAGCTGTTCAAGATTATCACCACTACAAAACACAGTTGTGTCATCTGCAAAAAGGACACACCTCAGTACTCTTGACACCCAACTTATATCATTTATATATAGTATAAATAACAGGGGTCCTAACACCGAACCCTGGTGCACCCCACACGTAATTTCCCGAAGTCCAGAATCAATGTTATTATAATGAACATACTGAAACCGACCATGTAAATAACTATTTATCCAATCATATGCTAATCCTCTAATTCCGTATTTCTGTAATTTGGTTAATAATATTTCATGGTTAACAGTATCAAACGCTTTCTGTAAATCAAAAAAAAATACCTACTGTATATTGCTTATTATCTACTGCAGTCGCTATATTTTCGATAAAATCCATCAATGCATGTGATGTAGATCTAGATTTTCTAAATCCATACTGTTCTTCACAAAGTATCTCATGCTTTTGCAAGTAATTATTCAATCTTTTTACAAAAATTTTTTCTAGTATTTTCGAAAATTGTGGTAAAAGTGAAATACGTCTGTAATTGGAAAAAGTGTGTTTGTCCCCGGTTTTAAACGTAGGTATTACTTTTGCTATCTTCATCTGAGAAGGAAATTTACCAGAACTTAATGATATATTACAAATATAGCTGAAAGGTTTCGCTATACAATCAATAATTTTTTTCAGAAAAGCCATATCAAAATTATTAAAATCCTTTGTTTTCTTACTTTTGGAATTATGCACCAGATCAATTATCTCTTCTTCATTGGTTACACCAACAAACATTGACACAGATTTATTAAATGTTATCTTATTTTCAAAAAAATTTGTGCTCGTTGAGTCGATAGTACTAGCTAGTTTTTTCCCCACATTGACAAAAAAATCGGTAAAATGGTCAGCAATAGACTCATTGTCTTCAATCACAGTATTATTCAAGAGAAAAAAAGAAGGATAATCTCTAACATTTTTACTCTTTTTTATTATTTCATTTAAAATGTTCCATGTATTTTTTATATTATTCTTGTTTTTAACGAGTAGCTCGCTATAGTATTTTTTCTTACTAAATCTCATAATATAAATTAGTTTATTCTTATAAATTTTATATTTACTTTCAGCTTCCTTTGTTCTTAATTTTATAAATTGTTTATACAATAAATTCTTCTTTTTACATGCTCTCTGAAGTCCCTTAGTTATCCATGGTTTATTGCCGTATCGATTAGTGTATATTTTGTCAACAAGAGGACAATGTTTATCATATAACTTAGAAATAGAGGAAATGAAACCATCATAGGATACATCAACATCATCAACATAAACTTCATTCCAATTCTGACGTAGTAAATCCTCCCTTAAATTGTCAATGGCTATTGGTGTTACTTTTCTACTCAACCTATTAAAATCCTTTCGAAACACTCGACCATGTAATGCAAAAACAGTGAATACTGGCAGGTGATCCGTAATATCACTTACCAGTAGTCCCGCACTGAGCTTACCGGATATAACATTTGTTAGAATATTATCAATAAGGGTTGTTGAGTTCGAAGTTATTCTGCTTGGATGAATAATAGTCGGGAATAACCCCATACAATATATGGAATTTATAAATGAAGTAGTTTGTGGATGATTGTGAGGATTTAGAAAATCAATATTAAAATCACCACAAATAAATAAATGTGCATTCTTATTAATTTTGTTGTACATTCCCATAATTATTTGTTCAAAGGTATCTTTGGAGGCCAGGCTGGGCGAATTGGAGACTCGGCTCCACACCTTGGAAAATCCTACAGCTAGCCAGGCCCCCGTAGTTGGTGCGGACCAAGGTAGCTTAGCTGCCGTTAGCTGTCCCCCAGCAGATCCCGAGCAGCCGGGAAAGCAGGCCGGCTGGGTAACTGTGAGGAAGAAGCGTAGTTCTAAACAGAAGCCCCCTGTACACCACCAACCCGTTCACATTTCTAACCGTTTTTCCCCACTCGGCGACACACCCGCCGAGGAACAAACTCTGGTTATTGGCGACTCTGTTTTGAGAAATGTGAAGTTAGCGACACCAGCAACCATAGTCAAATGTCTTCCGGGGGCCAGAGCAGGCGACATTGAAGGAAATTTGAAACTGCTGGCTCAGGCTAAGCGTAAATTTGTTAAGACTGTAATTCACATCGGCAGTAATGACACCCGGTTACGTCAATTGGAGGTCACTAAAATTAATATTGAATCGGTGTGTAACTTTGCAAAAACAATGTCAGACTCTGTAGTTTTCTCTGGGCCCCTCCCCAATCGGACCGGAAGTGATATGTTTAGCCGCATGTTCTCTTTGAATTGCTGGCTGTCTGAGTGGTGTCCAAAAAATGAGGTGGGCTTCATAGATAATTGGCAAAGCTTCTGGGGAAAACCTGGTCTTGTTAGGAGAGACGGCATCCATCCCACTTTGGATGGAGCAGCTCTCATCTCTAGAAATCTGGCCAGTTTTATTAAACCCTCCAAATCGTGACTACCCAGGGTTGGGACCAGGAAGCACAGTTGTAGTCTTACACACCTCTCTGCAGCTTCTCTCCCCCTGCCATCCCCTAATACCCCATCCCCGTAGAGACGGTGCCTGCTCCCAGACCACCAATAACCAGTAAAAATCTATTTAAGCATAAAAATTCAAAAAGAAAAAATAATATAGCACCTTCAACTGCACCACAGACTAAAACAGTTAAATGTGGTTTATTAAATATTAGGTCTCTCTCTTCTAAGTCCCTGTTAGTAAATGATATAATAATTGATCAACATATTGATTTATTCTGCCTTACAGAAGCCTGGTTACAGCAGGATGAATATGTTAGATTAAATGAGTCATCACCCCCGAGTCACACTAACTGTCAGAATGCTCGAAGCACGGGTCTCAATCAAGCAATCTTCCATTCCAGCTTATTAATTAATCAAAGACAGCTTTAATTCATTTGAAAGCTTGACTCTTAGTCTTGTCCATCCAAATTGGAAGTCTCAAAACCAGTTTTATTTGTTATTATCTATCGTCCACCTGGTCGTTACTGTGAGTTTCTTTGTGATTTTTCAGACCTTTTGTCTGACTTAGTGCTTAGCTCAGATAAGATAATTATAGTGGGTGATTTTAACATCCACATAGATGCTGAGAATGACAGCCTCAACACTGCATTTAATCTATTATTAGACTCAGTTGGCTTCGCTCAAAATGTAAATGAGCCCACCCACCACCTTAGCCACACTTTAGATCTTGTTCTGACATATGGCATAGAAATTGAAGACTTAGTATTCCCTGAAAACCCCTTTTTGTCTGATCATTTCTTAATAACATTTACATTTACTTTAATGGACTACCCTGCAGTGGGGAATAAGTCTTTCTGAAAGCGCTGTAACTTGGTTTAAGGATATGATTCCTTCTTTGTTATGTTCTTCAATGCCATATACCAACACAGTGCAGAGTAGCTACCTAAACTCTGTGAGTGAGATAGATTATCTCGTCAATAGTTTTATATCCTTATTGAGGACAACATTGGATGCTGTAGCTCCTCTGAAAAAGAGAGCCTTAAATCACAAGTGCCTGACTCCGTGGTATAACCCACAAACTCGCAGCTTAAAGCAGATAACCCGTAAGCTGGAGAGGAAATGGCGTCTCACTAATTTAGAAGATCTTCATTTAGCCTGGAAAAAGAGTCTGTTGCTCTATAAAAAAGCCCTCCGTAAAGCTAGGACATCTTACTATTCATCACTAATTGAAGAAAATAAGAACAACCCCAGGTTTCTTTTCAGCACTGTAGCCAGGCTGACAAAGAGTCAGAGCTCTATTGAGCCAAGTATTCCTTTAACTTTAACTAGTAATGACTTCATGACTTTCTTTGCAAATAAAATTTTAACTATTAGAGAAAAAATTATTCATAATCATCCCAAAGACATATCTTTATGTTCGGCTGCTTTCAGTAATGCTGGTATTTGGTTAGACTCTTTCTCTCCGATTGTTCTGTCTGAGTTACTTTCATTAGTCACTTCCTCCAAACCATCAACATGTCTATTAGACCCCATTCCTACCAGGGTGCTCAAGGAAGCCCTACCATTATTTAATGCTTCGATCTTAAATATGATCAATCTATCTTTATTAGTTGGCTATGTACCACACGCTTTTAAGGTGGCAGTAATTAAACCATTACTTAAAAAGCCATCACTTGACCCAGCTATCTTAGCTAATTATAGGCCAATCTCTAACCTTCCTTTTCTCTCAAAAATTCTTGAAAGGGTAGTTGTAAAACAGCTAACTGATCATCTGCAGAGGAATGGTCTATTTGAAGAGTTTCAGTCAGGTTTCAGAATTCATCATAGTACAGAAACAGCATTAGTGAAGGTTACAAAAGATCTTCTTATGGCCTCAGACAGTGGACACATCTCTGTGCTCGTCCTGTTAGACCTCAGTGCAGCTTTTGACACTGTTGACCATAAAATTTTATTACAGAGATTAGAGCATGCCATAGGTATTAAAGGCACTGCGCTGCAGTGGTTTGAATCATATTTATCTAATAGATTACAATTTGTTCATGTAAATGGGGAGTCTTCTTCACGGACTAAGGTTAATTATGGAGTTCCACAAGGTTCTGTGCTAGAACCGATTTTATTCACTTTATACATGCTTCCCTTAGGCAGTATCATTAGAAAGCATTGCTTAAGTTTTCATTGTTACGCAGATGATACCCAGCTTTATCTATCCATGAAGCCAGAGGACACACACCAATTAGTTAAACTGCAGGAATGTCTTTCAGACATAAAGACATGGATGACCTCTAATTTCCTGTTTTTAAATTCAGATAAAACTGAAGTTATTGTACTTGGCCCCACAAATCTTAGAAACATGGTGTCTAACCAGATCCTTACTCTGGATGGCATTACCCTGACCTCCAGTAATACTGTGAAAAATCTTGGAGTCATTTTTGATCAGGATATGTCCTTCAATGCGCATATTAAGCAAATATGTAGAACTGCTTTTTTGCATTTGCACAATATCTCTAAAATTAGAAAGGTCTTGTCTCAGAGTAATGCTGAAAAGCTAATTCATGCATTTATTTCTTCTAGGCTGGACTATTGTAATGCATTATTATCAGGTTGTCCTAAAAGTTCCCTGAAAAGCCTTCACTTAATTCAATCAATCAATCAATCAATCAATTTTTTTATATAGCGCCAAATCACAACAAACAGTTGCCCCAAGGCGCTTTATATTGTAAGGCAAGGCCATACAATAATTATGTAAAACCCCAACGGTCAAAACGACCCCCTGTGAGCAAGCACTTGGCTACAGTGGGAAGGAAAAACTCCCTTTTAACAGGAAGAAACCTTCAGCAGAACCAGGCTCAGGGAGGGGCAGTCTTCTGCTGGGACTGGTTGGGGCTGAGGGAGAGAACCAGGAAAAAGACATGCTGTGGAGGGGAGCAGAGATCGATCACTAATGATTAAATGCAGAGTGGTGCTTACAGAGCAAAAAGAGAAAGAAACAGTGCATCATGGGAACCCCCCAGCAGTCTACGTCTATAGCAGCATAACTAAGGGATGGTTCAGGGTCACCTGATCCAGCCCTAACTATAAGCTTTAGCAAAAAGGAAAGTTTTAAGCCTAATCTTAAAAGTAGAGAGGGTGTCTGTCTCCCTGATCTGAATTGGGAGCTGGTTCCACAGGAGAGGAGCCTGAAAGCTGAAGGCTCTGCCTCCCATTCTACTCTTACAAACCCTAGGAACTACAAGTAAGCCTGCAGTCTGAGAGCGAAGCGTTCTATTGGGGTGATATGGTACTACGAGGTCCCTAAGATAAGATGGGACCTGATTATTCAAAACCTTATAAGTAAGAAGAAGAATTTTAAATTCTATTCTAGAATTAACAGGAAGCCAATGAAGAGAGGCCAATATGGGTGAGATATGCTCTCAAAATGCTGCAGCTAGAGTACTGACAGGGACTAGAAGGAGAGAGCATATTTCACCCATATTGGCTTCTCTTCATTGGCTCCCTGTTAATTCCAGAATAGAATTTAAAATTCTTCTTCTTATAAGGTTTTGAATAATAAGGTCCCATCTTATCTTAGGGACCTCATAGTACCATATCACCCCAATAGAGCACTTCGCTCTCAGACTGCAGGCTTACTTGTAGTTCCTAGGGTTTGTAAGAGTAGAATGGGAGGCAGAGCCTTCAGCTTTCAGGCTCCTCTTGTTGTGTGGGCCGCCAGAAGAGGATGTACTGCTGGCCCACCACCAAAGGGCGCCCTGCCTGAAGTGCGGGCTTCAGGCACGAGAGGGCGCTGCCGCCACGGACACAGCCGGGAGTGACAGCTGTCACTCATTAATTCCTGACAGCTGTCACACATTCTTCATCATCGCACTCCATAAAGACCAGACGTCATCTCCACGTCATCGCCGAGATATCATACTTCATTGGAGGTAATATCCTCAGCCATTTGTGTCTTTTGCAATATATCGGTATATTGTGAGTGTTTGCAGGAGTACCGGTTCCTTTTTCTGTGGAGGCTGAGTGAGTGCAGGACGGCACTCTTTTCCCCTGAGGAATCACTGCGGTACTCTGCAACATACTGAGTGAGAGGTGGAGGTGGCATTCCCACCGTTATTGTTACTGGGTGTACACACACCCACACTTGACTGTCTTTGTTCTTCGCCAGCAGTACCAGATCCGACAGTCGGGGACGGTGATCACCTGGGAATTCGGGACTTGGCGGCTCCAGTATTCACCAGGTTCTGTGGGGGCGGAAATCGTGTGGTTCCGGCTCTTCTCAGGACAGACGTCTTCTATCCTCGAGCCTGCCCACACGTCACCTTTGTAATTTGACTGTAATTATATTCTGAGATTGTCTGTATGTTCGTTGTGCACGTTTCACAACATTAAATTGTTACCTTTTGGCTCATCTATTGACCGTTCATTTGCGCCCCCTGTTGTGGGTCCGTGTCACTACACTTTCACAACACCTCTCTTGTGGAACCAGCTCCCAATTCGGATCAGGGAGACAGACACCCTCTCTAGTTTTAAGATTAAGCTTAAAACTTTCCTTTTTGCTAAAGCTTATAGTTAGGGCTGGATCAGGTGACCCTGAACCATCCCTTAGTTATGCTGCTATAGACTTAGACTGCTGGGGGGTTCCCATGATGCACTGTGTTTCTTTTTATTCACCTCTTTTTGCTCTGTATGCACCACCCTGCATTTAATCATTAGTGATTGATCTCTGCTCTCTTCCACTGCATGTCTATTTCCTGACTCTCTCCCCTCAGCCCCAACCAGTCCCAGCAGAAGACTGCCCCTCCCTGAGCCTGGTTCTGCTGGAGGTTTCTTCCTGTTAAAAGGGAGTTTTCCTTCCCACTGTCGCCAAGTGCTTGCTCATAGGGAGTAGTTTTGACCGCTGGGGTTTTTCTGTAATTATTGTATGGCTTTTGCCTTACAATATAAAGCGCCTTGGGGCAACTGTTTGTTGTGATTTGGCACTATATAAATAAAATTGATTTGATTTGATTGTTGCTCTGGGGGTTGGTAAGGTTAGACCTTACCTGTGTGAAGCGCCTTGAGGCAACTCTGTTGTGATTTGGCACTATATAAAGGAGGAAGAAGAAAAAAAAATAAAATAAAAAAATAAAATAAAATAAGGAATCAGCACAGATATTATCTAACCACACACACACACACACACACACACACACACACACACACACACACACACATATATATATATATATATATATATATATATAGATAGATAGATAGATAGATAGATATATATGCATGCTCCACATCGAAAGGAGTCAGTTGAGGTGGCTCGGGCATCTTTTCCGGCTGCCCCCTGGACACCTCGCTGGAGAGGTGTTCCGGGCACGTCCCATTGGGAGGAGGCCCCGGGGAAGACCCAGGACACGCTGGAGGGACTACATCTCTCGGCTGGCTTGGGAACGCCTTGGGGTTCCCCCGGAGGAGCTGGGGGAGATGTGTGTGGATCGGGAGGTCTGGGTGGCTTTGCTTGAACTGCTGCCCCCGCGACCCAACTCCGGATAAAGCGGAAGAAAATGGATGGATGGATGGAATTAAAACCACAAACGTGTTCATGGTTTCTTTGTCCTCTGTCCCCTGATGACCCCTTTATTAAAAAAAATAAATAAAAAAAATAATAGTAAAAATGTGTGTTGAAGGTGGTGTTGTCCTCTGACCCCTGATGACCTCTTTATTTATTTTACTTAAAACCAACAAATATCTTGATGGTGGTGTTGAACTCTAACTCCTGATGACATTTTTATTTATTTTAATTACAATGAGATATTTTGGTGGTCGTGTTGGCTTCTGATCTCTGATGACCTCTTGTTTAAAATAAAGGTTTTTGATTGTCATGTTGGCCTCTGACCTGTGATGAGCTCTTGATTTATTTTAAATTTAAAAAGAACATTTGTTGGCCATGTTGCCATTTAACCCCCATGGCCTACTTGCTTTATTTTATATAAAACAAAAACATTTGCTGATCATGGTGTTGGCCTCTGACCTCTGATGACCTCTTGGTGTGGTGCTGACATGATGAATGTGCAAAGGATGGAAATAGGATGAAGTGAAAGCTGTTCCCGGGCAGCTCTGCCACATTTAGCGGCAGCATCAGATTTTAGCTCGCTTCTGTCCACCCTCCTCCATCTGTCTCTGCTCCTTTCTTTTTCTCACTGACATCTTCGAACTATTTCCGCCTCGCTCCTGCCTCGCGTCGTTTGAAGACACAGTGGGAAACCAGACGAGTGCCCCTCCCACCGGCTTGTCCACTGTCCAATCACAGCGAGCATCGGTCCTGCGTGCATCAAATGGCGTGGCAGCTGCCGTGGCGTCGGGTAGCAACAGAATTTACCACTGTTGCGCGTGCCGCTGCTGAAGGGGCTTTACGTGTTTTAAAGCGGTCGGAAGAGCAGCGGAACGTGAGTGCTTTCTGCGTGTTTTTATCTACAATAACATGTAACATGACGCACGTCTTTAGTGTTCTGTGACTGTTTGGGTGAGGGTTCCGGTTATATACCAGAGTGTTACTATAAATGGAGAGGAGCGCTCCGTTCGGAGCAGACCACCGCATTCACTCTGACGATTATTTGACGTTTGGCCGCTGTTTGAAACGTGACTGCGGTGGAGACGTGCGCGGTGTGGAGCTTTTCGTACAGCTGTGGAGGTTCGCATCGCGTGCCTGTATGGTTTTTTGAGCTGCTGCGGCGCTCCGAGCCCCCGCACGTATGGTACAGTCCGTGAGGAGGGGCGGGGACCCGGAGGGAGAGTGCCGCGCACTCCCGTTAACGGACCACTGACAGACGACACAGGTTATGAAAAGATCCGCCGTCAAGGAGTAAATTATTATCAAACGGATGGGATTACGTGTAGAAGAAAAGATGTCCGCAAAGAACGGAGGCTCGATGTCAGCTCAGGACCTGAACGGGACTCTTTAGTGGACTCGGAAAGCAGGCTGGGTTCTGGTTCGAGGCCCCGGCACACTGAATGTGGTTTTTGATCTTTTGTGCTATTGCCCGTCGGAGCTCTGGGTGTCTGGGTCCAGACGTGGTTCTGAAGCTGGATTGGTGCCGAGGCCCCCACAGAGCCTATTTTTAGCAGAGGGATGGGGTAAAGGTTCTAGCCCGCACTGCCAAGCTGGGACCAGCCCGGTTAGAAAAGATGGATGGGCTGAGCCAGACTGATGGAGTCTACCTGAGAGCCGCGACTGCTGATTGACTGGATTAATCCAGGTGGACCTGGTTGTGGATTACTACTGACAGGATGTGTGAAGAACTGCTATTCGAGTAAAGTATCAGGACTTTGGGATTATTGTTATTATTATTATTATTGCCTCTAAAGTTTTTCACCAGCAAAAACCAGCATAGTGAAAAAAAACAAAAATACAATGCACAAACTGCAGTAAATCACCAAATATTTGCCCCAGAGTAACAAAATGTTTATGATAGATTATCTATAGTCTAATTTTACAGCCTTTATATTTTTAAGACAAACTGCCTCTATGCCAGTTGGTTGCCTTAGAAACATCCATTAAAAAATAGCCAGAGAAGACGGTGCCTTATGATTGGTTGGATATAATTTGAAGCTTGGATGTAATTTGTGGAAGACTCAGAACACACCCGCTGACAGTCAGCTGAGCGGGGAGCTCCGCCCACCTGTTACTTTTTTGTTATTGACAGTTTTCCTACTGGATTGATTAATTAAGGAGTGTTTTCATGGTCATCACGTCATCTTCCACGGAGGAGAAAACCAGGATGGTCCAATCAGACACCTGGATCACCTCTGCCCTGCTTCGCAAGAACAAAAGTCAGTATATACACACACACACACACAAACACATGGCTTGTTACTGGTATCAGGCACTAGCTGAGGTGTTGAGGGCACCACCAACTGGAGAAGGCAAAGGGGGTACCCAAGATTCCCTTGTAACAAAATTGTGGCCTGTCAGTACAAAGTTATGTTCCTCAGATTAAAAGCCATAGCCAGTAAATACAAAGGTGTGTTGTCCATATAATGAGCAGTAGTGTGCCATGAAAAAGTGTGGTTTATTACTTAAAAAGCTGTGGCCTGTAGATGAAAATGGGTTTGTAGATATAAAGTAGAAACAGATGTGGTCTGTACATAAAAAGATCTGGTCTATAGACAGCAAATTGTAGTCTGTACATAAAAAGATGCAGCCTATAGATAAAAACGAGGGTGTGTTGATTATAAAGCAGTGGTCTGTTGTTAAAAAATGTGGTCTGCAGACAAAAATGCTGTAGTTTGTACATAAAAATATCTGGTCTGTGGATTAAAAGGCTGTGGTCTGTAGACAGAAAGCTGTAGTCTGTACCTAAAATGATGTGGTCTGTAGATAAATAGCTATCATTATGTGGTCTTGCACATGAAAAGATGTGGTCTGAACATAAAAAATATTGTGGTCTACAGAGGAAAAACTGGTCTGTACATAAAAATGTGGCCTGCAGACAAAAAGATGTGGTCTGTACAAAAAAAAAGCTGTGGTCTGCACAGAAAAATCTGTGCTCATTAAATACAAAGTGTGGTCTGTACATCAAAAGATGTAGTTTGTAGATAAAAAAAAAGTGTTGCCTGAAGATGAAAAGCTATCTCTGTTGACAAAAAGCTGGAGCCTGTACATGAAAAAGCTGTGGGCTGTGGATAAAAAGATGTGTCTGTACATAAAAAGATGTGGCCTGTTGACAAAAAAAAAAACTGTGGTCTGTACATAAAAAAAGCTATACTCTGTTGGTGTGGTCTGTAGATACAAAGGTGTCATCTGGAGATAAATGGCTGTGGTCTGTCCAATAGCTACGGGATGTTGGTAAAAGTTGCAGATAAAAAGTTGTCATACAGCGGGTGAAATAAGGATTGAACACATCATCATTTTTCACAGTAAATTGATTTCTAAAGGTGTTATTAACATGAAAATTTCACCAGATATCGTTAACAACCCCAGTAATCCACACATACCAATAAATCAAACCATAGATGTCCATACATTTTGTGTAATAATGTGAAATGACACAGGAAAAAGTATTGAACACCTGTGGAGAGAGAGGTGCAAAAAGACATGGAAAGCCAAGACACCAGGTGGAATGTGTTAGTAATTAGAAAGCAGTCCTGGCCCCTTGTTAGTGCAAATTAATATCAGATGGTTCAGTCCAAACTGATGGCTTATACAGAGGTGTCTCATTACCAAGTTGTCATGCAGCTTTTTCCCATCAT
The DNA here is from genome assembly GCF_902500255.1 of Thalassophryne amazonica. Classification (NCBI taxonomy): domain Eukaryota; kingdom Metazoa; phylum Chordata; class Actinopteri; order Batrachoidiformes; family Batrachoididae; genus Thalassophryne; species Thalassophryne amazonica. The sequence continues at coordinate 18,899,871 of NC_047109.1, forward strand.
GCGTGATGAGAAAAAGCAAAGAACTCTCTCAAGATCTTTGCAACCTTATTTTTGCAAAACATTGACGGCACTGGTCACAGAAGGATTTCTAAACTTCTGAATGTTCCAGTGAGTACTGTTGGGGACATAATCTGAAAGTGGAAAGAACCAGGTGCTCCTCACAAGATTTATGACAGAGGAGTGACAATAATATCAGAAGAGTTGTCCAAGAACCAAGGACCACTTCTGAAAGACCTGGAATTCTACCTAGCAGGTAGAATTGTTTCAAAGAAAACAATAAGTGGTGCACTCAACAACCATGGCCTATATGCATACTCACTACACAAGACTCTGTTGCTGAATAAAAAGCATATTGAAGTGCATTTAAAGCTTGCTGCACAACATTTAGACAAGCCTGTGAAATACTGGGAGAATATAGTCTGTTCACATGAGACCAAAACTGAAATCTTTAGATGCCATAAAACACACCATGTTTGGAGGTCAAATGGCACTACACATCTAAAAATGGCATACCAACAGTGAAGATGGGAGGTGGGAACATCATGATGTGGGGCTGTTTTTCAGCATCCAGCACCGGCAAACTGGCATATTGTATTGTGATTCCTTAGCCTAAAATTGAGGCTAATCAGGAGCTCCACACACTGAATGACAGTAAACACCTCAGCCTGAAAAACGGTGTATCTGTCCAGTGCAAAGCTCTTTTTCTGTGTCAGGCTGTCGTGTAACACTCCAGGTCCAGCTTTCCCCCTGAGCAATGATCTGTCTGTAAAACAAGTGATTACAGGTGAGGTTGTGTTCAGAGCCGGGTGTGACGAACAATGACTCTCCCCCTGTTATCACTGTACTGAATTTATTCACAAAATAACATCTTTTTCCTGCGCTATCAAATGGAAAAGTAATAAGCATAAGATCCGCTGATATTCTTTCCCTGATAAGGGTATGACTGGCATCTGCTAGTCGTCGCCACTTGTCCAACTGGTGCAGCCTTACTGACGTAGCGACTTCGTCTCCAACAATGTAGAGGTCCAGAGGGGCTAAGTTTGGAAGTACTTCTCAAGCTGCTGTCGGTGTTGTCCTGAGGGCACTTGTGATGCAAAGGCATGTCACTCTTTGAACATGAGTCAGCATAACCCTCGCAGCCCTGTGCTCCACTCTAGTCCACCAAACTATTGCAGCATAACTTACCATGGGTCTTACCACCGAAGAGTAGATCCATCTCATCACACTGGAACTAAAGGGCCTTTCATACCGGACACTTTGGAAGTGTAAGAGGCATCACTAATCGGTCCACAAAGCATTATTTTCAGTGAGACGTGTTGCTTTTTATAGGCGTCAGAAGCGTCGGGTCAGAAGCCAAGCTAAACCGACGCTTCTGCCAAGAGCGCGCATTGCCACTTGTTGACAGGCTGATGCGGTCAAAGTTCAATCCAGTCCAACTTCACCACTCTGAACTGTGACGTAGCTTTGCGCTGTCCAATAGGAACAATGTGTCGGGCCAAAACACGGAAGACTAGTGGCAAAAACCACTGATCTCTTGCAAATGTTTTTTTTTAACCTCAAAATTTCTGATTACTGTAAAAAAAAAAAAAGTTTAGAACACTTGTAATTAAAATGGCAAATAAATAAATAAAAGGTTCTTTAGAAACTTTTCTTCATCTGTAAATTAAAACCACCTGCTATTTCAGATTACATAATTTCTTGTTTAACATAAGGAACCTTGGACATTTATTTTTAGACAAATAAAAGAGCAGGGAAATTTGTACATTTTTTAAAAGTCTGGTAGATTATTCATATCTCATTTCAACCAGAAAGAGATACTGTAAATAAATACAAATGTTTATTATAAATGCAACAGGAGATAATTTAACAGTGATTGTAAAGTAGGATTTCTGTGACATAAACCTCATGATGAAATTTTTTTTAATTGAGTCATTTCAATTTCATTGTCACAAAATATGTGATTGCCTTTAATGCTGTGATCAGGACAGAGTAATTTCTAAAATATGAATTTGACTAGTGATTGTGAATGTTTTAAAACTGAGCACAATAAGGGGAGAGCTTCTACCTATGCAAATGTCTTTTGACTTAACTTTGATTTTGTGGACATTTTTAATGATCCATTAATTTATTGTTAAAATATAAAATGAAACAGCTTTTAAAAAAATAATAAAATAGTTGCTGAGGGTGGTAGTGGGGATAAGCTCCCGCTATCCATAAAAAGCTCTCACGGCGGGCGTTTCATAGCCAAGACAATCAAGTCCAGCTCCTGGCCGCCTTGTGGCAGAACTGTTCTTACTGACAGGAGAAGGGACGAAAGGCAGGTCACTGGCGCCTTAAAACCAGTTGCTTTGGGCAGACGGGGCTCCTAAACCTTGGCCAGTAGCCCATCTAGGTGAAGGAAAACACTGATTTCAAACCTTCACTGCCTTGCAGCTATTCCCATTTTTGGGAAAGGCTTCGGGAATAAATCCTAAGGAAAAATCAGGAGCTGGAGTCCCTACAGGCAGGTCGGCATCACAGCTTTGTTTTGGCAACTCCTGTGATGACATCGGTGCCAAGCTGTATCGGCTCTCTGCCCTTCCCTTGGACCACACCGGTGGAGTGGAGAGGGGGAACCTGCTGCATGTGCAACAGCTGGCTCTCCAAATACCTTGCCCAGGCTTGCGCCCTGGAGAGGCCACTCCAGAGTCGCCTCACAACGACGATTACAACACGGGAAACAGCAGTGTACCGGTTATAAGTCTAACTCGATTGGCGTAGAGTAGGGTGCCAGGGGTTGTTTCCAGTGGTGGGAGAGATCATCGTGTCTCACTGGACAGTTACCGCCCGCCTTAAGCTGGGCAGCCCCCAGCCAGTAAGGTACTGTCCCACTACAGTCTGCCTGCTCCACTGGGTGCGTGGGGCTTTAGGGCTCTGACCCACTTGACCAGCAGACTGTAAACTCTGCACCAGAAAAACACAGAAGCATCAAGAAAAAGAAACCAGCACTCAGAGAGGGCTGCTGGAATGTTAGAACTATGACCCCCGGACTGTCGGCCGACCTCCAAGAGGTCGATGATGCACAGAAGACGGCAGTGATCAACAAGGAACTGCTGAGGCTCAGTGTTGACATCGGCACACTGCTGGAGACTCGCCTGGGAGAATCCGGCACACTGCATGAGAAGGATTACACCTTCATTTGGAGGGGGAAAGCCGCAGACGAAACCAGAGAGCACGGAGTTGGCTTTGTCATCAGAAACTCTCTGCTGCAGATGATAGTCTGGTGAGGACGGAACAGAGCGAATCTATACCCTCCGGTCTCCATACAACCGACGGACCCGTCACCCTCGTCAGTGTGTATGCTGCCACCCACTACTCTCCACAGGATGTGAAGGATGACTTTTATGACCAGCTGCAGACTGTCATTTGTGGGACCCCCAGCCAGGAACCTCTGGTGCTACTTGGTGATTTCAACGCCAGAGTGGGTGCTGACCATGACTCCTGGTCCTCCTGTCTTGGTCCGCATGGTGTTGGCAGCATGAACGAGAATGGGCAACGGCTGCTACAGCTGTGCATTTTCAATGAACTGTGCATCACTAACTCCTTCTTTCAGACCGAGGCACAACACAGGGTGTCATGGTGCCACCCCTGCTCCAAACACTGGCACCAGCTGGACCTGATCATCACACAGCGATGCCACCTGCAGAATGTGTTGCTCACTCGCTCCTACCACAGCACTGACTGCGACACCGACCACTCCCTTGTCTGCTCTAAAATCGGACTGCAGCCAAGAAAGTTGCACCAGTCCAAGCCCCCAGGAAAGCCACGCATCCACACCAACTGCACGCGGTCCCGAGAGGTGTATGAGTTGTTCTGCCAGTCCCTCACAGGATGCCCTTCGCTCTGACCTACCAGACAAACGCACAGCTGAGGTGGAGCTGCCTTCATGACACTGCCTTTTCCTTCTTTGGGTTGAAAACTAGGAAGTCCCCAGACTGGTTTGAAGACAACTCCAATGAGCTAACTGCTCTCACTGAGAAGAGGCGTGTGGCAGCCCTGGATAACAAGCAGAACCCCTCCCAGACAGCACTGCAGACTCTCAGAGCAGCCAGAAGTGAGGTACAGCGGACAGCCAGGCGCTGCGCCAATGACTTCTGGTTACAGCTGTGCGAGAACATTCAGCTTGCAGCTGATACTGGCAACATTGCTGGTGTCTATGATGGCATCAAGAAAACCATAGGCCCAACCAAAAACAAAACAGTACCACTCAAGACCATAACTGGCGAGACCATCACAGATAGCAGAAAGCAGATGGGTGGAGTATTACTCAGAGCTCTATAGTAAGGAAACCACCATCACCAGTGGCACCCTTGAGGACATAGAGCCTCCCCGTCATGGAGGAGCTGGATGCTGTACCTACTGTGGAGGAGCTGAGTAAGGCTATTGACAGGCTACCCACCGGAAAAGCACCAGGCATGGACGGAATCCCACCTGAAATCATCAAGTGTGGCAAAGACACTCTGCTTGACCAGCTATATGAACGCCTCTGTCAGTGTTGGGATTAAGGCGAGGTACCTCAGGACATGAGAGAGTGCAACATCATCACTCTTTACAAGAACAAGGGGGATAGGAGTGATTGCAACAATTACTGAGGTATCTCCCTCCTCAGCATCGTTGGCAAGGTCTTTGCTCAAGTCCTTTTGAACCTTGTACAGCAGCTGGCTGACAGAGTGTACCCAGAGTCACAGTGTGGCTTCAGATCCCAACATTCCACGATTGACATGATCTTCTCACTGAGACAGCTGCAGGAGAAGTACCGAGAGCAGAGGCAGCCCCTTTACGTCGCCTTTATTGATCTAACTAAGGCGTATGATGTCGTGAGCCACGACGGACTCTTCAAGGTTCTTGCTAAGATTGGATGCCCTCCCAAGCTCCTTAACTTGATCCAGTCTTTCCACACGGGTATGAAAGGCATTGTCCAGTTTGACAGCTGGTCGTCGGAGGCCTTTCGTATCAACAGCTGCATCAAACAGGGGTGTGTCCTTGCTTCAGCATTATTCGGCATCTACTTTGCAGTGATGCTGAAGCAGGCCTTTGGTTTGTTGAACGAGGGAATCTATCTCCGTACCAGGTCAGATGGCAAGCTGTTCAACCTGTCCCGACTGAAAGCAAAGACCAAAGTCTGCGAGGTTCTCATCAGAGATATGCTTTTTGCTGATGACGCTGCCCTAGTAGCACACTCTAACGAGCAGTTGCAGCACCTCACGGACAGCTTCTCAAGTGCCAAATTTGGGATTTGGTCTGACAATCAGCTTGAAAAAGTCCAATGTGATGGCTCAAGGTGTTGATGCTGCCCCACAAATCAGCATCAGTGACTGAGTTGCAGGTGGTCCGGGAGTTCACCTACCTTGGTTCCACTGTGATTGACAACCTCTCCATGGACCCTGAGATTGGCAGATGGATCAGGTGAGCATCGATCACCTTTGCCAGACTATCAAAGCCTGCATGGGAAAACCACAAGCTGACAGCGTACACCAAGGCTGCCATCTACAGGGCTGTGTCCTCAGTACCTTGCTGTATGGCAGTGAGTCTTGGACCCTGTACTCCAGGCAAGAGCGGAGGTTCAACACCTTCCACATGCGCTGCCTACGGCGCATCCTGGACATCAAGTGGTCAGACAAGGTGACCAACAATGAGGTGTTCGCCCGCGCTGGACTCTCCAGTCTTTACACACTGCTTCAGCAGTGACGTCTCCGCTGGCTCGGACATGTTTCCCATATACCCGATGGGAGGATCCCAAAAGATCTGCTCTATGGCGAGCTTGCCTTTGGCAGTCATGTGCAGGGACACCCCCATCTGCATTTCAAGGACGCATGCAAACGGGACAAGAAGGTGCTCGAGTTGGACCCCAAAAACTGGGAGCAGGCTGTGGCAGATGGAGGCAAGTGGAGGAAGGAGGTGCACCAGGGTCTCCAGACCGGTGAAACTAAACTCCAGCAGGCAGCCAACAAAAAGCGTGCTTGTCACAAGCTCCACCAGGCTACATGCCCAGGTGATACGACAACCTTCAAGTGCAGCCACTGTGGCAGAGACTGCCACTCCCGAATTGGTCTCTATAGCCATACCAGGAGCTGCTTCAGCTCCAATTGACACCTTGTACGGACCCTCACCAGGCGCATTTTCGTGGTCTTCTGAGACTGAAGGATGCCAGAGAGATAAAAATAGGAAAACCACAGAAAAAATGCCCGAAAAAAGAAGTTATTTAAAGTTGAGCTTTTGTGGTCTCTAAAAAAAACTGTAGCTTTATTTGGTAAAGATAAAAAAAGACTGACCCATTTACAAATTAAAGCATTCACTCAGATCCACTGTGCTAAAAAGCTAAGCTAACGTTAACCGATCATTAAACCTTCACACCAGTGCAGTAAACATCACATTTTATTTTTATATTATTCTCACGTTGATAAAGCTGCAGAACTAAGCTCCGTTGGTCAAACTGGGAGTTCACATGTATCCAAAAAGTGGAAAATTTCAGACTGAGTGGGTCTGCTCCATCACCCCAGCTGCCTGCCTCGCTCTGCCCAGGGATGATACCTGAACCCCGGCTTCTCCATGCGGGATCGATATCCTACCAAGTCGTCAGTCCTCCCTCGGTCGGCATCACTCCAAAAAGTAGCTGAAAAAAGCTTCTCCCAGCAGGGTGATGGGAGAATCATTCTACTGCTGTTTTTAAAGCTTTTTTTTGTGGTTCAGTCGACGCAAATTCGATCGCTCAACTTTTTTTCGGGTTGTGGAAACAGCCAGAGTGTGAAGTAGCAATCTCCGCCCCCTCCCCCTTGCTGCTTCCGTAGCGAAGCGTCTGACGTCACGCATTGAGGCGTTAAAGCATTGGTAGGCGTTGTCTGACGCTTATAAATCGCCCGGTGTGAAAGGCCCTTTACTGCTGTTATTTCCCCCGGCTCTTTTATGCAAGATTCTGCCCCTTACCAAAAACCAAATGACTATATTTCTCATTTTGAGTTTATTAAAGGTCACGTTAGAAACCAGGCCTGGGTCCCTCACAGACAGTGTCCATCTTGTGAAGGCACACGAAGTAACTTGTACAACACTTTTATACAATGTGGGTGTTAACAGTGGGTGTGGTTTAGTCTAACATTTCTAATGTTACTGGCTCTCACTAACGGGGAGCTTTCCCTGTGTCTAAAACGTGGACATATGATGAAGTAAAACTTAACTTATATTTCTCAGAACTTCCAAAGAAATAGCACAAATACTTGATAACTAACATAAAATAAAAAATTAGCACAGATATTATCTAACACTCCCTAGCTTCGTCAAACAATACGACAGTACTGTTGTAAACAGAATTGCCTTATGACATTTCTCAGTTATATGTCTCTTCCAGTTAAGTTTATCTAAACAGACACCAAGGAATTTAACCAACTCAAATAGTCTTAGCTCATTACCCCCTAATTTTGGTAGAACTACACAGAATTTGGTTCTCTTATTTATGAAGAGGACCTTAACTGTTTTGTGTGGCTTCACAGACAAACAGTAGGACATACACTGCTTCTCTACTATCCTGAGAACATTCTGCATGAATTCTGAAACAGTCCTCAAACAGAATCCCTCAATAAAGATAGCTAAATTGTTTGCATACCCTTGGGTGTACAGTCTGAGAATATTTAACTCAATGAAAAGGCTCTCCGCAACAAGTAACCAATAAAGATGAGAGATAACCCCTCCTTGAGGATCCGCACTTCACTGTCATCATCACTGTACTGTCACCAAATGAAGTCATTGCCCTTCTACTAGGGATGCACCAATGGCGATACCACTATCGGGTGTCGGCCTGATCCCGTATGTATTTACTTGTACTTGTAATCATAAAACTGCTCCGATACTACACACCCTCTTTACAGCAGCATGATGTCAACCTCTCAATGCAGCTCATGGTGGGCAGGCAGAGGTCGCGATTCAACAGAACTGCCCATTTTGCCCACGAACTGTTTGATGCTGCGAGCTTTTCATCTGTTTTCTGCAGCGCAACTCAGAGTTGAGAGCAGTTGTCGTCTCTGAAAGCGCGGTGACGGGAGTACACCTGCATTGAGCTTTACAAAGACATTTTTGCGCTTTTTTTTTCTTTAAAACTCTGTGCTGCTCCATGTGGGATCTCGCTAAAAATAGCTGATCTACATGCCTTAACAAATGCTAACACTTGTTTTTTCCACCCAGATATGGATAAATTCTCTTTCTGAGGATGACATGAAGTAAAAAAAAATGCTGAAAAACTTTAAAAAAATTCCCTACCTCTCAATCTGGTTGTGCTCTTTCCATAAGTACGTTGTCAATTCTTCCTGCTCGGACGGCCATCCAGGGGCGAATCCAGACGGAAGGGGGGAGGCTTCCCACTCCACACCCTGAGATTAAAGGTCCACTTTTGAAGACAATTTTTCATACTAATAGTACTGTAATAATAATAATAATTTTAACAATTAAAATGTTGAGAGCGAGTTTAAATGTTAGAAAGAATTTAAATGTTAGAAAGAATTTAATAGTTACATTTATAAACAATGTAGATTATAAATTGGAAGTTTTACTGTTACAGTGCTGTCAGCATTTAAATATGAGGTCAAGAAAGATGCCTTTATTTTATTTTTTATAAAACAAGTATTTATGTTTATTGAAGTCAAGAAAGGGTAAATGGACTGCATTTATATAGTGCTTTTCCATCTGCATCAGATGCTCAAAGCGCTTTACACATCAGTGCCTCACATTCACCCCAATGTAAGGCTTCTGCCATGCAAGACGCCCACTACACACCGGGAGCGACTAGGGGATTAAGGACCTTGCCCAAGGGCCCTTAGTGATTTTCCAGTTAGGCTGGGATTTGAACCGAGGATCCTGTGGTCTCAAGCCCAGCGCTTAACCACTAGACCATCACCTCCCCTATGTAATTATAAAGTGAGTATTGGCAAAACTGGTTATCATTTTCATGTTGAGGTGGGGTGTTGGCAGCTGCTGAAAGTAACTAATAACGTAACTAGTAATGTAACTTAGTTACTTTTGAAATAGAGTAATCAGTAAAGTAACTAAGTTAGTTTTTCAAGGAGTAATCAGTAATTGGATTACTTTTTCAAAGTAACTGTGGCAGCGCTGGTGCTCACAGACATAAGTAAAGTTATTGATGGACATTTATAGTTCTGTTGCTGGTGTTGTATATTTTGTAGTGCTGAAGTCCACAGGTTACATTTAAGTGAGGCATCTGGCAGTGTCATGTTTGTTAAGAAACACACAGTTAATGATAAATGACAATTTGTCATAGTCAAAAAGTGAAGTTACATGATTTAAGTGAAATATTTATAAATAAAAACAAAGCGAATGATATTGGTAGCAGTTACAGTCAAAAAGTAAGGAACAACTGATGAATGAAACATGTTTTCAAACTCATCATAAAACTGTAATGGTATCATTAAGTATTTGTATCGGTACTCGGCATCGACGAGTATGTACTTGTACTCGGTCTGGAAAAAAGTGGTATCGGTGCATCCCTACCCTCTACATTGAAGCATGGCAACAATCCATCTGGTTACAGTGGTGTTGACATGTTTGGACTGCAGAGCTACTTTGATAGAATCAACTGATACATTATCAGATGCTCCCTGAATGAGAAAACAACCTAATCTGTACTGTCGACAGGATAGGGTTCTCTCAATTCTCATAACTAGGTCATGCAGGGCAGTTTCTGTGGAGAGCCCTGCTTGATATGCATGTTGCCTTACATTGAGTGGTGACCTTTTAAGGACACCATCTCTATCATATCTAGCAATTCGTCTTGCCAAAACTTTCAGTAGGAATGGTGTGAGACTGATAGGTCTAAATGCTTTAGTTTATTTGTAAAGCTGCGTTCACACCGGGGCGACGCGAGCGACTGCAGCCACAGGTTGCCATGTAATCCCTATGTAAGGACGCGTTTTGGCGCCAAACCGCGCAGCGCGACGCGATGGACGCGAGTGAAGTGATGCGAGTGAAGCGATTTTGAGCGTTTTACGCGTTTGTGGCGCGATATTGCGTCACATCGCGTTGCCCACCTCCCCAAGTTCAAAAATCTGAACTTTTTCGTCTCGTCGCGCCGCGATGACCAATCAGGGACTGAATATGTAGTGACGTGGAGATGTCTGGAGTTTAACTGAAGATGTGAACATGTCCTGTATCTGGTAGCAGCCTGTGAGCAGGACTTATGTCTCTTTTGTCCTTTATTTCACAATCATGACAGTTTTTGGAGCGAACAGCAGCACCACAGCAGCGGGGAGCGGAGTTTCTTTTTATTTTTATTTTACGAATCGTCCTGGAGATTATTTTACTTATTAACTACACAGCTGTATAATAAAGCAAATGGTGACTGGTTTCTAAACACAATTATGATAGAGTTTTTGGAGCGAGCAGCAACCCTACTTGCAGCAGCAGGAGCGGAGCTTTTTCCTTTTTTTTTTTTTTTTTTTTTTTTACGTGCACGAGCGACTCGTCTGTAGAGAATATTTTATTAATTAACTACACAGATGTATAATAAAACAAATGGTGACTGGTTTCTAAACACAATTATGACAGAGTTTTTCGAGGGAAGAGCCAGCTGCAGCAAGCAGCGGAGTTTCTTTTTTTTTTTTTTTTTTAATTGTTTACATGTGCGCGCGCGAACGGGACAGTTGATCCTCAATCTGGGTCCCGCAGAGGTGGAAGGACCGCTGAAAGCGGCCGTCACCCAGACACAGCTCCTGCAGCAAATAATGATACTCTCTGTATTGGGAGATTTCCACAGCAACTCGCTCCATGTGATCAAGGTCCGTCATGTTAGCTTGACTGACAACCGGAGCCGGCGAGCGGAATGGAAGCTCCTCCTATTTGATGACGTACCGGGTCGAATTTTCGCAGCGAAAGTCCACCCAAGCAGAGCGACACACCGGGCGAAGGAGGCGCGTCCGTCGCCTGGTGACCCACGCGAATTTGTAGCATCTGATCGCGCCCGGTGTGAACGCGGCTTAAGAAAGTTTGCCTGGCTTGGGCAGAACAATCACCCTGGCTAGTTTCCACGATTTTGGAACACAGCCCTTCGCCAGACATGACTGATATATCTTAGTTGTAGTATTGATTATCACATTCAAGCCCTTCTGTAGAAGGGCAGGGAAAATCCTGTCAATGCCACTAATTTTGTATGGGCCAAACAAATTAATTGCCCATTTCACTCTAGTTTCATAAACTATCTTACCCGCTATAGCCCAGTCTTCCACAGTGGGGGACACAAGGAGGCTCATCCACTGGATGCTCCTCAGTAGTCCCAGGGAAGTGTACTTGGAGCAGATTATTTTGGACATTCATCTGGGTGTTCGGAATGCCTTGTAGTGGACAAACGAACTGCAGGTGATTGACTGGATCCTTCGCTAAGATTCTGTACAGTTTGGAGGAGGCACTTAGTCCCTCCAACTCTCCACAGAAGGTTATCCAGGAAAGTCTTTTGGCTTTCATAATGGCTGATTTGTGTGATTTCTAGTCTTAACATATTTCTCTAAATATGTTGGCCCTGACTTCTTGCCAGAGTCTTGTTAGCTCTGGTGTCCACCATAATGGCTTCTTACCAGGCTTCCAGGTCTTCTCCGGACAAGCCCTCAACACAGTCTTTTGTAAACTTTAAACTTCAGTTGCTACAACCCCTGGCAAAAATTATGGAATCACCAGCCTCGGAGGATGTTCATTCTGTTGTTTAATTTTGTAGAAAAAAAGCAGATCACAGACATGACACAAAACTAAAGTCATTTCAAATGGCAACTTTCTGGCTTTAAGAAACGCTATAAGAAATCAAGAAAAAAAGATTGTGGCAGTCAGTAACGGTTACTTTTTCAGACCAAGCAGAGGAAAAAAATATGGACTCACTCAATTCTGAGGAATAAATTATGGAATCACCCTGTAAATTTCCATCCCCAAAACTAACACCTGCATCAAATCACATCTGCTCGTTGACATTGACCCTATGTCATGAAATTGACCCTATGTGTCTTTTTGCAAGGAATGTTTTCACAGTTTTTGCTCTATGGCAAGATGCATTCTTCTTGAAAAATTATTTCATCATCCTCAAACATCAGAAAAGTGTCCAAAATATCAACGTAAACTTGTGCATTTATTGATGATGTAATGACAGCCATCTCCCCAGTGCCTTTACCTGACATGCAGCCCCATATCATCAATGACTGTGGAAATTTACATGTTCTCTTCAGGCAGTCATCTTTATAAATCTCATTGGAACGGCACCAAACAAAAGTTCCAGCATCATCACCTTGCCCAATGCAGATTCGAGATTCATCACTGAATATGACTTTCATCCAGTCATCCACAGTCCACGACTGCTTTTCTTTAGCCCATTGTAACCTTGTTTTTTTCTGTTTAGGTGTTAATGATGGCTTTCATTTAGCTTTTCTGTATGTAAATCCCATTTCCTTTAGGCGGTTTCTTACAGTTCGGTCACAGACGTTGACTCCAGTTTCCTCCCATTCGTTCCTCATTTGTTTTGTTGTGCATTTTCGATTTTTGAGACATATTGCTTTAAGTTTTCTGTGTTGACGCTTTAATGTCTTCCTTGGTCTACCAGTATGTTTGCCTTTAACAACCTTCCCATGTAGTTTGTATTTGGTCCAGAGTTTAGACACAGCTGACTGTGAACAACCAACATCTTTTGCATTGCGTGATGATTTACCCTCTTTTAAGAGTTTGATAATCCTCTCCTTTGTTTCAATTGACATCTCTCATGTTGGAGCCATGATTCATGTCAGTCCACTTGGTGCAACAGCTCTCCAAGGTGTGATCACTCCTTTTTAGATGCAGACTAACGAGCAGATCTGATTTGATACAGGTGTTAGTTTTGGGGATGAAAATTTACAGGGTGATTCCATAATTTATTCCTCAGAATTGAGTGAGTCCATATTTTTTTCCCTCTGCTTGGTCTAAAAAAAGTAACCGTTACTGACTGGCACAATTTTTTTTCCTGATTTCTTATAGTGTTTCTTAAAGCCAGATAGTTGCCATTTGAAATGACTTTAGTTTTGTGTCATGTCTGTGATCTGCTTTTTTTTCTACAAAATAAAACAACTGACTGAACATCCTCCGAGGCCGGTGATTCCATAATTTTTGCCAGGGGTTGTAGATGCAGCCCATAACATACGTACATACAGGTGCTGATCATATAATTAGAATATCATGAAAAAGTTGATTTATTTCAGTAATTCCATTCAAAAAGTGAAACTTGTATAATGTATACATTCATTCCACACAGACTGATATATTTCAAGTGTTCATTAATTTTAATTACTAATTAATTCATTAATTAATTAATAATCAATTAGTTAATTATTAATCAATTAACAATATTAATTATTACTATTATTGACTAATTATTATCAGTATTATTAACATGAATTCATTACTAATTAATTGTTAATACTATTAATTATTATTATAAATTACTAATTAATTAAATTATTAATAACACAAAATTCTCTGACATGATTGTGATGCGGCAAAGAAATCTGTGACTTCTATTTCTTTGCATTTACGCAGAAACAGTGAAGAGGCAGTTTGAGACAGGCAGTTTTTTTTTCCCCGCTAAGGTGGAGTGGTGTCTCAATTCATAGGGCTAAGAGGCATACCCCTTTGCCTTACCCCTTGTTTTAAAGGGGTAGGCGTAGGGGTAGGGCCAAGGGGGAAGGGGAAGGTATACAAAAGAGAACAGAGATTGGGCCTTACTCTCCTCTTCCAAAATTACACACTGTACCTTTAATCCAGTAAGACAGGTAGAGTTTTTCTGTCATGTTGACAGTTTAGTTTTTTCTTCTTAACATTTCTGAGTGGGATTGCATACTTTATAAAAACAATACAACTCCTCATTGTCTTGTTTGAACAAGAGCTAAACCTGGACTGATTTGATTGTCAAATCAGAATAAAATTTATTGCAGAGTAAGTTCTCATATAGAAGTAATTTGATCTGGTGTCATTGGTGCATAAACAATAATAAAAAGAAAACAAAAACAAAAAGTTCTGCAAGAAGTAAAGAAGTAAATCTGATCTTTTAATAATGAAATCCTGGATGAAAAACTTTCTGAATCAGTTTTTCACACTTTACTGTTTCACTGAGGCTGTGTGGTGAAGATGATGGTTGATTAAAATTGCTTTGCTGCTTTTTTACAGTGTGTGGCGTTTGCAGTTAACACTTTTACTCCTCTCTCTCTCTCTCTCCTCTCTCCTCTCTCTCCTCTCTCTCTCTCCTCTCTCTCTCTCTCTCTCTCTCTCTCTCTCTCTGTGTGTGTGTGTGAGGGAATGAGAGACTCGTTGCTCTCACACCGTCTTTGCGGCTTATTTGTGCAAACGTAGGAAACATGAAAGCTTTCATCTGTAAAATAAAACAATGTGTCACTAGCTACTCAGGCAGGAGCAGCTATTTTTATTGGAAGACTTTGACAGAGTTTTTGTTCTTTCTCTCTCTGAAGCCCCTTTCACACCAGGCCCACTTCCAGTTGCTTCCTGTTGCGTTATGACAACGCAGGAATATCTGGGTCAGGTGCGTGCAGCAGGAGGCAGAGAGGAGGTGAGGACACAGTCTGCAGGTTCTCTGCACAGAGAAATCAGAGTGCACAGTTAGGCTGCAGCCAGACTGTGCACTCTGACTTCTCTTCTAGTTTATATTTGTTCTTGTGCTGAGCTGCAGGTCTGCGCTGTGAGTTCTGTTATAGTTTATCTTTCCTCCTTTGACCGCGAGATGCGCATGTGCGACGAACCGTCCGTGAGCAAATGTGGAGATGTCTGGAGTTCTACTTGATGTGGACATGCCCTGTCCTGGCAATCAGTCTGTGAGCAGGACTTTTGTCCTTTTTTTTTTTAAAACACAGTGATGAGAGAGTTTGAGGGGAGAGCGAGGAACTAACTGCCTGCAGCCAGACAGGTTTTTTTTCTTTTAATTGTTCACATATGCACACGTGAAGGAATCCTCCGTGAGTGGAATGAGATGTCTGGACTTTTTACTGGATGTGGACATGTCCTGTCTCTAGCAATCAGTCTGTGAGCAGGACTTTTATGGATTTTATTTAAACACTTTTGTGAGAGAAGAGCTGCTGCAGCAGCTGCAATCAGCATTTTTTTTTCTGTGCTCTTTTTTTGAGCGTGTAGTTTTTACTGGATTGTGTACACGGTATAGAAACAATCCTGCGTGATTTATACTTCAGGAACAATGAAACACAGCAGGAATCATAAATTGGCATCGGGTAATGTTGTCTTGTGAGTGTGTGGCTTCCAATCACGTTGAGTACCGTCCTGTTGCTCTGACTTGCGCTGAAACGACTTAATTTCTGCATCAAGCAGAGGACGCAGAAAAAAATGAAACATATTTAATTTTTGGCGTCCGATTTGCTTCGTCCTTTGCGTCCCTTGCGCTGTTGTGGCGTTGAGATACATCGTCTCAGCACTAGGTTGCTTCCACGCGGCATTATCATGACGACGCACAACGCAACAGGAAACAGCCCCGGTGTGAAAGGGGCTTGAGCTGCAGCGCTGTGACTCTGCTCGGCTCTGCTGGCTGCCGGTGGGGGAGGGGAGAGCAGGCAGCAGTCCATTCAGCACAAACAGCCTGTCTGGATTAAAAAATATCTGACACCATGGCACAGTATAACGGCGCTGTCCTAACAGTATGATGTCGCAACGCTGTTGTTCCATTGTCTGGGGAGAACCCTGCAAATAATAGTTCAGTGGTATGAATATTTCATGAGGTGAAAGCTGGAACATACCATGAGGTGAATGCTTTCACCAAATGAAATATTCGTTCCATTGAAAGAATGTAAAATGTTTCATTATTTGTTTTATATAGCAGCTAAAATAGATCCTTGTCATTTGATATTTTATTCATTTATAAACAACACAAAAAGGGACTTACATTTTGGTGTTCCACTGCTGCTAAAGTCCAAATTGTGATGTGTAGTCTGGTGATGCAGTGGACTGACTTAAAAAAAAGACTTTGTGTAGTTCCTCAGTCCATCCAAAAATCACATCAGCTTTTCAGCTTTTCATCTGAACAGCTCTTCATGCATCCAGACGTCTTACAGCAGAGTGGATTGTGTGTGTGTGTGTGTTACAAGAATTAGCAAAATCAATTAGTTGTCTCGCTTGTGTTGTTGTCCTGCCAGTGTGTGTCAGGTCAGCGCTTGTGCGCACGTGTATTACAAAAAAGACATCCTCAGTGCAGCAAAAAAAATCGTGTATGTGTGAGTGTGTGCAGAGTGCAATGGTACCAAAAGTATGGAACCAAATTTGCACTCTAAATGGAACCAAACTGAACTCTGAATGCAATGCAACTCAAATGGGATGAATAATCCATGTCATAATCCATGACATACAAAGCACCAATCAAGTGACAAGGATCCGCTCAGCCGTTATATAAATGTGTTTATTACTATGACACTACAATACTGTAACCTGGCACATGCACAAATATATGGTACATACATACCGCAGCTACACACATTGTAGATGTATTGTCGGTGCACACCATCCTTGCACATGATGTCTGTATTTTGGCTGTCACAGCTTGCTTTGGCAGTGTGATGGATGTGTGTGCACGGTGCCAACTCATGTGGGGTCCACAGCAGGTGGGTCGGGTGGCTTTGGCGTGTGGGGATTTTATCCTGGGTATCCTGCTGCCTGCCTGCCTCTTGATCAATGTCAACGAGCTGGTCATGTTGTCAGCAGGCCCCTGGGACGACGTTGTGATCCTCATCCTACTCATTCAGCAGACCTGCATGGAAAGCTAGGTACTGCTGGTGCATGAGGTTATGCAGGCACACACAACGCTCGATGATGTCCTGGACGATGGTGAAGCCTGGCTGCAGGGTGGTGAGGAGGGCCTGCCACCTCTGGGCCAGGATGCCAAATACATTCTCCACCACTTTCGACCCCTGGCGAAATGGTAATTGAAGATGTCCTCATCCCTCTGGAGGTGCCTGTGGCCATAAGGCTTCATCAGGTACATTGTGATGGTGAAAGCGTGATCGGAAAGGGGGTTGCTTAGGGAGGTCCATGCTCCCATCTTGAAGGCACTGTTTAAACATCCTATTCATTGAAGATCTAGGTCCTGACCTCCAGCCAGAGGAACTTGTAGTCCCCATCTACCAAGGCCATCAGGACCACCAAGAAGAACCCCTTGTAGTTGTGGTACAAGGAGCCACTCCTGGATGGTTTTATGATGGCCACATGTTTTCCATCCAGGGTGTGCCAGAGATGGAGGTGGTGCTGGCTGGAATAGTTGAGGTGGAGGAGGTAGAGCGGCCTCTTCTTCCACGATGGCCTGGCATACCTTGGGGATGAGGAGGCTGAAGTTTTTGTGCACCACACAGAAGCTGTACATCAGGCTGTCACCAGGTACCTCACCGTGTTGGCCATTTTTAATCCAGCGGGCAGCGGCTGCCTCATATGGGTGTCCTGCAGCTGGATACGTAACCCCACCACGGGGTTCTCGTCGAACATGGCTGGTTCCATCCACAGGTAATTATGGAAGGCCTGTGTGTCTTCCACACAGAGCTCCTCCATTAGGCGGGTGTAGTGGCCATCTTCAATGCTCTCACTGAAGGAAGGAGGTTTTGGCTTAAAATCTCACGATACATGGCCCCGTTCATTCTTCCCTTACCACGGATCAGTCGTCCTGTCCCCTTTGCAGAAAAACAGCCCCAAAGCATGATGTTTCCACCCCCATGCTTCACAGTAGATATGGTGTTCTTTGAATGCAACTCAGTATTCTTCTTCCTCCAAATACGACGAGGTGAGTTTTACCAAAATGTTCTATTTTGGTTTCATCTGAAATGATATTCTCCCAGTCCTCTTCTGGATCATCCATATGCTCTCTGGCAAACTTCAGGCGGGCCTGGACATGTACTGGCTTAAGCAGTGGGACATTATGCAGGAGTCCCCCTCTGCATAATGTGTAGCCTTTGTTACTTTGGTCCCAGCTCTCTGCAGGTCATTCATCAGGTCCCTCCGTGTAATTCTGGGATTTTTGCTCACTGTTCTCATGATCATTTTGACCCCACAGGATGAGATCTTGCGTGGAGCCCCAGATTGAGGGAGATTATCAATGGTATTGTATGTCTTCCATTTTCTTACAATTGCACCCACAGTTGATTTATTCACACCAACCTGCTTGACTATTGTAGATTCACTCTTCCCAGCCTGGTGCACAGCTACAATTTTCTTCCTGGTGTCCTTCGACAGCTCTTTGGTCTTGGCCATGGTTGAATTTGGAGTCTGACTGTTTGAGGCTGTGGATAGGTGTCTTTTATACAGATGATGAGTTCCAACAGGTGCCATTAATACAGGTAACAGGTGGAGGATAGATGAGCTTCTTAGCACCTTAGTTGTGCTATTGTGATTAATACAGGTTATAATGCATTCTATTTAATGTAGTGCTTTGCATGGTGCCATGTGACACTTTACAGGGCAGGGAAGGTAACATCAAGGCAACTTCTATATACAATGATCACTGGTAAATGATCACGTTTATACGTACAATATTACGTATTACAATTATTATAATTACAATATAATTATATATATTATAATATGTATATATGTATATATATATATATATATATATATATATATATATATATAATGTGTGTGTGTGTGTATAGTATATATTATATACAATATAATTATAATTATACAATTATTACAGTTATTATTATTATTATTACAATTATACGTACAATATTATCGTACAATATTATAGTGTCAGACCTTCACTGTGTCTCACACAGTACATTGATATTCAATTCACAAATGCAACCAATGACAGTGTTCAATCTAACTTGTGTTAGGTGATTCCTTGTGCCCTATTTTCGACAGGCTGCCGATATGGACAGGGATATGCTGCACATTGTTCTGGCATCTTTTTTTTTCTCCTGCTCAACTTGGAGTACATTGACCACTCCAAGATGGCGACTGCATTCCTTGTGCCCCATCAGCCAATGCGGCGTGTACTCTTTGTATGTCTATGTTGTACCCTGGCAGCCAGGTGTTGGCCGTCATTTGTGTGACAGTCAGGACATTCGTGTCACATTCTGGGTACATTCCTGTCATTCGGGCTACATTCTGCATATTCTTGCTACATTCTGCTGGCATTGGGGGAATTCATGCTGTGTTGTGACCTTGTTCAACCAATATTCTGGGTATTCGTACTGTCTTCTGGGCACATTCAAGCTGGATTTGGGAGCTGCTGCACTCCGAATGTGCGCAAATCATTCTAGAGCCTTTGACCCTTGTTCTGGGTATTCGTACGGCATTTGTACATGGCTGTGCAAATGTCTGTCCCATGTAACAGCGGCTCAAATCCTGTCTGTTTTTGGCATTTTGGCTGATTTGACCTCATTTGTGCTCATTCATGCTAAATGTGACAGGGCCCTTAGGCTGGCCACAATAAAAGGCCACTCTGAGATGTGCAGTCTTGCTTTATTTGGGGGAGAGGTTTGGCGGGGTCAGAAAACCAGTCACTATATATTGTGACCACCATTTGCCTCATGCAGTGCAATGCATCTCCTTTGCATTGAGTTGATCAGCAGCCAGACACCACTGAATATGAGCATTAGCCCACTCAAGTCAGTTACAATAACAAACTGCAGTCAGGTCGAGACCCCGTTGAGGACAACCAGCATGCAGAGGAGTTTCCCTGAGATGGTTTCTGACAGTTTGTGCAGAAATTATTTGGTTCACAAACTGATTGTTGCAGCAGCTGTCCTGGTGACTGGTCTCAGATGATCTTGGAGGTGAACATGCTCGATGTGTAGGCCCTGGGCTGGTGTTGTTACATGTGGTTTTCGGTTGTGAGGCTGTTTGGACGTACTGTCAAATTCTCTGAAATGCCTTTGGAGATGGCTCGTGGTAGAGAAATGAACATTCAGTTCATAGGCAACAGCTCTGGTGGACATTCCGGCAGTCAGCATGCCAATTGCATGCTGCCTCAAAATTTGCAATATCTGTGGCATTGTGCAGTGTGATAAAAATGACTAGGCCTATTACAACCCCAATTCCATGGAAGTTGGGACGTTGTGTAAAATGTAAATAAAAACAGAATACAATAATTTGCAAATCCTCTTCAACCTATATTCAATCAAATACACCACAATGACAAGATATTTAATGTTCAAACTGATAAACTTTATTATTTATGTGCAAATATTTCAAATATTTGCTCATTTTGAAGTAGATGCCTGCAACACGTTTCCAAAAAAGCTGGGACAAGAGCAACAAAAGACTGGAAAAGTTGAAAGAACACCTGTTTGGAACATTCCATAGGTGAACAGGTTAATTGGAAACAGGTGAGTGTCATGATTGGGTATAAAAGGAGCATCCCCAAAAGGCTCAGCTGTTCACAACCAAAGATGGGGCGTGGATCACATTTTGTGAACAACTGTGTGAAAAATAGTCCAACAGTTTAAGAACAATGTTTGTCAACCAATATTGAATGCCCATGACCTTCGACCCCTCAGGTGGCACTGCATTAAAAACCGACATCCTTGTGTAAAGGATCTTACCGCGTGGGCTCAGGAACAATTCAGAAAACCATTGTCAGTTAACACAGTTCGTCACTACATCTACAAGTGCAAGTTAAAACTCTACCATGCAAAGCAAAAGCCATCACCAACACTGAGAAATGCCGCCTCCTTCTCAGAGCCCGAGCTCATTTGAAATGGACAGACGCAAAGTGGAAAAGTGTGCTGTGGTCTGATGAGTCCACATTTCAAATTGTTTTTGGAAATCATGGATGTTGTGTCCTCCGGACAAAAGAGGAGAAAGGCCATCCAGATTGTTACCAATGCAAAATTCAAAAGCCAGCATCTGTGATGTTATGGGGGTGTGCATGGACAACTTACACATCAATGCTGAAAGGTACATCCAGGTTTTGGAGCAACACATGCTGCCACGCAAGCAACATCTTTTTCAGGGACATCCCTGCTTATTTCAGCAAGACCATGCCAAGCCACATTCTCAGCACCTTATTATGATAGTTGTGCTATTGTGATTAATATAAGTTATAATGCATTCTATTTATGTAGTGCTTTGCATGGTGCTATGTGACACTTTACAAGGCAGGGAAGGTAACATCAAGGCAACTTCTATATACAGTGATCACTGGTAAATGATCACGTTTATACAATAGACGTCCCTACTTATTTCAGTAAGACCATGCCAAGCCACATTCTGCATATGTTACGACAGCGTGGCTTCATAGTAAAAGAGTGATATTTTCCCGCACAGACCGGTTAATAATTAAACATTTTAGAGTGACCTTTTATTGTGGCCAGCCTAAGGCACACCTGTGCAATAGTCATGCTGTCTAATGAGGATGTTGACATTCCACACCTCTAATCTTCTCTAAGATTATTTTAGTAATCGAGTATTCTATTGATTATTCTGGGGATTAATCGAGTAATTGGGTATAAAAAGGACTTTTGCGTTTTTAACATTTTTAACGCTTTTTAACGTTGGAATGGATGTACTGTCAAATGGAATGTTCCGTTTTTAACGCTTTTTGCGTTTCCAGGGCTCTCCCTAAGCACAATGTCAGTGCGCCAAAGTGTTGGCATTTTGCTGAAATGGTGATGGGATGTGGCTTTCCGTTTTGTTTTCTCCAACTTGTAAAATTCAACCATTTTTACGTTTTGCTTTTTTGTTTTTGTTTTTTTTTTTTATAAAGGTTGATGGACTGGGTACCCTGCGTGATTTTTTTTTTTTTTATCCATCTTTCTATGCAATTCAGCAGATGCATTTCAGCTGGAGGTTGAACATGCAAGCCTCGCAGCCAGTTTTTTTTAATTAATATTTTATTTACGTTACCGTGTTTTTGAAGTGTTTTTTTGTTGCCCAAAAAAGCAAAAATTAAAAACTCAAACACTCAGTGTGAGTCTGAGGGAAACACAGAAGAAAGAGAGGACTTCAGCTGTTTGTCAATGTAGCCAGGGACAGAGCTGTGACTCGCCCGGTCTGACAACCCCTCACACTGGGCAGAGAGAGACAGCAGCCGGCCACCGGTAAGCGGTAGCTATCGTTGCTAATTTCATTAGCTGTTATGCTCCAGTCTTCTTCTGTTTTTTTTTTCCTGCAAACGTTGCAGTGCCACACACAGGCCTGGCATATGTACTACAACGTTAAACGAAGCTTCGAGGCACAGAATTTGCTTCGAACATTTTTTGTAATCGAATTATTCGAATTACTCGACTAATCATTTCAGCCCTAGTTCCAGGGCTGAATGCCACTTGTCCAGTCGGACAATGATTTAGAGCTATTGCTTGTCCGATCACATTTTACACAATCGGGTAAGCGTTAATGTCGATGGTAGGAGTCCTCCTGTTGTCTTCAAATTCATTGACACCTTGGTGGCTCGTGTGGCGCCAGGCACCACAGTCTGCAGCCACGTCTGACCAACACTGGTAGTCAACATGGCATGCGGTGAGGGACTTCTTGAGGCAGTCCTTGTATCATTTCTTGGGGGCACCTCTCTCTCGATGGCCAGTGGAGAGTTTGCCATACAGTACAGTCTTCGGTAGGCCATGGTCCTCCATTCTGGAGACATGACCTGCTCATCGGAGCTGATATTTCAGTAGTATTGCTTCGATGCTGGGGATCTCAGCCTGCTCTAGAACTTCAACGCTTGTGATGAAGTCACTCCAGTAAATGTTGAGGATGGAGCGGAGACAGGGCTGGTGGAAGCGCTCGAGGTCTCTGAGCCGTAAGGAAGGGTGGTGAGAACAACAGTCCAGTAGATGCAGATCTTTGTCTTGCTCTTCAAGTTTTTGTTGTTCCAAACTCCAGATTTCAGGTGGAATGCCATTGACACCAGCTGCTTTGCAAAGCTCGAGCTGTTCGATAGCTTCTTTTGTCTTCTCAATGGTGGGTGGGTCATCAAGCTCCTCTTTGAGTGGTAGTTGAGGAATTTGAAGAAGGGCAGTATGCTGGACAATGTGGTTTGCGCTGAAGAGGGTTTGAAAATGCTCAGACCAGTGGGCAAGGATGGATGACTTTTTGGTGAGGAGGTCCTGTCCATCTGAACTATGCAGGGGACTCTGAACCCAATGGATGGAGCCATACACTGCTTTTAGTGCTTCGTAGAAGCCTCTATAGTCACCAAAGTCCGCGCACAGCTGAGTTCTCCTCACCAGGTCATCCCACCATTCATTCTGTAAGTCTCTGAGTTTGCGCTGTAGGGTACTACATGTGTGTCGAAAGGTGGCTTTCTTCACAGGACAAGTTGGTTGCGCGAGGTGGGCCTGATGAGCTGCCCTCTTCTTTGCTAGTAAGTTCTGTATTTCCATGTCATTTCCATCTAACCAGTCCTGGTTTTTCTTCTTTGCTTACCCAAGGACTTATTTTCAGGTTCTCCCACAGGGTGTCTGGGGTGGGGATGTCAGTGCAGGGAGATTTGAGCTTTTGCTGCAGGTCTTCTTGGAACTTGGTTTTCACCATCCCCCAGCACAGTTTGCCAATGTCAAATTGCTTTACAGAGTTGCCCTTCTTGATGGGTTTAGGCTTGAACTGCAGTTTGAGCTTGCAGCAGACGAGACAGTGGTCAGTTGCGGAATGCATTTCTCAGGTCCCATTGGTGTACAAGCACATAATCAAGTAGGTGCCAGTGTCTGAAATGGGGGTGCCTCCATGTTGTTTTCAGATGGTCTTTCTGTTGGAAGATGGTGTTGGTGATGACAAGTTGGTACTCTGTGCAGAACTCTGGCAGAAGGCGCCCGTTGTCGTGACAGTTTCCAATGCCATGTCTTCTGAGGACTCCTTTCCAGGGATTGGAGTCCCTACCCACTCGAGCGTTGAAGTCGCCGAGGATTGCGACCTTGTCGCGTGTGGGAGTGTTGTTTGCTAGTCTGCACAGATTGGAATAGAAACTGTCTATATCTGCAGCATCTGCCAGAAAGGTCGGGGCATAGACACTGAAGAGTGTATGATGCTTACTATCCAGTGGTAGACTCATGGACATGATGAGGTCCGAGTGGCCAGTTGGCAGCATTTCCAATTTGGAGGCAGTGGAGTTCCTCACCATGAGTCCTACACCAGACATTCGTCTTTCAGTTGATGGTTTCTTGGACCAGTAGAAGGTGTAGGTGTGTGTATACACACACACACACACACACACACACACACACACACACACACACACACACACACACACACACACACACACACATATACGAGGTCTGTTAGAAAAGTATCCGACCTTTTTATTTTTTTCAAAAACCATATGGATTTGAATCACATGTGATTGCATCAGCCAAGCTTGAACCTTCGTGCGCATGCGTGAGTTTTTTCACGCCTGTCAGTTGCGTCATTCGCCTGTGAGCAGGCTTTGTGTGAGCAGTGGTCCACCCCTCTCGTCGGATTTTTATTGCAAATAAAATATCTGAACGATTTGGAGCTTTGCTGCATCAAATTTTTCCAGAAACTGTGAGAGACCTCCAGGTGGACACCATTCGGAAAATTCAGATGGCTTTCAGGGACGATTTTATGGGGATTACACAGATTAAGGAGTGCTCCAGCCGGTTTAAAGACCGCCCACAGCGTCTGAGAGTGCGGCGCACTCCGAGCGCCGTTCGACAGGCTGAAACAACCAGATCATTTCCAACGTGAAGGCTTTGTTGATCAGGGACGTCGTCTGACTTACACAACAGTGGCAGAAGACGTGGACATCAGTACTTTTTCAGCACATTCCACTGTTACAGGAGTTTTTTTTATGGAAAGAGGAGCGGAGGGATGCGCCACCGTGCTGCTCATGTCGCGGCACAAAACACCATTCGATAAATTCAGCTGGTTTTCGTTGAAAATTTTAACGGCTGATGAGAGATTTTGGTCTAGTAGTGTGGCCGTAAGGACGGCCCACGGCGTCTGACGGCGATCTGCGCTCTGAGGCGGCGTCATCTCGCTGTTTCAAGTTGAAAACTTCCACATTTCAGGCTCTGTTCACCCAGTAAGTCGTCAGAGAACAGAGAACTTTCAGAAGAAGTCGGCATGAGGAGTTTATGCGGACATTCCACTGTTAAAGGTCACGACAGGAAAAACACCTCCGTTGGAAACCTCAACGGACAAGTTGGAACATGCCCAAGCTGTTAAACAATTTCTCAGTTACTCACTTGTTGAAAGCCATCAAAAGCCGCCTGAATTTTACAAATGGTTTTCAACACGGAGGTGTTTTTCCTGTCGCGGCGCACACAGATTCGCAGCTTCGTCACTGAAATGATTCGGCGAATTTGCGCGCACGTTCTTTCATTACAAAATGACCTTTAACAGTGGAATGTCCGCATAAACTCCTCATGCCGGCCTCTTCTGAATCTTCTCTGTTCTCTCACGACGTCCTGGGTCTACAGAGCCTTAAATTAGGATGATTTTAGCTCGAAACAGCCAGACGACATCGCCTGGGAGCGCTGCGTGACGTCCCGCTCCGTGGGAAGTCCTTAAAGCGACAGAAACACCCCATAATCTCTCATCAGTCGTTAAACTTTTCACCGAAAACCAGCTGAATTTCTCGAATAGTGTCCACTCGGATATCCCTCACAGATCCTGAAAAAAGTTTGATAAAGCAACGCGCGCCGTCTCGAGCAGCGTCTCAAACAAAGGAATTCAGCCGAGAGGGCGGGACCAGTGCTCACTCAAAGCCTGCCCACAGGGAAATGACGTCACCGACACGCGTGAAAAAACTCACGCATGCGCACGAGGGTTCAAGCATGATTGGTGTAATTGTCATTCAAATCCATATAGTTTTTTTTTTTTTTTTTATAAAACTGCCGGTTAGTTTTATAAGATACCTCATATATAAATAATCGAGCTTTGGCTGTATGAATCGATCTGTGGGAGTTAAGATGAGAATTGATTAAAAATCGGTGAATCGATCTTTTCAATCCAGCACTAATGTATTAGTGGTGTGATGGACATGACATAAATTTCTAAGTTGCCAACTTTGGCTGCAGTGTTTAAGAGACTGTTCGTATATTTACTTTTTATTGCAATTTTCATGCCTTTTTTCTAGTCCGTAATTAGATTTTGCATCCTGCTTCTAATTTGAAGACAAAAAAATAAACATGGATTTTTACACATTTGCTCCATTTTTTTCTGAGTTCGCTCATATGTCATATTTACACATAAAGGAATCGATTTTGGAGCGCCATTGTCAGGTTTGATTTTCTGGTTTACCGCAGTCTAGCATTAGGGGTCTCCAGTTGGTTCAAAATGCTGCAGCCTGACTTTTGACACGAAGCAGAAAGTTTGACTACATTACACCCATTTTGGCGTCTCTTCACTGGCTTCCTGTCCTAGTGAGATCAGATTTTAAGGATCTGCTACTAACCTATAAAATTATTCATGGACTGGCACCTCCCTACCTAAATGACCTAATTAAACCTTACGTACCGGCCCAGGCTTTACGTTCTCAGGGTGCAGGACTACTTTGTGTCCCTAGGGTGAATAAGAAGTCTGCGGGTCACAGAGCTTTCTCTTATTGTGCCCCTTTTCTGTGGAATGGTCTCCCTGCATCAATAAAACAATCAGATTCTGTGGAGACTCAAGTCCAGACTTAAGACGCACTTATTTTCCCTTTCATATGGCTAGCATACTGGTATAGTTTTGTTTTACGCTTTTTACTCTTTTAATTCATGTTATTACTAATTGGAGTGGGCTGCAGCCTGAACTTCACCTAAATTCTGGGTCTTTTAGTGAAGCTTAGGGCTAGCAGCCAGCGTTCACCTTAGTATCTCTTCTGTTTTTCTTGTTGTTTAATGCTGGCAAATTATACAGTACTTTTTGATTCTGATTCTGATTTTTCTCTGTTTAAAATGCAGCTCCATCCAGAGAAGGGAGTTGTGTTTGTGTTGGCAACCCTCCTGTCCTGTGCACCAACAGCAATTCTTATATATTCGTCCGTGAATTGTTCTGTGAATTGTTTCTGTAATTTATCTTGAGGCAACTCTGTTGTGAGTTGGCGCTATATAAAGGAAATAAATTGAAAATAAATCGAAATTCGATGGTACGAAGTGGTTGGACACAAATGCAGGATTCAGATGTTAGAGATACTGAATTTAATGTTGGTTCAGGGTGGGTTTGGTACACAAAAAGGCAGGCCATAATAAACAACAGTAGCCGAAGCATTAGGTAGAAACAGGATCCAAAAATGGGCAGACTGATCAAAAACACAGGTAAGCAAAAACAGGAATAGATACTCAGAAGACAAATGTTTCAAAGAGGGACAGGACACAACAATCTCTCAACCAGTTGAAGGAAAAGGTGCAACCTAAAGAGGGAGTGATTAGGAGGAAATGCAGGACAGATGTGGAGGAAGATGCTGGAATGGGGTGTGGCATGCAGGAAGTAAGGATGGGGCAGATCTGGTCCAATATCGGTATTGGCTTCTGATACCAACGTAATTCATATATTGGAAATTTCCGATACAACCTGCAGTGTTTTCCGATACGGGAGAGGAGCCATGTCTGTGAACCATCTCAAGTGCTGCTTGGTTTCTGCTCTGTTTGCTGTGGAGTGCGGGGAGGGGAGGTTGAGGGGCATTGATTGTTTCTGAACTGAAGCCTCTGCTTGAGAGACCTCTCTTCTGCAGTTGAGGAGCAGGTTTCTAGCCACGGTGGGCACCAAATTTCCACCTGGCTCTCAGGTTCAAATTAACTTTGCAATTTTAAACAAACAAAGAAATAAGAAGTATATTTCTCATTTTCTTTGTATCAAATCAGCCGCAAAGAACAGATCACCAGTCAGCAGCTTCAGCGTTCTGTGAAGCTGTGAAACACTGTGAGCTCAGAGCGCAGAAGAGCACAGCTGTTTCTATCCACTGAAAGGGGAAAAAAAAACTCCATCAAAATCCTTCAGTATTAATCCAGAGTTCCTCATGTGCGCATAGCTGATGATAACATCCAGGAATTTATGGTTTATTTTGCAGTTGAAAGGCTTCATGTTTCCAAAAAGCTCAAGTTTGCTCTTAGCAGGTAAACAGTGAGACGGTGTGAGCGAGGGTGGGGGGAGGGGAGGAGAGACATAGAGATAGAAACAAAGGAGGTGAGGGAAGATGGAGGAGAGAGAAAATTGCTCTGACAATGTAAATGTATGTTTCCCATTTCAATAAAGTGCCACTGAAATGTAAAATGAAATGAGAGCAAGAGAACAGGGAGAGGAGTGGGGTTCACTCATTTTCACATGAAAAGTTGTTTTCATTGGAACTGTTTAGAAACCATTTACTGCTTACAAATGATGCCATGATCATATGTGTGAACAATGACTTTAGCGCTGTATGCTCTTTAAACGTAGCGATCATAAATGATCATCTTCACCTCACAGCCTTATTGAAACAGGAAAGTGTGAAAAACTGATTCAGAAACTTTTTCATCTTTAAAAGAGCAGGTTTGATAATCAAATAAGTCCAGGTTCAGCTGTTGTTCAAACAAGACAATTAGACAAACGGAAAAGGCAAACAACTTTTTTTTAACTAATGCAATCCCACTCAAAAATGTTTGAAAAAAATCTGTCAAGATGACAAAAATTCTGCCTCCACCACTGGATTAAATGTACCTTGTGTCATTTTTGAAGAAGAAAGCAAATGCTATATCCTTCAAATAATGTGTTTTTAACCTTTTCAATATTATTTATTTTATTAGCTTAGACCTTGACCGAAACATGCTAAGAACTTTGATATTACAAATATTACAGCATAAATGTAATTTCTTTTGTCTGTTGTTCTTGCTTTCAATGCATCTAAATCCACTTAATATTTAAAAGGGACTTGCCAAGAACATTTTAAAGTTATAAAACCCTATAGCTTCGGGGGGCCCTGCTCCCTTGCCCCCCCCGTTGGGGCATTGCTCCTGGACCTCACCAGGACTGTAGTTGAACTTTCAGGTCTGCTTTTGAAGAAAATCCTCCTCTATACCACTTCATCATGAAGCTGTATAAATGGGGATACAAAATATCCCCATATAAAGTCAGCAATAATGATAATAATAATATTAAAGCAAACAGAGCTCTGGTATCGGAATAGTATTCTACTCCAAGCTCCCAACAGATGACCGAGCTTCTCACCCCATCTCTAATGCTGCGTATACACATAGGCAGGACGCGTTACGAATGTCATATTTGCGTCATTCTTGACACATTCCTGACATTCTTAACATGACTTAACACATCTGAATAGGTTTCTCAATAGTGCGTGTTGGTGAGTGATATTTGTGATTATCGTGGAGCATGTTTTTGGCTATCAAAAAATCTTCCATGAATGTCACGCACCACCCTCATTTCGCCTCATGTCGTGGAAGTCGCAACTGAGCATGTTGGTCTTGATGAGTGGTGATCCTTAATAGAGCGTGACAGCGTTCTTCTCTGGTGTGCGCACAATTAAACCCTGCTGCACCGCATTCAGTTTCATTGCTGCAGTATGCTGAAGAAAGACAGTGACGCCAAGTCGGCTAAAAGTTTTGTTCCAGTGTTCATCAGCAGCACGCTCATGCAGTTATTCCACCTGCTGCATGTGCCTGATGTTTGGGAAAATGCCCGAGATGAGAGTTGCATGGAGCCACACATCTGGCTCTCTGTCTCCTGCTCCTCTCTGCTCTACTCCATGGCACAGAGGCCAACTAAGCATGCAGTCAAAACGTTCTGCTGTGGATTTTGCAGAGCAAACTGGAGCAATCTGAATTGTTCAGCAGCTGATGGATGAATATGGGTGTGTGTGTGGAGACAATTTGCCTCATTCACAACGTGACAGAACGTAAGGATGTGCTGTTATGTGCAATAGCGTGCAACAGCACAGAACATTATTCTTGACCGTACGTAATGGTTCCTGATAATTTGCCAGCAACACGTGCCAGGGTCATGTGCCATGTTAATTCAACGAGGGCCTCATGCACTTTGTCTCTGATTTTCTTCAAATTTTAATCAAATATTCCCAGACTATTCAGAACAACAAATCTGAAGTTTGAGGCCTGTAAGCCAAGTAGTTGCTGAGATATGGCCAATTTAGTGTGCATGGGGTCTGCCGTTTTTTAGGCAGAAATTATGGCCGTCATTTCTGGAGCCGTGTTCAAGGTAGAATATCTCAGCAAATAATGGACTTACAGTAGTGTTCAGAATAATAGTAGTGCTATGTGACTAAAAAGATTAATCCAGGTTTTGAGTATATTTCTTATTGTTACATGGGAAACAAGGTACCAGTAGATTCAGAAGAGTCTCACAAATCCAACAAGACCAAGCATTCATGATATGCACACTCTATTAGGCTATTAGTAAAAAGAAGTAGAAAAGGGGGTGTTCACAATAATAGTAGGATCTGCTGTTGACGCTACAAACTCAAAACTATTATGTTCAAACTGCTTTTTTTAGCAATCCTGTGAATCACTAAACTAGTATTTAGTTGTATAACCACAGTTTTTCATGATGTCTTCACATCTGCGAGGCATTAATTTTGTTGGTTTGGAACCAAGATTTTGCTCGTTTACTAGTGTGCTTGGGGTCATTGTCTTGTTAAAACACCTATTTCAAGGGCATGTGCTCTTCAGCATAAGGCAACATGACCTCTTCAAGTATTTTGACATATCCAAACTGATCCATGATACCTGGTATGCGATATATAGGCCCAACACCATAGTAGGAGAAACATACCCATATTATGATGCTTGCACCACCATGCTTCACTGTCTTCACTGTGAACTGTGGCTTGAATTCAGAGTTTGGTGGTCGTCTCACAAACTGTCTGCGGCCCTTGGACCCAAAAACAACAATTTTACTCTCATCAGTCCACAAAATATTCCTCCATTTCTCTTTAGGCCAGTTGATGTGTTCTTTGGCAAATTGTAACCTCTTCTGCACGTCTTTTATTTAACAGAGGGACTTTGCGGGGGATTCTTGCAAATAAATTAGCTTCACACAGGGGTCTTCTAACTGTCACACAGCACTTACAGGTAACTCCAGACTGTCTTTGATCATCCTGGAGCTGATCAATGGGTGAGCCTTTGCCATTGTGGTTATTCTTCTATCCATTTTGATGGTTGTTTTCCATTTTCTTCCACGCGTCTCTGTTTTTTTTTGTCCATTTTAAAGCATTGGAGATCATTGTAGATGAACAGCCTATAATTTTTTGCACCTGCGTATACGTTTTCCCCTTTCCAATCAACTTTTTAATCAAACTACTCTGTTCTTCTGAACAATGTCTTGAACATCCCATTTTCTTCAGGCTTTCAAAGAGAAAAGCATGTTCAACAGGTGCTGGCTTCATCCTTAAATAGGGGTCACCTGATTCACACCTGTTTGTTCCACAAAATTGACGAACTCACTGACTGAATGCCACACTACTATTATTGTGAACACCCCTTTTCTACTTTTTTTTTTAACTAATGGCCCAATTTCATAGCCTTAAGAGTGTGCATATCATGAATGCTTGGTCTTGTTGGATTTGGGAGAATCTACTGAATCTACTGGTACCTTGTTTCCCATGTAACAATAAGAAATATACTCAAAACCTGGATTAATCTTTTTAGTCACATAGCACTACTGTTATTCTGAACACTACTGTAGAACCCTGAAACTTTCTGTGGCAGTTGTCATGGACACCCAGACTTGGACTATAGTCAAACAACAGACATTGACACTAAACTGTGAAGTTTATGTATGCTCAAACTATGGAAAATATTATATTGACTATTGCAAGCATCCATGTTAGAGACACTGAATCGCCACATTACACTCAAAGAAGGCTTTCCATTTCTTGGCTCCTTAATGCCAGCTATATTGGCTATGAAATATGTAAATTTGGCATATCTGTGGTAAACAGTTATTTTGGGAGAAACCTCTGAAATCTGAAAAAAACATTTTGTGGTTGAATTTTATTAGAAGAAAAGCTCATGTGGGCACTAAATAAAACTCTTCAAACCTATTCCATTCTGAAGGTATTGATATCTACTTTATGTGCTATAAATATGGCCTTCTTTATGCAACTCCTTCCTGGTTAATTTAAGCATCCAATTATGGCTAATTTGTGCACTTGTGAATGTATTTCTAGTGCTGAAATGACAATTTTATTTTAATTGTGTGCACACACTGCATTTATATGATTCATGTCACACCCTAGAATGCTTGCACATAGATCTGCCAGGGGGATTCCCCAAGGTTTCCACGGTTACTAGGCTTATATCCACCTGCATGATGAGTGTGATGTTGTGTGATGTGCCTGTTCTCTTGTTGCATCATCTAAGTTTGTGATGGCCTTGACCCCTTGTTTCCTACAAGAAACCATGAAATTGAAAAGTGTTATTCCAAAGCATTACATGACTCTGACAAGACTGATCAATACCAATAGAAAAACTGCATTCAGTGTTTATTGGTCTGTTTAAAGAAATTTGAAATGTAGATCATCAAAATATTCACCTGTGTGATGACATTCACTTTCATCACACCAAAAAGAACAGGGAGGAAGATGTACGGCCATTCTTTTATTTAGGATATTTTCTGTACACCACAGCTGATGGTGTGGTGTAGAGAAAATAACCTGCTCCTGAACACATCCAAAACCAAGAAGCTAATCATAGACTTCAAGAGAAACAAAACAGCCATTCAGCCCATTTTCATTGGGGGGAACTGTGTGGAAAGGGTCAGGGACTTCCATTTCCTGGGAGTCCGCATTGACAGGAATCTGACCTGGGACAGGAACACCACACACTTGGTAAAGAAGGCAGAAGCAAACACTCCACTTTCTGAGAATCCTCAGAAAAAATAACATAAACCAGAGATTGCTCATGTCTTTTTACCGGTCTACCATGGAGAGCATCCTAACATACTGCATCTGTAGTATGTTTTCCAGTTGCATGGGAGCAAACACGAAAGAACTCCAAAGGGTTACCAAAATGACAGAGAAGATCATTGGGTGCCCTCTATCCACACTGGAGGACCCTCATGGCTCTTACTGTTTCAGGAGAGCCAGTGCCATCCTAACGGCCTCATCCCACCCTATCCACTCTCTGTTTGAGCTACTGCCATCAGGCAGATGTAATAGTGTAAAGTTTTATTATATATTACTTGTTTTACTGCTCTTTTTTTATGTTAGCACCAAGTACCGCAGCAATTTCCTAATGTTGTGAACTTGTTCACTCATATGGCAATAAAACTTCTGATTCTGATTACAGGGCCATTAAAGCAAGTACAACCCCAATTTCAATGAAGTTGGGACGTTGTGTAAAATAAAAACAGAATACAATGATTTACAAATCCTGTTCAACCTATATTCAATTGAATACACCACAAAGACAACATATTTAATGTTCAAACTGATAAACTTTATTGTTTTTGTGCAAATATTTGCTAATTTTGAAATGGATGCCTGCAACACGTCTCAAAAAAGCTGGGGCAGTGGTATGTTTACCACTGTGTTACATCACCTTTCCTTCTAACAGCACTAAATAAGCATTTAGGAACTGAGGACATAAACTGTTGAAGCTTTGTTGGTGGCATTCTTTCCCATTCTTGCTTGACTTCAGTTGTTCAACAGTCCGGAGTCTCGGTTGTCATATTTTGCGCTTCATAATGCGCCACGCATTTTCAGTGGGTGACAGGTGTGGACTGGAGGCAGGCCAATCTAGTACCCACACTCTTTTACTATGATGCCACGCTGTTGTAACATGTGTAGAATGTTGCTTGGCATTGTCTTGCTGAAATAAGCAGGGACGTCCCTGAAAAAGACGTTGCTTGGATGGCAGCATGTTTTGCTCCAAAACCTGGATGTACCTTTCAGCATTGATGGTGCCATCACCGATGTGTAAGTTGCCCATGCCATGGGCACTAACACACCCCCATACCATAACAGATGCTGGCTTTTGAATTTTATGCTGGTAACAATCTGGATGTTTTTTTTTTTCCTCTTTTGTCTGGAGGACATGACGTCCATGATTTCCAAAAACAATTTGAAATGTGGACTCATCAGATCACAGCACACTTTTCCACTTTGCTTCTATCCATTTGAAATGAGCTCGGGCCCAGAGAAGGTGGCGGCATTGGATGTTGTTGATGTATGGCTTTCCCTTTGCGTGGTCGAGTTATAACTTATACATGTACATGTAGCGACGAACTGTGTTAACTGACAATGGCTTTTTGAAGTGTTCCTGAGCCCACGTGGTAGGTAGCTTTACACAATGATGTCAGTTTTTAATGCAGTGCCACCTGAGGGATCAAAGGTCACGGGCATTCAGTGTTGGTTTTCGGCCTTGCCTCTTACGTGTCGAAAGCTCTCCAGATTCTCTGAATCTTCTGATTACATTATGAACTGTAGATGATGGAATCCCTAAATTCCTTGCAATTGAATGTTGAGAAACATTGTTCTTAAACTGTTGGACTACTTTTTCATGTAGTTGTTCACAAAGTGGTGATCCTTGCCCCATCTTTGCTTGTGAATGGCTGAGCCTTTTGGGGATGCTCGTTTTATACCCAGTCATGACACTCACCTGTTTCCAATTAACCTATTCACCTGTGGAATGTTCCAAACAGGTGGTATTTGAGCACGTTTGAAGCCCAGTTGCTGTTATTTGAGCATTGGACTATTGGTCCAGGCGGCGGGATGGACATCTCACCGCCTGGACCATCGACTACCTCACTGACCCCCCGCAGTATGTGCTGCTGCGTGGCTGTCAGTCCAAGGTAGTAAGGTGCAGCACAGGGGCCCCCCAGGGCACTGTCCTCTCGCCTTTCCTTTTCACCCTTTACACCTCGGACTTCACCTACAACACGGACAGCTGCCATCTCCAGAAGTTCTCTGATGACTCCGCCATTGTGGGTAGTGTGTCTGAGGGGAACGAGCTGAAGTACTGGTCAGTCATCACAGACTTTGTGGACTGGTGTGAGTGCAACCACTTGTGTCTCAACACCAGTAAGACGAAGGAGATTGTGATCGACTTCAGGAAGAAACCACCCCCTCACCCACCGGTGAACATCCAGGGGGAGTACATAGAGACTGTGGACAGTTTCAAATACCTGGGTGTTCACCTCAACAACAAACTGGACTGGACTCACAACACTGACGCCCTGTACAAGAAAGGCCTGAGTCGCCTCCACCTCCTGAGGAGACTGAGATCCTTTGGAGTGAGCAGGCCTCTGCTTAAGACCTTCTATGACTCTGTTGTAGCCTCTGCTCTCCTCTATGCTGTCTTCTGTTGGGCACCGGGCAGCACAGAGTGGGAGAGAAAGAGACTAAATAGCTGGTCAGGAAGTCCAGCTCTGTCCTGGGCTGTCCTCTGGAGGAGGTGGCTGAGAGGAGGGTGTTAGCCATGTTCAAATCCATCATGGACAACTCCTCTCACCCTCTGCACCGGACTGTAGTGGAGCTGAGCAGCTCCTTCAGTGACAGACTGAGGCACCCTCAGTGCAAGAAGGAACGATACCGCAGGTTGTTCCTCCCTGCTGCTGTCAGGCTGTACAATAACACTGTGAAATAACCACATGCAATAATATGTCCACAAATCATGTGCAATATTAATATGTCCACAAATCATGTGCAGTAACAACTCGTTTACAAATCCCTGCACTAATGTCACCTTATCACATCTAAATTCCACTTCACATATTGTAAATAAGATGCTCCTATTTTTTTCAACTCCAATCATGTTTATATATGCATATGTACACTCAACAAAAATATAAAGGCAACACTTTTGGTTTTGCTCCCATTTTGTATGAGATGAACTCAAAGATCTAAAACTTTTTCCACATACACAATATCACCATTTCCCTCAAATATTGTTCACAAACCAGTCTAAATCTGTGATAGTGAGCACTAGTGTTGTGACGTTCGCGAACGAGCCGATTCTTTTGAACGGCTCTTTAATATGAACGAAGGGAGCCGAGTTGTGGCTGCGCGGGAGCCGTTCTTTTTGTCGTTCTTTTTTTTTCATGCGTGTTTGTTTCACACGCTCCCAGGAACATAATCCAGTTGCGGTTGCGGCTGTGGCTCCCCCCACATAGAAAGAGAGCAGCTACTGGGGGAGACACACAGGCAGCAGCGGCATGTGCCTTCTCCTGCAGGGGGGAGGGGGGTTCTTGCGGCATGAATAAGAGAATCAAGTTAACATGACGGACCTTGATCACACGGAGCAAGTTGCTGTGGAAAGCTCCCAATACAGAGAGTATTTTTCCTGCAGTATATTTGCTGCAGGAGCTGCGTCTGGATGACGGCTGCTTTCAGCGGTCTTTCCTCCTCTGCGGGACCCAGTTTGAGGACCTCCTGTCCCGTTCACGCGCGCACATGTAAACAACAATAAAAAAAAAGAAACTGCTGCCTACTGTGGACTGCAGCTTGCTCTTCACCCAAAAACTCTGTTATGATTATGTTTAGAAACCAGTCACCATTTGTTTTATTATACATCTGTGAAGTTAATTAATAAAATATTCTGGACAGACGATTAGCTCGCACGCACATGTAAAAAAAATAAAAAAATAAAAGAATGAAAGAAACTCCGCTGCTTGCTGCTGAGGCTGCAGCTCACTCTTTCCCCCCATAAAAACCTCTGTCATAATTGTGTTTAGAAACCAGTCACCATTTGCTTTATACATCTGTGTAGTTAATTAATAAAATATTCTCAACAGACGATTCGCTCGCGCGCACGTAAAATAAAAAGAGAAAAAAAAAAAACTCCGCTACCCCCTGCTGTGGTGCTGCTGGTCGCTCCAAAAACTCTTGTCATAATTGTGAAATAAAGGACAAAAGAGACATAAGTCCTGCTCACAGGCTGCTCTCTAAATATATATGTCCACTGCTGGCACAAAACTTAGGGAGACACAGAATAGGGGAGCAAATTTGAAAAGTGACATTGAGATGGCTCATTTCTCTCGCTCTCTCTCTCTCTCTCAATATTTTTAGGCTTAATTATCAATTTATGTCACAAATGGCACTAGGAATTTCTAACCAGAATGCATTGTAATGGCAAAGTGCGCATGCACGCTGCAGCATGCACCATCACGAATGCGCACATGGCAGAAATTGATAATTAAGCCTAAAAAAAAAAAAAAAAAAAAAGAGCCATATGAGCCAGTTTTTTGAACGGCTCTTTGAAAGGAACGAGCCATAAAGATCCGGATCCCCCCAAAGAGCCATAAATCCCATCTCTAGTGGGCACTTCTCTTTTGCTGAGATAATCCATCCCACCTCACATGTGTGCCATATCAAGATGCTGCTTAGACACCATGATTAGTGCACAGGTGTGCCTTAGACTGCCCACAATAAAAGGCCACTCTGAAAGGTGCAGTTTTATCACACAGCACAATGCCACAGATGTCGCAAGATTTGAGGGAGCGTGCAATTGGCATGCTGACAGCAGCTGCATCACTGATAGAAATACATACAAACATAGGTTTACCTCTAAAGTAATGAAAATAAAAATTGGGGCTTTTTATTTTTTGTTGTTCCAGTAATGTTTACCAGAGTGGTGGTGTTAGACGTATTTGCACGAAAGCTGTTGGGAGAGGGTCGTAACACGGACCTGCAACAGGGGGCGCATATGAACGGACAATGGATAAGACAAAGAGTAACAATTTAATGTTGTGAAACGCACAACTGAATACAGACACAGATAATGCCAATTGTACACAAGGTGACGTGCGGGCAGGCTCGAAGATAGGAGACCTCTGGCGATCGGAGAGCCGGGACCCACACAGCTTCCACCACCAACGGCCTGAAGAACACCGGAGCAGTTATGATGAGTGTGTATCCACACACTCGGTAATCCTTTTTCTACAAGTCTTCAAGGAGGGAAAACCTCCACCTCCAAACAACTACGTGCAGGTCCTGATACTACTTATCCGTGAGGAGAGAAGTACGTCGTCTCCTGTTGGATCTGCAATCCCAGCCTCCAGCTGAGGAAAGGTCCAGGAACGCCTGCAAAGCAATCAAAACTCACTGTGCGATTGGCACCAAAACTGCAGAGAGGTTTACCTTCAACGGTAGGTGATTTCTCGGCGAGGAGGTGGAGTAATGATCCGGCTTTTGTAGAGCTGCAGGTGATTGGTGACAGCTGGTGTAAATGAGTGACAGCTGTCACTCTCTGTCTCGACGCCCTCTCATGCTTGAAGCCCGCACTCCAAGCAGGGCGCCGACTGGTGGTGGTGGGCCAGCAGTACCTCCTCTTCAGCGGCCCACACAACAAAAGCAATATTTGAATCTTTGTTTGATTCTATAGAAGCCCCTGTGAATCGAATGCACTAGTGAATAAACTAGTTAATCTATAATTTCATAAGAATTATTTCTGGCCGGCCATTTTTGTTGGTGTCAGACGTTCCCATCCATAGAGTTGTGAATTAAGATACCCAAAACATAACTGCAAAACATGAACAAAATTCTGGGGAGTCCTCTGTGTCTTAATCCTTCAAAGCCAATATAAATTGAATCTTGATCCAGAATTCGGATTCGGATCTGGATCACCTCCAAAATTCAGGGGAGTCTCCTGTGTCCTAATATCTACCTGTTGTGAAAATTTGGTGAGAATCTGTGAAGTAGTATTGATGTAATCCTTCAAAACATATATAAAGTGAAATCTTATTCCAGAATCCGGATCCAGACCACCTCCAACATGTATTATTCTTCCCTGGCGTAATATTAATCTGTGTTGAAAATTTGGTGAGAATCCGTCAAGTAGTTTTGAAGTAATCCTTCAAAGCCGATATAAAGTGAATCTTGATTGAGAATTTGGATTCGGATCTGGATCACCTCCAAAATTCATGGGCGTCTTCTGTATTCTAATATCTACCTGTTCTGTAAATTTGGTGAGAATCCGTGAAGTAGTTTTGGGCTGAATCTCAGTTTTACCCCTTGGCCCTTCCCCTTACCCCTTCCCCTCCGTTTTGCATGAGCCTGAGAGACAGAGGGGTGTCTCAATTCTCTTTCTGGTGTGAGGCAGAGGGGAAGGTGGATGGCTACAAACCCCTCCAAACGGAGTGTGCATCCAGATTCACTCCGTTTGGAGGGGTAGGAGGAGCTTACCGCTGTCTCCAAAGAAGCAAACATAGCTCCAAAAGAGGCGCACAAATGAAATGGCTTTCATTACAAATTATGCTGTTTAGAAACTTCTAACTTGCCAAAAAACTTTACAGTTGCCTGTGACAGCAACGTCTATGCTGCTGGATGCATGTTGCGTATATTGTCGTTCTGAAGAATATTGTAACTTCGCTCGTGCACTGAGGCGTTATAATGCATATACACACGAACACTATGATAAGACACTTTTATATCTCACAATGGAGAAAATCATGATAAAGGATAAGCACGTTAATTTGTTTGTTCATAAATCATTGGATAATAGCGATCCCTGCTGTTGGATTTCAAGGTCTGTAATGCGTGTGTATTTTGTAAACAAACAGGGAACCTTGAGCATACTCGTCTCCTAATAAGCTTTCAGGCAGAAAATGAGAATTTCACCAATGGGAATAAGTTGGAAAATATACACACACACATATATGTACGAGGTCTGTTAGAAAAGTATCCAACC
Source organism: Thalassophryne amazonica (assembly GCF_902500255.1). Lineage (NCBI taxonomy): Eukaryota > Metazoa > Chordata > Actinopteri > Batrachoidiformes > Batrachoididae > Thalassophryne > Thalassophryne amazonica. The sequence continues at coordinate 18,939,422 of NC_047109.1, forward strand.
TTTTTTTGTTGCAAAGACCTGATGGATTTGAATCAAGTGTACTTGCATGAGCCAATCTTGAACCTTCGTGCGCATGTGTGAATTTTTTCACGCCTGTCGATTGTGTCAGTTGCTGGCAAGTAGCATTTGTGTGAGATTGTGTGTAGTGCTCTCGGCGGATTTTCATTGCAAAGAAAATGACGGAATGACTGGAGCAGTGCTAAATTTTGACAGAAACTGGGCGACAGCCAGGTGGAAACCATTCAGAAGATTCAGACGGCTTTCGGTGGCTTTTCAGTTGTGTGACTATCCGAGAAATTGTGGAAGAGGTGGGCATCATTTTTCGGAGTCCAGCATGTCCTGTGAGACTTCAACATGAAGTTTCTTTTGCTCCGCCGTCAGCTTTGGCACGAATTTCGCTGCCAATCCTTTTATGGCCAAATCTTCTGTCACAGTGCAATGTGCCGAAAAAGTGCTGATGTCCACCTCTTCGGCAATTTCTCGGATAGTCACATGATGGTCCTCGCATCACCACAGCGTTCACTTTGGCACTGATCTGGTCATTTCAGCATGTTGATGGCCGACCGGAGCGTGGCTCGCTCTCCACCATTGTGCGCATGTCTTTAAACCGGTTGTACCACTCCTCAATCTTTGTGATGCCCATAGCATCGTGACTGAAAGCCGTCTGAATCTTCCGAATGGTTTCCACATGGCTGTCGCCCAGTTTCTGGCAAAATGTGATGCAGTAGCGCTGCTCCAGTCATTGCGTCATTTTCCTTGCAATGAAAAACCACTGAGAGCACTACACACGACCTCACACAAATGCTGCTTGCCAGCAACTGACGCAATCGACAGGCGTGAAAAAATTCACACGAGCACGTAGGTTCAAGGTTGGCTCATGCAAGCACGCTTGATTCAAATCAATCAGGTTTTTGCAAAAAACAAAAAAAATAAAAATAAATAAATAAATAAGGTCGGATACTTTTCTAACAGACCTCATATTCAAGTGTAACACATAACCTGATGTCCTAACAGACTAATGTTAACAGATGTAGATGCAGCCCTTAACATACGAGTACATACAGGTGCTGGTCATATAATTAGAATATCATGAAAAAGTTGATTTATTTCAGTAATTCCATTCAAAAAGTGAAACTTGTATAATGTATACATTCATTGCACACACACTGATATATTTTAAGT